>NC_089837.1:410297962-410627128 GCF_035609145.1 Eleutherodactylus coqui | reverse complement strand
AGCAGCGATGCTGCAATCATTAGCGTCACCATTCCTCTGCTATGCATCTTGAGAAGTTCCCTGCAAAGCATAAAGGCAGACGCTTTGCGCTCGGAAACAGAGTCGGGGGAAGACAGTATGTCGCTGGATAGTCAGAGCACCCTCCTGTCTATATCTCAGCACGTTCAGGAGGAGGAGGAGGAGCATGAGGAGGATGAGGAGGAGGGGGAAGAGACAGCTTGGCCCACTGCTGACGGTACCCATGCTGCTTGCCTGTCATCCTTTCAGCGTGTATGGCCTGAGGAGGAGGAAGAGGAGGAGGAGGAGGATCCTGAAAGTGATCTTCCTAGTGAAGACAGCCATGTGTTGCGTACAGGTACCCTGGCACACATGGCTGACTTCATGTTAGGATGCCTTTCTCGTGACCCTCGCGTTACACGCATTCTGGCCACTACGGATTACTGGGTGTACACACTGCTCGACCCACGCTATAAGGAGAACCTTCCCACTCTCATTCCCGAAGAGGAAAGGGGTTCGAGAATGATGCTATACCACAGGGCGCTGGTGGACAAACTGATGGTAAACTTCCCATCCGACAGCGCTAGTGGCAGAAGGCGCAGTTCCGAGGGCCAGGTAGCAGGGGAGGCGCAGAGATCAGGCAGCATGTACAGCGCAGGCAGGGGAACATTCTCCAAGGCCTTTGCCAGCTTTATGGCTCCCCAGCAAGACTGTGTCACCGCTCCCCAGTCAAGGCTGAGTCGGCGGGAGCACTGTAAAAGGATGGTGAGGGAGTACGTAACCGATCGCACGACCGTCCTCCGTGACGCCTCTGCCCCCTACAACTACTGGGTGTCGAAGCTGGACACGTGGCCTGAACTCGCGCTGTATGCCCTGGAGGTGCTTGCTTTTCCTGCGGCTAGCGTCTTGTCAGAGAGTGTGTTTAGTGTGGCTGGGGGAATCATCACGGATAAGCGTACCCACCTGTCAACCGACAGTGCCGACAGGCTTACACTCATCAAGATGAACAAAGCCTGGATTTCCCCAGACTTCTCTTCTCCACCAGCGGACAGCAGCGATACCTAAGCAATACGTAGGCTGCACCCGCGGATGGAAGCATCGTTCTCTCTCACCATCAAAAACGGGGACATTTCTGCTTCATCAATCTGTGTATAATATTCCTCCTCCTCCTCCTCCTGCTCCTCCTCCTGAAACCTCACGTAATCACGCCGAACGGGCAATTTTTCTTAGGGCCACAAGGCTCACTCATCTAATTTTTCTAAACAATTTTTATATGTTTCAATGCTCTTAAAAGCGTTGAAACTTTAACTTTAACCAATTTTTCATTAAACTGGGCTGCCTCCAGGCCTAGTTACCACTTAAGCCACATTAACCAAAGCGATTAATGGGTTTCACCTGCCATCTTGGTTGGGCATGGCCAATTTTTACTGAGGTACATTAGTACTGTTGGTACACCAATGTTTTGGGGCCCTCACCTACAGTGTAATCATAGCAATTTCTATGTTCTTCGCCTGCACTCATGGTACAGAAGTGTGTGTGGGGTTGGCCTACACTTTAGCTACATAAATGTAACTTGGGCCTTGGCTATACTGCAGCTACTGAAATGGAACTAAGACTGCGCTCCCACTATACTGCTGCTTCGGAATTGTTACTGGGGCCTGTGTAGGCTGCTACTATTACTGAAATGGAACTAAGACTGTGCTCCCCCTATAATGCTGCTAGTGATATGTTAGTGGGGCTTGTCGCTAATGCTACGGCTGAAATGTTACTAATTCTGGGCTCTGCCTATACCGCTGCTAATGGTATGTCTCTGGGGTGTGGAAACAGAGGCTTCCCAAAGACATGATGGCGGCGAGGCCATTTCCCACCAACGCTGTTACTGTTAAGGTGCATATAACCACGGACACGTGGAGAGGACACGTAGTGCCTCCAAAACATCCCGCGCCACGGCCCACTTAATCCTGGCCACATTCCGAAAACCAACAAAATAAAACTGCGCTACTAGGTCCGCAGTCACCACCACATTACCACCAACGCGGTTACTGTTAAGGTACATATTACCAGTCTGACTGGGGCATGCAGTGTTGGCCGGAGCCCACCTGCATTAAGCACAACATTACTACCTCAGCTGTGTTGGGCAATGCAATGGGATATTTCTATGTACCGCCGGTAGCTTCCTGGCACCCACCCATGCTGTGGGTCCACAGGGAATTATAAATGCATCTGTTTCCACTTGTAAAGAACCCCAGTCTGACTGGGGCATGCAGTGTGGGCCGAAGCCCACCTGCATTAAGCACGACATTACTACCTCAGCTGTGTTGGGCAATGCAATGGGATATTTTTGTGTATCGCCGGTGGGTTCCAGGGAGCCACCCATGCTGTAGGTGCACACGGAGTTTAACCTACATGTGTCCACTTGTAAAGAACCCCAGTCTGACTGGGGCATGCAGTGTGGGCCGAAGCCCACCTGCATTAAGCACGACATTACAACCTCAGCTGTGTTGGGCAATGCAATGGGATATTTCTATGTACCGCCGGTAGCTTCCTGGCACCCACCCATGCTGTGGGTCCACAGGGAATTATAAATGCATCTGTTTCCACTTGTAAAGAACCCCAGTCTGACTGGGGCATGCAGTGTGGGCCGAAGCCCACCTGCATTAAGCACGACATTACTACCTCAGCTGTGTTGGGCAATGCAATGGGATATTTTTGTGTATCGCCGGTGGGTTCCAGGGAGCCACCCATGCTGTAGGTGCACACGGAGTTTAACCTACATGTGTCAACTTGTAAAGAACCCCAGTCTGACTGGGGCATGCAGTGTGGGCCGAAGCCCACCTGCATTAAGCACGACATTACAACCTCAGCTGTGTTGGGCAATGCAATGGGATATTTCTATGTACCGCCGGTGGCTTCCTGGCACCCACCCATGCTGTGGGTCCACAGGGAATTATAAATGCATCTGTTTCCACTTGTAAAGAACCCCAGTCTGACTGGGGCATGCAGTGTGGGCCGAAGCCCACCTGCATTAAGCACGACATTACTACCTCAGCTGTGTTGGGCAATGCAATGGGATATTTTTGTGTATCGCCGGTGGGTTCCAGGGAGCCACCCATGCTGTAGGTGCACACGGAGTTTAACCTACATGTGTCCACTTGTAAAGAACCCCAGTCTGACTGGGGCTTGCAGTGTGGGCCGAAGCCCACCTGCATTAAGCACGACATTACAACCTCAGCTGTGTTGGGCAATGCAATGGGATATTTCTATGTACCGCCGGTGGCTTCCTGGCACCCACCCATGCTGTGGGTCCACAGGGAATTATAAATGCATCTGTTTCCACTTGTAAAGAACCCCAGTCAGACTGGGGCATGCAGTGTGGGCCGAAGCCCACCTGCATTAAGCACGACATTACTACCTCAGCTGTGTTGGGCAATGCAATGGGATATTTTTATGTACCGCCGGTGGGTTCCAGGGAGCCACCCATGCTGTCGGTCGACAGGGACTTCACAATAGGGAGTTGTACCTGCCTGTGTCTATGAATTAAAAAGCCCGGTCTGACTGGGGCATGCAGAGACACCTTGACAGAATGAATAGTGTGTGGCACATAGGTTCCCCATTGCTATGCCCACGTGTGCAGCTCCTGATGGCGGTGGCACAGGATTCTATTTCTCATTGCTTCTGTACAGCATTGTGGGCTATCACCCCGCCCCTTTTAAAGAGGGTCGCTGCCTAGCCGTGCCAACCCTCTGCAGTGTGTGCCTGCGGTTCCTCCTCATGGCAGACGCACTTCTAAATAGACATGAGGGTGGTGTGGCATTAGGGCAGCTGAAGGCTGCGCAGGGACACTTTGGTGTGCGCTGTGGGGGGGAGGGGGGGGCGGTTGGGCAGCATGTAAGCCAGGAGAAGTGGCAGTGGAGTGTCATGCAGGCAGTGATTGTGCTTTGTTGGAGGTAGTGTGGTGCTTAGCTAAGGTATGCCATGCTAATGAGGGCTTTTCAGAAGTAAAAGTTTTTGGGAGGGGGGGGGGCACTCTTGCCGCTATTGTGGCTTAATAGTGGGACCTGTGAACTTGAGATGCAGCCCATCATGTAGCCCCTCGCCTGCCCTATCCGTTGCTGTGTCGTTCCCATCACTTTCTTGAATTGCCCAGATTTTCACACAAGGAAACCTTAGCGAGCATCGGCGAAATACAAAAATGCTCGGGTCGCCCATTGACTTCAATGGGGTTCGTTACTCGAAACGAACCCTCGAGCATCGCGAAAAGTTCGTCCCGAGTAACGAGCACCCGAGCATTTTGGTGCTCGCTCATCTCTAATTATAAACTTTATAAATGTTCCACTTGTACATAACGATCTTTTCTTGACAAGGTTAGCAATACATAAAATGTATTTTCTTTTCTTTATTTGATCATAGCAGTCATACAGTATATTATAGTATCACGTCAGAAGACAACCATTTATATGTTACAATTCAATGGTGTCACATGAGTGGTGGGGTGATGGTGGTTTGTAATGTTGTCTTGCAGTACTGGGGCCCTTTGTTCAAATACCACCAATGACAACATCAGTATGTAGTTTGCATGTTCTTCCATTGATTGTATGGTTTTTCTCTGGGGTACTCCAGCCTCCCACACCCCAGAAACCACCTCTAGGCTAATTGGCTTCCTGTGAAATTAGCCCTAGTGTGTATTTGTGGCTTTGAAAATGTAAGGAAATAAGATTGTGAGCTCCATTTGGACAGAAATGATGTAAACAGTTATTTCTCTACAGCAATGACAAAATAAAAGTAGCACAAATTTTATATAAGAATCAGCAGTTTTTACTGACAAATAAATAATCTTGCTCATTGATCATTTTACAAATTATCATTCTGGGCTTTGCTGTATTTGAGCAAGAAAAAAAATATCTTCTTAATCTGTTCCTTTATATGCATTTCTATGGTTGCTTTACCAAAATCCACACATAATCTTTGCTTTAAACGGGATCCATGAGTCCTTATGACCCTGAAGTGCCAAGTCCAGGAAAGTGAGATCTATACTTACTAGTGTCCCCACTGTCCACTTTCAAAGCTGAAGCTGCATGCATTCAGGTATGTGTGCTACAGGCCAGACCTTTGAGGGGTTAAGCAGCGAGGGAAATTAAGATGGTAGTCATGGTGGTTCTGCTGCTTCTCCTGGCAAGGTGATAAACATGGTACGGACATGGTGGTACACAGTGGCAAAATTTGGCAGTTCTCACTGCATGCTGCATGCGGGGTCAGGCAGGATAAGATAGTAATACCCCAGTGAGGTGCTACTTCTGAAGTCAGGAAGGGGAAGATGTTGTTTTGTCATGACGCCAGTCCGTGCACGGTTTGGATCCCGTTCCAGACAAAACAATAAATATAAAAATGGAAAACTAAACAAAAATCTGGGATCAATCTCTGTCCTGCCTTGGTTGCTTAGTGTGGTACCTCAGTTCAGATGTTGAAGATGTAATAGATGGTGGGAAGTGAGTCCAGGAGTTGGGTTGTACAGGGAACCAAAACTGTTTTATTCTTAAAGAGCAGATGAGGGATAAACTTGACTTGTTGCATACAGTTCACATTGACAGACTTTAGCAGAAACAGTTACAGCTGCAGGCATTGATCACTTCTTCAGATCCTCAGGGACTTGATACAGGGAAATACATTTACCCTCTGTGCGTTGCATTTTAGCTCTGTTCCCTGGCTGGGCCTGAATTTGACCAACTTGCTTTCCTTTCTGCTTGTTGCCTAGAAATGGCTGACTTAGATCTCCTATTCTCTTCTTCTCTCTCTCTCTTCTGTTACTAAAACATTCTTGCACTTGAGTACTCACACATTAGATGTTCAACTTCCCACCGCACTAGCTTTCTCCTGATTACTCCCCTGTCTCCTTTAGTCTCCTCTCAACTGGACTGGAAAGACTACTAGCATGGACTGACTAACCCCGCCCGCTGTCTACCTTTTATATTGCCATGCTAACTTAATCTGTGATGGGGATCTAAGTTACCAATCCAGGCCCTCTATTCTTGCTAAGCCAGGCTAAACACTCTCCTGACTGTTACTAGGTGACTTGTGAACACCAAGGGCTGGAGAATATTGCCAGAACACACATTACAGTGGAGAAATATGAACAATAACATCATAAAGTTTCACACTTATTAGACATCACATTAGGACCTGATTGTAAGGATAAAGTTGGCATAGAAAGTGCTGGAGTACCCAACTCTGGGCTAATATATGTGCTCATAAGAGGACTAGTCCTTTTATTAGGAGTGTGCACCTATGTGTTCATTGGATGCATGCAGCCATGACTTTGAAAGCGGACAATCGGGAATGCAGTAAGTATAGGTGTCACATTCCTGGATTCAGCACTTCAGCTACTTTGAGCCCATAACTGTTGTTTATGACGCTCATAGGACCTAATTCACTCTCTTTAAGCTCAAAATGGCTAAATCACAATAAAATCATGAAATATATGATAT
Source organism: Eleutherodactylus coqui (assembly GCF_035609145.1). Lineage (NCBI taxonomy): Eukaryota > Metazoa > Chordata > Amphibia > Anura > Eleutherodactylidae > Eleutherodactylus > Eleutherodactylus coqui. The sequence continues at coordinate 410,620,649 of NC_089837.1, read as the reverse complement.
GTATTATGCGGTGGTCATTTTTATATAACTTATGCTGTAGCTTATGAATATTCATTGGGGGTTCCGTCCATTTGAAATCTATAACCTAGCAGCTCCCTATACTTACTGATAACTGACTGGTGTGTCTCTGATGAGCAACAATGAATGTCATGGATCAAAGTCCTTTATTAAAGCTCTTAATGTGAGCAAAATTTGGAGGGCTCAAGGGGCCACTAGGATTAAATTGTAACCAATCCCACCACAGCCTTTGCCATAAGCTGAAACCCTCAGTTGGGTTCCCTTACAAAGTAACCTTTATTGATCTATAATAAAATATATTTTGAGATCATTGTCTCAAAATAGTGTGAACAGGTATAATGTATTAGACAAAACTAGTCTAAAAGAAACTATATCCTGCCATGCTAATTATGCACAGATATCAGGATCACGACTGTAACACTTGCTGCCAGGATGTGTGATAAATGCTGCCAGATAAAATGAGTCTGACATAAGCATAGCAGGATAGACTACATGAAGCTCTGTACTATTAGAACAGCTCCCCCAACATGTTTCACCAGAACTCTGGTGCCATCATTTGAAACGCCGCGCTAAATGCTCTAAAAAACAGCCTGTGTGAGAGTGGCCTTACAGTGAAACTAACTGAGACTACAAAAAAAAAGCCACCTTCCTGAACACACACTGTGAGATTATATTGTAATACAACATTGATACACAAAAAGTTGGGACAGATACTTCTAGATCTATTGGCAGTTGATATTATAAGCAAGGTATGTATACCACGGGGTTATTGGTGAAATGTTTGGCCAGTAACATAGCATGGGAGACCTGAATACGAAAACTGAAAAGAGTTACAACACATAAAGTGAATAAACTCAACAAACGAACCAAACAAAATCATACCATAAAATTCAAGATTACAGTTTGTTTTTAATGCAATTGTACAGATAATGGCTCATTTTGAAGGTGGAAATAAATCTGAAATGATTCATCTTTGTTGGATAATTTTACATGACAAAAACATGGGATTTTAACAGGGGTGTGTAGACTTTTTATATTCACTGTATTTCCAGATAGTTAAAGTCCCCTATAATAATTATCTAATTGTGATTCGCAGCCTCATCTATTTGCCTCAGTAATAGATTTTTTGGTGGCTACTGTTATATTTGGTGGCCTGAAGATTTTATTATTGCTTTTCCCTCCAAGTATTTCTACCCATAGAGACTTCTCCTTTTCATCTCCGTCACATATATCTTCCTGTTGTGTAGACTTTAAACAGCATTTTACATAAAGACAAACCCCTCCTCCTTTCAGTTTTTTATGATCCCTTCTGAACAGACTGTAACCCTGTAGGTTCACTGCCCAGTCACAGCTTTTGTCCAACCAGGTCTCCGTTATTTCTACTATTTCATAGTTTTCTTCAGACACTGGTCAGACTTCTATCACTAGTCACCATAAACTTTAGAGAGTTTTGGTTATTCTTTATATTAATTGTATCCCTAATAACTCTTCTAACAGTTCTAACTGTACTAATGCCTCCCACCGTGATAACCCTATTTTCATTACTTAATCCCAGGTCACTGTCTTTACTGCCTCGATTTTTAGTTCCTAATTTAAACACTCCTCCAATCTTCTAGCAATCTTCTCCCCCCAGCACAGCTGCACCCTCCCCACTGAGATGCAGCCCATTCCTATGGTAGAACCTGTAGCCAACAACAAAGGTAGCCCAGTCCTCCAGGAACCCAAACCCCTTCTTTCTACACCTACTTTTCAGTCCCTTGTTTACCTTCCTAATCTCCCGCTGTTTTTCTTGTGTGGCACGTGATACATGTATTATTTCAGAAGATACTACTTTGGTGGTCCTTACCCTAAGCTTATGCCCTACTTCCTTAAAATAATTTTTAAGGACTTTCCACCTTCCTCTAACTTTGTCACTGGTGCCAATGTGTATCATGACCACTAGGTCCTCCACAGCCCCTCCCAGTAATCTGTAAACCTGATCCGCATTGTGTCGAACTCGAGTGCCAGGGAAACAAAACTGTTAGACAATCTGTTTTTGTAATCTGCTTGTCACCTGATCTATGCCTGTAACCTGAAACAGAACATCAATCTCCTTTCTGCCTATGTACAAATTTTATCAGTAAAATCATAGTGACTGATCAGTGCTATAGGCAGGGGTAGGAGAGGAGCATGCTAATTGGAGAAGGAGGTATTTTTATCTTTACTTGGGGGGTCAGAAACGCTATCTTTTCTCCTTAGGGAGAGCACCTAAGGTAGAGGTTTTATTCCATCTCCCTTATTTGCTTATTTTTATCTTTACTTGGGGACACTTTAATACTATTCATTAATATTGCACTTGCTATTACCCTGAAACAGTCTGTCTGTGCATGGTTATCTTTTCCTTCTGGAGAAGATTCTGGCTTTGGCTCATATTCTCAGTCACTGTTGAAAGGCTTGTTAAAAGGTCTGACAATAGCTTGCAGGAATGCTGACTTCCAATACACTGTACTGTAGAGGCAATGTTCCATCTTTTCATTTGCATATTTCCTAGAGGAGCATGGATGGCCTTATAAGTCTTCTTAAAGTGCTCTCCTTAAAGAGAAACAATACTCTTCCTGAACCATGTCTATAGGCCTCACACTAGCCAAGCCAAAAACCTACCATACACTGGCGAGAGGCAGTCAACCCGAAACAGTCTATCTGGGCATCGCTATCTTTTCCTTCTGGAGAAGATTCTGACTTTGGCTCATATATGCAGTCATGGTTAGAAGATTTGTTAAAAGGTCTGACAGTGACTTGCATGGATGCTGCTTTCCAATAGGTGGTGCTGTAGAAGCCTTGTTCTATCTTCCCATTTTTAATCATACTCATATATAATAAACCTACAAAAAACCAGTCAGACAAGATGAAAAAACGAATTGTCTTCAGTTGAGTCTGCAATAGAAGAATCTAAGACTGTCTTTGTTCTCTTAAAATTCAACAAAAGTTAACCCCTTATTTTTAAAAAATGGCAGTCAATTTGAAAATATTTAATCCACTGCATGTTTATGGATTAGGATAGGGTCCATGTTCTATATAAGACAACTGAAAATACTCTTAGCAAATGTAGATTCTAATTGTAACTGTAGACATTTTACATTGGCTACGGTAATACCTTGGTGCCCTGGTGCCATGCATCAAACAGACTTTTTTTCTCCCTGCCAACATCAGTCATTAGCAAAACCTGTCTTTGCTTTAATTGTTCTGGACACCTATTTACTGAGATTCGGGCTGCTCAGCACAAGTCAATCCATGTAAACAATGGAACATCTGTCAGATAATAATGACCAGCTTCAGTTTCAGGGATGTTACCAGTTCATAATCCCTTATAGAACACGTTGCCATACATTAATATATGTCATGCTCATAGCAGACATTATCTAGCAAATACCCACCGCTGTGGAGGGGGATTGAGCTGTTGTATTGTGATAATGTTTGTTTATGCATTGAAGGTTTATTAATTCATACGTTAATTGCCTTGTTGCAAATTATGTTTGAGGTGACTTGCAACTTCCTATCATTCATTTTTGGTTGTTTTTTTAAGGGCATGGGAAAATTTGTACAAAAAGTTATAACTTAATTCCTTCTATTAAGTTTTCCTTCTGTTAGAGTATGTTCACACATAGCCTTTTCTTCACTATTTTTTTGCATTCTTTCGTAAAAATGAAAACTTAAGTATTTTATAAACATTTATTAATATTTCAAAGGTATGCTTTCATTGTACTCCATGGCTTGTAGGACATCAAGAGAGACAATTAAAGTTTTCAGACTAGAGTGGACAACATGGAAAAGAACCATAGGAACTGTAGGAATAGCATGAATGGGTTGACTTTACAAGACCCCAAAGACTTTTCCATACAGCTTGTGCTAGAATTTGTATTTTCATCCAAATGTATTGACCATGCTAGATGTTGACCATCAATGATGGTAATGATGACTGATACACAGGATTTGGATAGAGGCACAAAGCAATATTATCACATAATAAACACACACAATCATTGATTATAAAATAAAAATACATTTTGGGAAAGTGTTAATCATTGTTTTTACTATACTACCTCTTCCCTCTGAGGTCCATTTTGGCCAAGCAGCACAAAAAAGAGGGAGGTTCGTATGACATACTGCAAGCCATGACTAATCTGGAAAAGGAAAGGTCCTCTTTCTAAAGACCTCTTTACACAGCTGATTTGTTGCCAGTTTACTAAGACCCAGGTGACAATATAGCATGTTGATCACCACTCATTAAAGTCATTCACATGGGGCAGAGAATAAGCAGTATGGGGACCAATGATCACTATTATAATTGTTTATTGCTGATATGCCAGGGTTTAATGCTGAAATAAAAGAGACAATCAGTTGACGAACAAGTGTTTGCTCGTTCGTTGGCTGATCTTTTGCGTATTCATGTGGGCTGATAACTGGGAAAACAAATGTTCAGACAAATGTTCTTGCCCAATCATTGGCCCATGTAAAAGTGCCTTTGGGTTTTGCTAGTGAGGCTCAATTAATGTTATGGGGCCTGTAATGAGAGGGGACCTGGCACTAACGTATACAGATGTATGTAGGTCTCAATAGGAGCTGTTTAAATCCAACTACAATGAGCTTCCACAATCTGAACTATTATTTAGCTGCATGAAGGGAGGTCTTATGATTTATATACATCTCTACTCCTGGGGGTTGTTCAGCAAATGCAATTTTAGCCACCATTTCCATTTTCGAAGCCTAACACAAATACCCTATTCGAAAGGAGGCCTGTCCTCGTCAAAGACTCCCTTTATACAATGGAAGTCCATGTAACATGTAGCCCATAGCCCTCTATATTCTGAATTTTGAGCACTTTTACAATGTTACTAGAGAACATTAATGGAAGTAATCATTTTACACCATTAAAATGTAGACCATTCTTATTGTAAACAGTCTCAAAATCAAATAAAATGTGGCATTTATGTCCATGTAATTACATCTACAAACATCTGTGAAAATGACTGGCCTCTATATCACATTGGCCAATAAATGCCGCCTCTCATTTGCCCTTGCACAATTTAATGCTTATACATATAATTTACTTCCTTAGTACTTGAGCTGATTGATGGTGTATAGGAAGCAAATACATCGAGGCTGCTGAAATCAAAATCAGCTCACGGTTTTATCTCCTGTAAACTTCTTTTTGCAGAAAGCCAAAGATGCTTCCATACTGGAGCTATTAGAGGAAGCAGAGATTATGACGTCGTCAATAAGAAACAAGTCATCTGAAGTTGGAGAGTCGCCAGTTTATGTTGTAGATTTATGCACTTAATTTTTTTTCCCTCGACAAAATTCAGATGAACATTTCCTCTCGGTATAGAACAAGAAAATTGCTACATTATAGCTGCGTTAATGGTGATCAGCATGCTAATGAGCAACAGAAGGTTGTTATGGAGAAGAGAGGTTCAAAGATATATGACCCCAAGGAAGAAAAACACGCAATTCTTTAGAGAATGCAAATAACTCGTTTGTAGGTCATATATTATTTGCTTTGGTCATTGTGGAGCATGGAGAATTTAATTTAGCAGAGCAAACACTGAACATTTTAGTTATAGACATGCTGTTATGCAAAAGGGCCGAATATATGTCTAATGGAGGCCATAGCAGTCCCGACTCCCCAGCTTTATTACTCTGATTGACTGTTATTTTCTTTTAAAGAGGGCAACAATAACATTTTATTATCACTGGGGAGTTAAAAAGCCATCCTGTTCTACTGAGCTAAACACCAAATGTAGCGCGCTTTAATGAATGCAGCATTATTGGGTTATGTTTTTGACAAGAGTTAAGCTTGATTTAACCCCTTAGGGACCAGCCTATTTTGTGCCTTAAGAACCAAGTGATTTTTATCATCATATTACAAGAGACTTAACTCAATGACATAGCCGTATGAGGGCTTGTTTTTAGTGGGACGAGTTGTATTTTTTAATTGCACTACTCTGGAGTACACATAATGTGTTGTATAACTGTTATTATATATTTTGGGGGGAGATTGAAAAATGTCCAGAAATTCTGCCATTGTTTTGGGGATTTGCTCTTACAGCGTTCACCATTCAGTAAAAATAACATGATCATTTTTAGAGACGAGCGAGCACCAAAATGCTCGGGTGCTCGTTACTCGGAACGAAATTACCGCGATGCTCGAGGGTTCGTTTCGAGTAACGAACCCCATTGAAGTCAATGGGCGACCGGAGCATTTTTGTATTTCGCCGATGCTCGCTAAGGTTTTCATGTGTGAAAATCTGGGCAATTCTACAAAGTGATGGGAACGACACAGTGACGGATAGGGCAGGCGAGGGGCTACATGTTGGGCTGCATCTCAAGTTCCCAGGTCCCACTATTAAGCCACAATAGCGGCAAGAGTGCCCCCCCCCCCGCACTGTCAGCGTAAAGATCGTTCTCCTCTGCCATAGCTGTAACAGCTGTGGCAGAGAAGAACGATGTTTGCCCATTGAATTCAATGGAGCCAGCAATACAGCAGGTTCCACTGAATGCAATGGGCTGCCGGCGATCGCAGGATGAATTGTCGGGAAGGGGTTAAATATATAACCCCTTCCCTGCAATTCATCCAGAAATGTGTTACAATAAAAATATATACCGGCGTATAAGGCGACGGGGCGTATAAGACGACCCCCCCAACTGTCACCTTATACGCCGGTAATACAGTGGAGCAAAGAATAAAAATCATTACTTACTTCTTCAGACGATCTGCGGCGCTCCTGCAGGCTCTTGCTCCCTCCTGGTCCACGGCAGAGTATTGCTTTCTGGACGCAGGGCTTGAAATCCCCGCCTCCAGAAACACAGCCAATCACAGCCATTCAATGACATCATTGTCATTGGCTGTGATTGGCTGAAGGCACGTGTGTTTCTGGAGGCGGGGATTTAAAGCCTTTCGTAGAGAAAGCAATAGTCTGCCGGGAACCAGGAAGGAGCAAGAGCCTGCAAACACCAGGAGGGAGTGACAGCCTGCAGGAGCGCCGCAGATCGTCTGAAGAAGTGAGTAATGATTTTTATTCTTTGCTCCACTGTATTGCCGGCGTATAAGGTGACAGTTGGGGGGTTGTCTTATACGCCCCGTCGCCTTATATGCCGGTATATATTTTTATTGTAACACATTTCTGGATGAATTGCAGGGAAGGGGTTATATATTTAACCCCTTCCCGACCATTCATCCTGCGATCGCCGGCAGCCCATTGCATTCAGTGGAACCTGCTGTATTGCCGGTTCCATTGAATTCAATGGGCAAACATTGTTCTTCTCTGTCACAGCTGTTACAGCTGTGGCAGAGAAGAAGGATTTGTCTTCTATATGTTCTCAATGGGGTCGGCGCTGCTGCCGCCGGCCCCATTGAGCGCATATAGAGAAGATTTATGGCCTTTAGAAGGACCGTTGGGGTTCTTGAAACCTAAAATCACTCCTAACACTCTCCCTATAGCAGCTCCAACACGATAGCACTTTCCCTCCTCTATGTCAGAATGCATCTGTGGCGAGCCGCGGGCGGGCAGATTTCAATACTCGGGTGACACCTAATCTCGCCAGCCACTCACTGCAGGGGGGTGGTATAGGGCTTGAACGTTGCAGGGGGAAGTTGTAATGCCTTCCCTGTCTTTCTATTGGCCAGAAAAGCGCGCAAATTTCTCAGAGATGATAGTGAAAGTAACCCGAACATCACGTGGTGCTCGTTAAGAGTAACGAGCATCCCGAACACCCTAATATTCGCCCGAGCATCAAGCTCGGACGAGTACGTTCGCTCATCTCTAATCATTTTCCTTTATGGATCAGCAGCATGGTTACTGTGATAGCAAGTTTACATACATTTTATTTTTTACTTCTGCACAATAAAAACATGTTTTTAAGGAAAAACAATTGAACACGCACCTCTGCATTCTAACACTCATAGTATTTTAATTTTTTTGGTATTGGACCTATGTGAGGGCTTGTGTTTTTGCAGGAAGAGTTGCGTTTTTTTATCGGTATCAGGTTGAGGTACATGTGACATCTAGATTACTTTTTATTGTATTTTTTGGGAAGCAAGCAAAAGAAAAATAACATTTCTGTCATTACTTTTTTTTAAAAACTATTTTAACAAAGTTCACCATGTGAGACAAATCACAGAGTATTTCAATTGTCCATGTTGTTATGAATGCGATAACTATTGTGTAAAAATTTTGTGGGTATTATATCCATTTAACACGTTTTTTTGTCCGGAAAAAAATGCATATTTTTTTTAAACTGGATTTTTTTCTCTTAAATTAAACTTTATTGAATTTTTTTACACTATTTTTTAGTCCTTGAAGGGAACTTGAAGATGAGAATTTTTGATCACTACAGTAGTACACTGCATTACTTATGTAGTGCATTCTACTAAGCCTATGACAGCAGCCTATTAGACTCCGCATGAGCGGGTCCCTCATAGGTTGAGTTACATGGCAGACATGGAGGCCTTTGTCAGACATCCAGCTGCCATGGGAATGCATTAGTACTTTGTGATCACATTGCATGGTGTCGATGGGTGACAAAAGGAGCCCCCTGCCATCTGCTTATATGCTGCAGTTGCTATTGATTGTGGCATTTAAGGGGTTAAACTACCAGGACTCATTCACACAAGGGCTGTGGGCGTGCAGTATAGTGGCACACAGAAAGCGCTTCTATCATCCCTAGCTGGTGAAAAAAACAAAGAAATTCTTATCTCACCTCTCCGCCGCTCAGGCACATCCTCCGGCTGGTTCCCCTGCACTGCTGTCCAGCACTTTTAGCAGGCGGGGATTTAAAAATTCCCGCCTCCTGAAAGGGCTGTGCTGATTGTCTGAGCGCTCAGCCAATTACAGGCAGCGCTTAGCTATTCATCAAAGAATTTTTTTGCTTTTTCGACCAGCTAGGGATGATTTTCAAGGAAGGGCTTATATTTCAAGCCCTTCCCCAAAGATCATGCTGCGGGGGTTGCCTAAAAACCACTGCTATCAATGGGGCCAGCAGCAGCGCCGACCCCATTGAAAGCAATGGGATAGCATCCTGGACTTCTGCCAAAGCTGTGACAGCTGTGGCAGAGGATTCCTTCATCCCGGCTGTCCCCACGGGGAGGAACCAAACTCCTGCCACAGCTGTCACAGCTGAGGCAGAAGTCCGTGATAAACTCCCCATGCTTTCAATGGTGCTAGCGCTGCTGCCGGCCCCATTGAAAGCATTTGCAATATCGCAGTGTTTTTTTGCGCTGCAAGGTGAGTGTTTTCACTCACTCTCGCAGCGCAAGAAAAAAAAAACCGCTAGTGGGCGTCCACCCTTATACATGGAGAAAGAAGCGTGCCGGAAACTCCCATGTGCAAATGTGAGCAGTGTGTCTACTTGTTGGATGCCGTGCAAGACAGTTCAGCGATTGTCGGTGTTGGTGCGCAAGAAACCTGATGGTGAAGCAGAGCCAAGCTGAAAATAAAAAAATGTTGAATTGCTGAGAGAGACAGGAGAGAAAGAATCCCCTAACTGACACTAAATCCTATGGTGCTATCAGACGCTATAGAAAAGGACGCTATTTATTGTTCAGTAAAGCTGCGTTTTGCAAGCACAGAGATGGGTGCCAGTGCCAGCCCTTCCCAGCATCGCTGAACATTCCTTGTCACCCCTACAATAGCTGGTTTCACCAACGATGGAAGGCTGCTAAAGGGGAATAAGTGCAATTGCATGGTTGGAAAGAGGCCCATCAACCAACTATCCCCATCATCACTCCAGCTCCCTCATCTACTGGCATTTCATGTTCAGCCCTCAGTGACTAGCACCAATGAATCAGACCCTGTACTGAACCCGCACTGCACTTTTGCAAGGCATCATTTCAGAGGTAAGTTTTACATGATTCTCTGTGGATATTCGATAACTGAATGCACGACAGGTTCTGAAAATGCTTGATTTTCACACAGGCAATGCATCTTTCGGCCAGCCTCAATGAAAAAACGTGTGAATGAGAAAAAGCCGCGGCTAAGGGCACCTTCACACGCCAGTTTTTATGATCTGTTTTTTGTGAGCCAAAGCCAGAAGCGGGTCCAACATGCAGAAGACATGCAAATCTTTCCATTATACTTTCTCTCCACTCCTGGTTTTGGCTCACAAAAAACTGAACATAAAAACTGTTGTGTGAATAAGCCCTAAGTCACAGCTAAAATTTGCGCTTTCTCGCTCATTCACACTGCTGGGTGTGGCATATAGATGCTGCAGACTGGAATTCCTTTGGCCAGCATAAATACTCAACATGGCGTCTATTACTTAAATAGAGTCGGCTGACATGATTTAGCAGCGCTAGCTGCTGCTAAACTCCCTCCCTCTCCCATTGCCGGCAGCTCCCATAGAAGCCAATCGAAGCCGCCAGCTGATCACGGCCAAAAGATAGGGCAAGACCTATCTTTTCTAGCTGCATCAAAACATCGCCCAGCGTATTCGGCCGACGATGTCCAATTATCGCAGCTGCGATGTTTTGACATGGATAAAAATCAGTCATCTGAATGAATACATTTGAATCCAATGCTTCAGATGGCCGCGATTTTTGGCGTACGTTTTATCACAGCAAAATAGCCACGATAAAATGCTCGTGTGAAAGAGCCTTAGGCTGGTTTACACACAGGTTTTTGTGACAATTTTTCATGCAGTTTTTGAGTCAAAGCCAGAAGTGGAAGGAAAAGATATGGGAAATATAAGGAAGGACTTATAGTTCTCCTTCCTGCAGGCTACACTTTGGCTCAAAAACCACATGAAAAACTACCATTAAAAAAATAAGTGTGAAACTACCCTTAGGCCTCAGTCAGATAAGCGCTTTTTTTTGCACTCCTATTTGCGCAAAAAAGATTGCATCTATTAGAACAATTGGTTCCCTATGAAGTGTTCACATGTCCGTTTTCTAAAGGGGCAAAATACTCGCATCTGCAAAAGATAGGACTTGCGTGCCTGTAAGGTCTGTGCTGTGTGGATGTTACAGAGGTGACAGGGGATGACGGGACTTTCAGAGGGTTCCATCAATCCCCCACGGGGAGTCCCCTCACCATTGAACATTGTGACAGCACTGTCACAATGCTCAGTGATGATGGGACTCCCCGTGGGGACAAACGAATTCCCTGTCACAGCTGTCACAGCTGTGGCAGTGGAGCACGATGCCATTCTATTGCTTTCAATGGGGCCGGCACTGCTGCCACCCCATTGAAAGCAATGGGATGAAGGCAACCCCTGCAGCGATGCTTTTCGGGGAGGGGGGGTTGAAATATAAACCCTACCCTGAAAATCATCCCTAGCTGTAGAAAAAAGTAAAAAAGTAAAAATTAACTCACCTAGAAGCGCTGTCAGGCTCTTCCCCTCGTCCATCCCTGCAAGGCTTTATCTGTATTCTGCTGGATAGAGATTGAAAAATACCCACCTCCAGAAAGTGCTACCTCTGATTGGCTGAGCGCTGTGACCAATCACAGACAGTGCTCAGCTGTCATTCAATGAATGGCTGAGAGCTGCCTCTGATTGTCACAGCGCTCAGCCAATCAGAGGCAGCGCTCAGCCATCCATTGAATTCAATGAATTGCTGAGTGCTGAAATTCATTGAATTCAATGAATGGCTGAGCACTGCCTTTGATTGACTGAGCGGTGTGACCAATCAGACACAGCGCTCAGCCATTGAATGACATTGAGGCCTTAGGCTGGAATAACACAAGTAGTGTATAGTGCTCTTTTTGAAGTGTGTTGGGAGTAGATTGAAAAGAGAGCAGCTAAATAAGACCCTGTTAACATCTCTATAAATGTTCATGCTCAGCATATACACTGACAAATTCTCTCATCATAAGCACCAAGCATGAAACCCCAATGTATGCAACTGTATACCATATAGTTTATACATCAGGTATATGCAGTTAGCTCTGCTTCCAAGAATAAGGAAAACAGTCTTTAGTGGGAGCTATTGGAAGGTAGCTACCCTATAAGTCAATAGAGAAACCTTTAACAGGCCTTCCAACATTACTAAGGATATAAGTCAATCCAGAATTTTCTCCATAAGGAAAATACACCCATCTGTAGAAGCTATATTTTACCAGGCCTGTTGAAAGGCTAGACATTGACTTAAACATAGCTATCTTCTAATGGTGGCATTAAACAGTTTTCCTTCTTTCAGGAAACAGGGCTTATTTTCATACATTTTGTTCCCATGATAGCATTGCATGGCTTAAAAGAATCCATAACATGGTGCCCTCCACAAGGAGAAACAGTACGCCCACAGACCCACTTCACCTATAGACTGCCATGTTTAGGAATAAAAAAAGATTGTGCAGTATATAGAGCATAAACGATGGATGATGAGCTGATCGCTCAGTGTAAATAGCAGCTGTTCAGTACTGAACGGCCGCTATGTTAAGTCAATGGAGAGGGGCGGGGAGCAAGAGGAGAGAAATCTCCTGCCACCTCCCCGCTGTGAGCCAGCGATACTAGTTCCCGTGCAGGTCCATGGGAGCTAGTTTGTGCGGGGACGAGTGCCGGGCATCATTTGCCCGATATTCGTCCAGTCTAAATGGGCCTATCAACAATTGAATGAGCAATCACTCATTCATTGGCTGATTGCATTGTTTATGCAGGCATAACAATATTTATTCTTAGGAATTTTCAAATCCCAAGGCCCTAAAGGACTGATTTCTGCATTATATATGCACCTGTTGTCGGCCAAAATTGGCTACACCCCACTAGCAGTTCAAAATAAATGGCAGGCTCTCATCCCAGAAATAACATCGGAAGACTGGCAGAATATACTAGAGTCCCATGTATGGGTATTCCCAGCAGTAAATAATAGATTAATACAATTATATATAATACATCAAACTTATCTCAGACCGATACAACTACAGAGGATGGGCAGAATTTAGACATCAGAGTGTCACAGATGTCATTGTGTGAATGCTGACTTCTGGCACATGTTACGGTATTGCCCACACATCAGGGATTACTGGAAGGAGATGATAGAATTTGTATCAGGGCTTTTGCCCTCCTCATACACAATCACTCTGGATCCCAAGTAGTAATATTGCAATATTTGGCTTACTGGATGAAGAACAACGGCCTCGTCACATGCAAATCTTTTTAAGGGCGGTGTTATTTTTGGCTCAGGAAGCAGTCGCCCTGAAATGGATGGTTGACGAGTCTACATCCGTCTCAGGATGGATAAGTCTGTTCAATTCTGTACTGCCCTATAAAAAGATCGTTTATCAGCACAGAGGCTGCTCGGCTAAATTTCCCAAAAATTGGGGCTCTTTAGGCAGATTCCTGAACTAACACACGTTAGCACTAATGCCACTTTATAGTCACAAAAGCAAACAACTACCGTACTAATGCAGACTCATTCATTGTTTATGCATCATCTGAAGATTGGAAAAGATTCTATTGTTATTGCAGCGGTGTATGAGATACATGCAACAGAAAATGGAAATTGTAAATGATATTAAGAATTGTGTAATAGAGTTTATTGTCATAATTAGAGATGAGCGAACGCACTCGTCCGAGCTTGATACTCGTTCGAGTATTAGCGTGTTCGAGATGCTCGTTACTCGTGACGAGTACCACGCGATGTTCGAGTTACTTTCACTTTCATCTCTGAGACGTTAGCGCGCTTTTCTGGCCAATAGAAAGACAGGGAAGGCATTACAACTTCCCCCTGCGACGTTCAAGCCCTATACCACCCCCCTGCAGTGAGTGGCTGGCGAGATCAGGTGTCACGCGAGTATATAAATCGGCCCCTCCCGCGGCTCGCCACAGATGCGTTCTGACAGAGATCAGGGACAGTGCTGTTGGTGCCGGAGCTGCTATAGGGAGAGCGTTAGGAGTTATTTTAGGCTTCAAGAACCCCAACGGTCCTTCTTAGGGCCACATCTAACCGTGTGCAGTAGTGTGGAGGCTGCTTTTTGCAGTGCTGCACATTTTTTTTTTTTTGTATATCGGCCGTGCAGAGCATTGCGCCCTGCAGTAATTATACATAGTCCAGGGCCAGTAGTGGTGGTGAGGCAGGGACAGAAGACATATATTTATTGAATATAGGCAGTGGGCCTTTCCAAAAACATTTGGGAAAAAAAATCTATTTGGGCTGCCTGTGACTGTCCTCAGTGTACTGGGTCTGTGCTGGGTGTAGTTGTCCTCCTAATTCATACGCAGCCAGCTAAGTGTTACAGCAGGCTTGCGCAAAATTATTTCCTGGCTCTGTGTTGGCTGTTACAGCACCGCTGTATTCCAGTCCACAGTGCAACAGTCTGCAGTTATTTTACATACTCCAGGGCCAGTAGTGGTGAGGCAGGGACAGAAGACATATATTTATTGAATATAGGCAGTGGGCCTTTCCAAAAACATTTGGGAAAAAAAATCTATTTGGGCTGCCTGTGACTGTCCTCAGTGTACTGGGTCTGTGCTGGGTGTAGTTATCCTCCTAATTCATACGCAGCCAGCTAAGTGTTACAGCAGGCTTGCGCAAAATTATTTCCTGGCTCTGCTGTGCGTTCCGTAAGCGAAGTCAGCCTCCAACCACAGGCCAATAAGCGGCACATTTAATTACAGCGTTCTGTTTCTGCACTACTGGTAATACACCATGCTGAGGGGTAGGGGTAGGCCTAGAGGACGTGGACGCGGGCGAGGACGTGGAGGCCCAAGTGAGGGTGTGGGCACAGGCCGAGCCAGTGCGGTGGCCAGGGGTAGAGGCAGGGCCAGACCGAATAATCCACCAACTGTTTCCCAAAGCGCCCCCTCGCGCCATGCCACCCTGCAGAGATCAAGGTGCTCTACGGTGTGGCAGTTTTTCACAGAGACGCCTGACGACCGACGAACAGTGGTGTGCAACCTTTCTCGTGCCAAGATCAGCTGGGGAGCCACCACCACCAGCATGCGCAGGCATATGATGGCCAAGCACCCCACAAGGTGGGACGAAGGCCGTTCACCGCCTCCGGTTTGCACCACAGCCTCTCCCCCTGTGCCCCAACCTGCCACTGAGATCCAACCCCCCTCTGAGGACACAGGCACTACCGTCTCCTGGCCTGCACCCACACCTTCACCTCCGCTGTCCTCGGCCCCATCCAGCAATGTCTCTCAGCGCAGCGTCCAGATGTCGCTAGCGCCACTGTTTGAGCGCAAGTACGCCGCCACGCACCCGCACGCTCAAGCGTTAAACGTGCACATTGCCAAATTGATCAGCCTGGAGATGCTGCCGTATAGGGTTGTGGAAACGGAGGCTTTCAAAAGCATGATTGCGGCGGCGGCCCCGCGCTACTCGGTTCCCAGTTGCCACTACTTTTCCCGATGTGCCGTCCCAGCCCTGCACGACCACGTCTCCCGCAACATTGTACGCGCCCTCACCAACGCGGTTACTGCCAAGGTCCACTTAACAACGGACACGTGGACAAGCACAGGCGGGCAGGGCCACTATATCTCCCTGAAGGCACATTGGGTGAATTTAGTGGAGGTTGGGACCGAGTCAGAGCCTGGGACCGCTCACGTCCTACCCACCCCCAGAATTGCGGGCCCCAGCTCGGTGCTGGTATCTGCGGCGGTGTATGCTTCCTCCACTAAACCACCCTCCTCCTCCTCCAACGCAACCTCTGTCTCGCAATCAAGATGTGTCAGCAGCAGCACGTCGCCAGCAGTCGGTGTTGCGCGGCGTGGCAGCACAGCGGTGGGCAAGCGTCAGCAGGCCGTGCTGAAACTACTCAGCTTAGGAGAGAAGAGGCACACGGCCCACGAACTGCTGCAGGGTCTGACAGAGCAGACCGACCGCTGGCTTGCGCCGCTGAGCCTCCAACCGGGCATGGTCGTGTGTGACAACGGCCGTAACCTGGTGGCGGCTCTGCAGCTCGGCAGCCTCATGCACGTGCCATGCCTGGCCCATGTCTTTAATTTGGTGGTTCAGCGCTTTCTGAAAAGCTACCCACACTTGTCATACCTGCTCGGAAAGGTGCGCCGGCTCAGCGCACATTTCCGCAAGTCCAAGACGGACGCTGCCACCCTGCGGACCCTGCAACATCGGTTTAATCTGCCAGTGCACCGACTGCTGTGCGACGTGCCCACACGGTGGAACTCTACGCTCCACATGTTGGCCAGGCTCTATGAGCAGCGTAGAGCTATAGTGGAATACCAACTCCAACATGGGCGGCGTAGTGGGAGTCAGCCTCCTCAATTCTTTACAGAAGAGTGGGCCTGGTTGGCAGCCATCTGCCAGGTCCTTGGAAACTTTGAGGAGTCTACCCAGATGGTGAGCGGGGATGCTGCAATCATTAGCGTCACCATTCCTCTGCTATGCCTCTTGAGAAGTTCCCTGCAAAGCATAAAGGCAGACGCTTTGCACTCGGAAACGGAGGCGTGGGAAGACAGTATGTCGCTGGATAGTCAGAGCACCCTCATGTCTATATCTCAGCGCGTTGAGGAGGAGGAGGAGGGGGAGGAGCATGAGGAGGAGGGGGAAGAGACAGCTTGGCCCACTGCTGAGGGTACACATGCTGCTTGCCTGTCATCCTTTCAGCGTGTATGGCCGGAGAAGGAGGATCCTGAAAGTGATCTTCCTAGTGAGGACAGCCATGTGTTGCGTACAGGTACGCTGGCACACATGGCTGACTTCATGTTAGGATGCCTTTCTCGTGACCCTCGCGTTACACGCATTCTGACCACTACGGATTACTGGGTGTACACACTGCTCGACCCACGGTATAAGGAGAACCTTTCCACTCTCATTCCCGAAGAGGAAAGGGGTTCGAGAATGATGCCATACCACAGGGCGCTGGTGGACAAACTGATGGTAAACTTCCCATCCGACAGCGCTAGTGGCAGAAGGCGCAGTTCCGAGGGCCAGGTAGCAGTGGAGGCGCAGAGATCAGGCAGCATGTACAGCGCAGGCAGGGGAACATTCTCCAAGGCCTTTGCCAGCTTTATGGCTCCCCAGCAAGACTGTGTCACCGCTCCCCAGTCAAGGCTGAGTTGGCGGGAGCACTGTAAAAGGATGGTGAGGGAGTACGTAGCCGATCGCACGACCGTCCTCGGTGACGCCTCTGCCCCCTACAACTACTGGGTGTCGAAGCTGGACACGTGGCCTGAACTAGCGCTGTATGCCCTGGAGGTGCTTGCTTGTCCTGCGGCTAGCGTCTTGTCAGAGAGGGTGTTTAGTGCGGCTGGGGGAATCATCACAGATAAGCGTACCCGCCTGTCAACCGACAGTGCCGACAGGCTTACACTCATCAAGATGAACAAAGCCTGGATTTCCCCAGACTTCCCTTCTTCACCAGCGGACAGCAGCGATACCTAAGCAATACGTAGGCTGCACCCGCGGATGGAAGCATTGTTCTCTATCACCATCAAAACCATCAATCTGTGTATAATATTCCTCCTCCTCCTCCTGCTCCTCCTCCTGAAACCTCACGTAATCACGCCGAACGGGCAATTTTTCTTAGGCCCACAAGGCTCAGTCATATAATTTTTCTAAACAATTTTTATACGTTTCAATGCTCATTAAAGCGTTGAAACTTGCACCTGAACCAATTTTTATTTTAACTGAGCTGCCTCCAGGCCTAGTTACCAATTAAGCCACATTAACCAAAGTGATTAATGGGTTTCACCTGCCCTCTTGGTTGGGCATGGGCAATTTTTCTGAGGTACATTAGTACTGTTGGTACACCAATTTTTTGGGGCCCTCGCCTACAGTGTAATCCAATTAATTTTTTGCCCACCTGCATTACAGCTGACGTTACATCAGCTGTGCTAGGCACTGCAATGGGATATATTTATGTACCGCCGGTGGGTTCCAGGGAGCCACCCATGCTGTCGGTCCACACGGAGTTGTAACTACATGTGTCCACTTCTAAAGAACCCCAGTCTGACTGGGGCATGCAGTGTGGGCCGCAGCCCACCTGCATTAAACATGACATTACCTCAGCTGTGATGGGCAATGCTATGGGATATATTTATGTGCCGCCGGTGGCTTCCTGGCACCCACCCATGCTGTCAGTCCACAGGGACTTCACAATAGGGAGTTGTACCTGCCTGTGTCTATGAATTAAAAAGCCCGGTCAGGTTGGGGCATGCAGTGTGGTCCGAAGCCCACCTGCATTTAATCGGACGTTACCTCAGCTGTGATGGGCACTGCAATGGGATACATTAATGTACAGCCGGTGGGATTATATTTCTCATTGCTTCTGTACAGCATTGTGGGCTATCGCCCCGCCCCTTTTAAAGAGGGTCGCTGCCTAGCCGTGCCAACCCTCTGCAGTGTGTGCCTGCGGTTCCTCCTCATGGCAGACGCACTTATAAATAGACATGAGTGTGGCGTGGCATGAGGGCAGCTGAAGGCTGCGCAGGGACAATTTGGTGTGCGCTGTGGACACTGGGTCGTGCAGGGGGGGTTCGGCAGCATGTAACCCAGGAGAAGTGGCAGCGGAGTGTCATGCAGGCAGTGATTGTGCTTTGTTGGAGGTAGTGTGGTGCTTAGCTAAGGTATGCATTGCTAATGAGGGCTTTTCAGAAGTAAAAGTTGTTGGGGGGGGGGCCTACTCTTGCCGCTATTGTGACTTAATAGTGGGACCTGGGAACTTGAGATGCAGCCCAACATGTAGCTCCTCGCCTGCCCTATCCGTTGCTGTGTCGTTCCCATCACTTTCTTGAATTGCCCCGATTTTCACAAATGGAAACCTTAGCGAGCATCGGCGATATACAAAAATGCTCGAGTCGCCCATTGACTTCAATGGGGTTCGTTACTCGAAACGAACCCTCGAGCATCGCGATAATTTCGTCCCGAGTAACGAGCACCCGAGCATTTTGGTGCTCGCTCATCTCTAGTCATAATACAACAATGATATATGAAATGTGCTTGTATACCAAATTCATTCAGAGATCAATAAAATGAAGTTAAAAATATATATATTTATTCATTGTCAGCAAATCTCACAGTGTAAGCAGGGCGGTGTGCTGCCGACAAATGCAATCTGCATGTGGACAAATAATCGTATAAATGATCGTTTGTATAGTAATTTCTGAGGGTGTCCTTTTCCCTGGTCTCACCACTGTTCTCAATAACATGAGAATTTAAAGCAATGAAAACCACAGTTTTTTCAAAAATCTGGAGAGTCCTGGTGCTGCTAAAAACCTCTTTAAGGGCAAAGTCAGCCGAGCGTTTTTTTGCATGTGCCTATGTGTGCGTAAGAGATAGGTCATGCGGGCACTGGCAAGGTCCATGCTGCGTGCAAAGAATCCCAGTGGGGAGTACCCTCATCACTGAACACTGTGATAGCACTGTCACAGTGTTTAGTGACAAGGGAACTCCCTGCCAGGAAGACGAATTCCACTGCCACAGCTGTCACAGCTGTGGCAGAGAACTGCAATGTTCTCCCATTGCTTTCAGTGATTGGATGAGCGCTGCCTCTGATTGGCTGAGTGCTGTGACCAATCAGAGGGAGCACTCAGCCGACATTCAATGAATGGCTGAGCACTGCCTCCGATTGAACACAGCGCTCAGCCATTCAGACCCAGTGCTTTCTGGAGGTGAGGATTTTTAAATCCCCGGCCAGGAAAAGATGCTTTAGAAGAGTGCCAGGGAGAAGACGCGCTGGAGAGGTGATGTGTATATATATATATATATATATATATATATATATATATATATATATAAAATTTTTTTTTTTTTTTATCAAGCAGCTTGGGCTTTTTTTAATGGAACGGCTTATATTTTAAGCCCTGCACCATAAATCACTGTGGGGGGTTGCCTGTATCCTATTGCTTTCAATGGGGCGTCTGTAGCACCGGCCCCATTGAAAGCAGTGGGCATGGAGCTTCGGTCACACGCATTTTGAACATGCATGGAGCACAAAAAAAATTGCTCATCTGACTGCGTCCTGAAAGGGTTACCAGATAACCTTTCTGCAATAGCTCCAAGTGTCTTAAAATAACAAACAGTGCAGCACTTACCTATCCTCTGCCGTTGCAATCCAGCAATTTTACCCAACAGGCCTTCCGGTGATTGTTGACATCAGCGGAAGTCACCATCAGAGCCTGCAGCACCTCCGTTCTAAACTTCTGGCAAAGTGCCCAGGATGTAAGCACTGATACCAGGAGAACAAGCGGTGACGCTGAAGCTGTCAGATGACTTCTAATGATGTCACTTTCAACAACCGTCACCGGGAGGACGGTGCGGTAACATCGCTGAATGCTCGCACCAGAGGATTTGTAAGTAATGCTTTGTTTGTTATTTTATGAAGTTGGAGCTATTGCAGAAATGTTGTCTGGTAACCGAGCGACCCCTTTAAAGAGACTCTGTTACCATATTTTTGCACCCCTGTCTGATGGCAGCACAATGTATTGCCTGTCACACTCATTGCAGTGATATGTCTGCTGTATGGATCTGCGCAATAGTTTTGGAGAAACTTGCCTTTTATCAGTAGCAGCACATGCATAGAGGACTACTAGAATAGTCCTAGATATTCATGACCTGCAGGCTAGCTAAAGCTGTTCTGCTATCTAGCTAATCATTGACAGCTCTCTGCTTATTACAGTGCATAGTAAGAGAGCTGCCAATCATTGGCTGGAGGGCAGGGTGGGTGTGGCTAGCCTGCAGCTAATGCATATGCAGGACTAGTTCTGGGTTCGGCTGCTGCTAAAAAAAGGAAGTTTCTCCCAAACTACTGCACACACCTAGACATATCACTGCAATCAGTGTGACACGTACTATTTTATGCTGCTCTCAGTGGGGACTACAAAAAGATGGTGACCATCTATTTAACTATTATGATATTAGACATATTTTGACATTTATTGTAAAACTAGCTAATATACCCGGCTTCGCACAAGTTAATTTGGTACTGGTGTTTATCTGATGTTCACACGGAAAATCTTATGAAGTCGTGGTTACTTTAGAGATACCGAGTAAAAAAATATGTTCACCATTTTGCATGGTTATTTGCATTACCCAGGAAACACCACAGGGAGGTAACCATGCGACATTTCCTTTATAAAAAAACACATCAGGAAGTAAGAGAATTAGATTATGTACATAAAATTTGGACGCTAATTCTTTTGTGCTAGAATTGAATAATCGAGTTTGGACCCATCAGCTTTTCCTATATATGACATAATCAATGCTCGTGCCAAATTTCAAGTTTCTATAGCATCAGGAAGTGAGAGAATTAGATTACGTACGTAAAATTTGGACGCTAATTCTTTTGCGCTTAGAATTGAATAATCGAGTTGGGACCCATTGGCTTTTCCTATTTATGACATAATCAATGCTCGTGCCAAATTTCAAGTTTCTATGACATCGGGAAGTGAGAGAATTAGATTACGTACTTAAAATTTGGACACTAATTCTTTTGCACTAGAATTTAATAACCGAGTTGGGACCCATTAACTTTTCCTATTTTGGGCATAATCTATGCTTGTGCCAAATTTCATGTTTCTACTACATCGGGAAGTTGGAGAATTAGTGGCGAGTCAGTGAGTGAGTCAGTCATTGAGTGAGTCAGTGAGTGAGTGAGTGAGTGAGTGAGTGAGTCAGTCAGTGAGGGCTTTCGTCTTTATATATATAGACAAAAAAGGTTTGGTACCGTGTTAGCCAGTAGAGCAATATGTGATTGTTATCAGTGAGAGAAACCAAGTAATCTTGTAGATATGATACCTTTTAATGGCTAACAAAAATACACGATGTTACAGCAAGCTTTTGAACCTACGCAGGGATCTTCCTCAACCTGAGAACAATGACATTTATTGTAAAATGTTGATGTGCACTTCCTCTACTTTGTTTCCTGTCACCATTGAGCCTTTATTTCTTGTTGGAATATTTCATACTTGATACAAATACTTTTCATAATATGAACAAATATAAGCAGTCTATACATTTTATGCACTTTTTTAGCATGTCTAACCTGATACTGTTCGGTAAAACATAAACAGGTAATTGATATAGAGAGGAGATTAGTTAAAATTCACAAGGTTCGGCACGACTTGTTAATATAGTTCAAATTTCACCTTAGTTGAACCATTTAGCATAATATATTTCAACAAAATATTGTTTTAGTCACAAGAATATTCTATAGAAGCGAGCTTATTGGAAGAAATATTGCTTTGGGTGAAATTTTAATTCTGAAATGTGTTGCTAAAAGGGGTTATTTAAATAGGATCTCCTCAGAATGAATATTTAGAAAAAAAAATCTTACAGGATGATTTATAGCAAAATTATATGAACAGAATGAAGGACAGAGGGATTTTTATTAGAATGACTTTCATTTCCACAAATATAAATGATACCTTTTAGAAAATATATTGAATTTTATTAATATTCGGGAGATAGCCTGCAGTGTTAATCTTCATTCATACCTATATAATTTTCATTACTATGTACAAGGTGTATTTACCCTTTAACCAAATAATGCTTAAGCAATTCAAAGCAGGGCTCGCTGCCATTTGCCCAACTTTGCAATTTATTCACTTCCCAACTGCAAATCAGTGGAATGTTTTAATAAAAGGAGACTGATTTTAATATGCCTCCTATTTAACGCAATCCGTTCAGCTGAAATTAATCTAAAGAACTGAAAAAAATATCAGTTAATGTTGCCCTGCAAATACTATTTAACGCTTTACAACTCAGGCTGAACAATGCATTATAGATAGTCTCCCTACCCTCTCTTATAGGGAGTTATCACCAATGGTATATTAAAATATATTCTCATGGGAATCGTATGTTGTTTCTTAGGTGTTCAATTTACACTGGCACCATGGCTTCCAGTATTACACGGTCTGCGGCAATTATGAAGAATTTTGGCAAATTCCATTGACATATTGGATCTGGCAGGTTTCCTTTTTCTTTAACACAAAAAGGATAGCAAAGCTGACTATACTATTCCAGCTGTCGAAAAGCAATGAAATGGCAGCATGATTATAGCCTAACTTACAGTATTTAGTTCCTATTTTTTTTAGAAAATTTTACTTAATGGGGTTGTCCAGGAATGGCATGAAATAGGTGCTGTAAGTTAATTTTGTAGAAAACCTATCCCAAGATGGAAGAATTCATGTGCAAACCCAAGGGGCACGGCCATTGGCAGGCGAACAGTGTGGCCTTAGCTTCTGCCTCACAGTTGCCCTGCCCACCCGTTTTCCATCAAGTCTGCACATGAATTCCCCCATCCCATTTTATACCATTCGGACAACCTTTGTAAGTGCAAATTAACCTAAGGAGTTTTTATATCTCCGAATGAGTCTAAACTCCAAATCAGTCTGAATCACAAAGTCCAAAAAACTATAGTCTTTGGAGGGACCTAGTAAAGTAGCCAGTAGAATATTTTTCTGAGCAGTCACAGGGTAAATAACCATTGGTCCAAACTGTTCTAACAGTGGGGAAACCCTAATGAACATTTATACACAGACATCATTCTAGACTTGTTAGTAGATTTCCACCCATTTATTGTGCCTCCAATAGGGTTAAAAATGTGGTTGTGTTTTTGTCCTGCTTTGCGGCTATGCTATAGCACGAGTTTTGAATAGTCAAAAGAAAAACCCAGGTTCATGTGCTAATGCACTCCGTAGCAGCGAGCGTATTATTGCATACGCCCATGTATTTAAACACTCAAGGTGACATATATATTCCATATATGCTTAACATTTTTAAAGTGCTCACTACTGTAATGGGCAAACACATCATGCTGTTGCTTTGTGCACACAGCAGATTATTGTCCAGAATTGTAGGTATAGATTTTAGCAATGGGCTGCAGAGGTGAAGGGTTGCATTTTCAAAATAGCAAAGATATTTGGACATACCTGTTGTCTTAATGTGGACCCAGTAAAGAGGTCTTAGATATATACCAATGTGTGACTTGCAGTAGTTTTTATGTTTCATGATTGGGTATTTAAACTGTGATTTGACATTTACTATATATCGGAAAATTGACTTCTAATGTGTGAGAGTATAAATTGGGATTAAGGCTGCATTATTTAATGGAGAAGGCGTTTTAGACGGCCATTATGAAATACTGAAATCAGCTCAGGTTTTTCACGTGAGAAGGGGTTCATGTGAAATATCAGTCTTGCCTGGAATTTACCCAGAAACACACCGGAAGGATCAGTTTTGCCCTATCTTTACTTGTTTAAAAGTAAAGTATGGGGAACGTTTCCCGAAGTGCTTTACATGACGTGTTTGTTGTGGCTACTATTCTGCTTGATACACGTGGTTAAACATTTAATCCTGCCTCTATGAACATGCTGAAGAACTTTTTTCCATTTCAGGTGGACCACATTATGTATTTTTTCTGTATACACAAGAGATTTTAAATGGCCCCAGAGATAAAAGTCCAAGGGCATTAAGTCTGGCAGCCTTGGCGGCTATTCTATTGGACCTCTACGCCCAATTCAGCGCTCAGGGTATTAAACATCCAGACATCTGTGTACAGCCACAGCATAGTGAGGTGGTGCAACATGTAGTTGAAAGTAATGTGGGAACTCACTGTTCTCAATGAGATCAGATAGGAATATAGTATCCGCTAACATCTGAAGATACGTCTCACCGTTAAGTGATCCATCAATGAAAAATGTCACTAAGATATAAGTCCCTTTAATACCACACTAAACCATGACCTTTCGCAAACACATTGTTTTTTTTTGTGTCAATCCATGATGGATTATTATCATCGGTATAATATTGGAGATTGTGGCGATTGTGTCACCATTCATATAAAACAATGACTTGTGACTGAAAAGAATGTGATCTGGAAACAACAGATCTGCTTCTACTTGCTCCAGACCCCACTCTGCAAACTCTATCCGTCTGTCTGGGTCATCTGCGTTGAGGCAGTGCAACATCTGAACTTTGTATACTTGCGATTTCACATCACAAAGCAATAACAATCTGGCTCAGAATTTGGGGCTTTAAACAAATGATTTAAACTAAGATATTTGTGGCAATTTCCTCCCTTGTTGCAGACCGTGGTCATCCTGTTCACTGTCCATCATTGATTGAACCAGTTTCACGAAACTTCATAATGATTTTGCATACAATTGAGTTTAAAATAGGTTGCATATCTAGGTGACATGCATTAAAGTTTGCTGTGATGTCACATGTCTTACTCCCTCCAAACATGAAGACAAATTATATGTGGTGTTCCTAAGGTAACCGCACGATTGTTCACCTGTAATGACAATGGATGTCAGACACAATTTACCAACTTTTCCCTCGTTTAACTCCCAAAAAAGTAAAGATAGGGCAAACGTGACACTTCCAGGGTGTTTCTAAGTTAATTGTAGCCAAGACTGAAATATCACATGACTCCCTTCCCATTTCAAAAACCTGAGCTGAATTCAAAATTGCCACCTAAAACCTTAAAACATCTCACCAAATAAATGCAGGCTACCTCCTAATGAATACTCTCAAATAATTACCATAGAAGTCAATCTTCTCAGTAATACACCAATTAAAGGGGTTGTCCCGCAAAACAAAGTTGGGGTATACACTTCTGTATGGCCATATTAATGCACTTTGTAATATACATCGTGCATTAATTATGAGCCATACAGAAGTTATTCACTTACCTGTTCCGTTGCTAGCGTCCCCGTCTCCATGGTGCCATCTAATTTTCAGCGTCTAATCGCCCGATTAGACGCGCTTGCGCAGTCCGGTCTTCTCCGTGTTGAATGGGGCTGCTCGTGCTGGAGAGCTGCTCCTCGTAGCTCCGCCCCATCACGTGTGCCGATTCCAGCCAATCAGGAGGCTGGAATCGGCAATGGACCGCACAGAAGACCTGCGGTCCACCGAGGGTGAAGATCCCGGCGGCCATCTTCGCAAGGTAAGTAAGAAGTCACCGGAGCGCGGGGATTCGGGTAAGTACTATCCGGGTTTTTTTTTTCAACACATGCATCGGGTTTGTCTCGCGCCGAAGGGGGGGGCTATTGAAAAAAAAAAAAACCCTTTTCGGCGCGGGACAACCCCTTTAACTGGGTGTGTCCAGACTTTTGCCTCAAACTGTATATACACACACACACTTATATATTAACAGAGTATGGTTTTGCTTGATTTATCATTTTGTGTCACATCTGTGATACAAAATAAATGTTTATGTTTCAATAACAGAAAAAAAGGTTTTTAATCTAAAAATCTAACAGATATGGATACAAACATATGTTCGGCTATTTTTGAGTATTACTAGAGATGAGCGAACCTACTCGTTTCGAGTAATTACTCGATCGAGCACCGCGATTTTCGAGTACTTCCGTACTCGGGTGAAAAGATTCGGGGGGTGCCGGGGGCCGGGGGGAGGCGTGGCAGAGCGGGGGGTAGCAGCGGGGAACAGGGGGAGCCCTCTCTCTCTCCCTCTCCCACCCCACTCCCCGCTGCAATCCCCCACTCACCCACGGCGTCCCCCGAATCTTTTCGCCTGAGTACGGAAGCACTCGAAAATCGTGGTGCTCGGGCGAAAAGGGGGCGTGGCCGAGTACGCTCGCTCATCTCTAAATATTACATATAATGATGATCATTCGAATGTTATACACAATACTATTTTAAATGTTTGAGTATATAAAAGAGTATAAAGAGTATGATTATAAAGAGGTTAATCACCCAAAACACATTCATCACCTGATAACTCCCTTTTATCAAAGAAAGAATGAAAAACGCTTTTGTCATTTTGCGGCTTGTCTGTTTCTGGCATTGACCTATAAATCAAAGTACATTTTTGAACAGATACTTCTAATAATAGAAAATGTAAAATGTGTTAAAAAACTGTTATCACATAAAATTAAAGCAGTTGTATGAGATTAGAAAATAAAGGTCAGCTTTCTTGTTTCTAGAAACAGTACTGCTGTTGTGACTAGTGATGAGCTGCAATACCAGTCACAACCCATCGATAAGAGTGGCGCTGTTCCTGGAAAAAATACAGATCCTTTTCTAATCACATACAACCTATTTAAAACATTATCCAAATGAAATAAATACTGAATTAGAAGAGGTTCTTGTAAACCAAGAATATCATGATGGGGGCTTTTCATTATTTAATTGTTTTTATTTTTAAAACTCTTATGTTTTAATTGTTCTTTAAAACTAATCTCAATTGCAACCAACTTGGTATCTAAAAGGTTAATAAGAGAAATTTTGTACCGGTCACTTACAAGAACACTGAATGTTGTGTGTCCTTCCCCTTGACTCATGACTCATCTTGATTTGTCTTTCTTTTAGACCTTTCAGGAAACTCTCATTTGCTTCCACCAGCCTTCTATATTTCATTTTATATGGCTGCAGTGGCAATGAAGGATCAGGCTATATCTGACTGTCCCTGTATTAAAGTTCAATATGGAATCCGTCCACCTGTCTGTCACTTCTCATTAAATTCTTACCTCTTTATTCACATTCTGATCTTTGCAAATGAACATTTGCTTAATAAATGTTCCCAAGACTAACAGTGCAGTGAAAATCCCACACAGCAGTAAATTATTAACTCAGTCACAGGGGGAGTGCCATATATGACTTTTCAGAATGACTTATTATGT
This sequence comes from Eleutherodactylus coqui, assembly GCF_035609145.1. NCBI lineage: Eukaryota > Metazoa > Chordata > Amphibia > Anura > Eleutherodactylidae > Eleutherodactylus > Eleutherodactylus coqui. The sequence continues at coordinate 410,593,115 of NC_089837.1, read as the reverse complement.
GGATCATCATGTAATTATGAATTTTTCAAGCCATGATAGAAGAAAATTGAATATTTAATATTTTATGGACATATTCTACACAGAGGACATTTTTAAAATTTTTATGATAATTTTTGGTGTAAGCAGAGCGTAGAACAAAAGTTACAAAATTATTGCAAGGTGGAATATTTAATGTCAGTGAACATTGCTGGCTTGGTGCCAGACGTTCTGTTTAGTAAAATTAGGTAACCATAACTTTGTTGACCCACTTCTTTTCCAATTTTTTCCCAACGATCAACCAAGCAATCTCATGTACACATATGTATCCTTTTAGATTTCATTTTCTGCATTAATAGAAAATATAGACTGTTATACTAAAGTATACAAAGATGCACACCGTGTACAATTGTGTACACTGCTAAGCGAATATTAATTTCTCCATGTAATGCTTCTTTGTAACTATAAGATAGAGCTCATACAAGGCGACAGTGGTTCAAAGCTTGACCAGAAAATTCACTACCAAAACAGTTAGATCTTTTTTTTTCTTGTTTGCTTTGACTAAGGGTGGGTTCACACGAGCGTGTTTTGGTGCGTACTTAGGTGCATACATACGTGCGCACTTAGGTACGAGCAAAAACATGCGTGAACACAGCTGCGTGCTTGTTGTTAAAGGAGCCGCGGCTGCTGCCGGCGGCTCGATTGAAAACAATGCTCTGCCGGCCCCCCTGCATTCTCTTTCAGGGAAGGGCTTTACATATAAGCCCTTCCCTGAAAAAGAAAAAGAAAAATTTTAGTGAAAAAAAAAAAAATTAAATACAGGCATTCTCTTCAATGGAGCCGCTGCTGCTGCCGGCGGCTCCATTGCAGACAACGGTCTGCTGGCACCACTGAATTGTTTTTCAGGGAAGAGCTTTACATATAAGCTCTTCCCTGAAAAAGAAAAATTTTAGTGTAAAAAAAAAATTTTACTTACCTGTCCGCCGCTGCTGTGTCCCCCGCGGGGATGAAGAACACATCTGCTGCATGTGGCAGATGTTTCCTTCATCCCCGCTAGTTGAAAGAATTCCCTGCTGCTACATCTGCCTCATCTGTGACAGATACAGCAGAGGAATTCTTCAGTTCTCTACCGCAGCTGTCACACATGTCAGCTGCGGTAGAGGATTCTGCTGCCGGCAATTGATTTCAGGGAAGGGCTTTAAATATAAGCCCTTCCCTGAAAATCAAGTAAAAGTGCTGTAAAAAACAAAAAAAATAGATACTCACCTTGCTTCAGCTGCTGGGGCTCAGCCGTGTCTTCTCCTGTTGTCCCCTGCACTTTGGTGCTGATCTATCAGTAGGCGGGGATTTAAAATTCCCTGCCTACTGAAAGAGCTGAATGTGATTGGCTGAGGTGTTCAGCTCAGCCAATCACATTCAGCTCTTTCAGCAGGCGGGGATTTTAAATCCTTGCCTGCTGATAGATCAGCACCACTGTGCAGGGGACAGCAGGAGAAGAGCTGCTGAGCCCTGGCAGCTGAAGCAAGGTGAGTATCTTTTTTTTTTTTTTAAACCACTTTTACTTGATTTTCAGGGAAGGGCTTATTTTGAAAGCCCTTCCCTGTAATCAATTGCCGGCAGCAGAATCCTCTACCACAGCTGACATGTGTGACAGCTGCGGTAGAGAACTGAAGAATTCCTCTGCTGCATCTGTCACAGATGTGGCAGATTTAGCAGCAGGGAATTCTTTTAACTAGTGGGGATGAAGGAAACATCTGCCACATGTGGCAGATGTGTTCTTCATCCCCGCGGGGGACACAGCAGCGGCGGACAGTTAAGTAATTTTTTTTTTTACACTAAAATTTTTCTTTTTCAAGGAATAGCTTATATGTAAAGCCCTTCCCTGAAAATGAATGCAGGGTGCAGCAGAGCATTGTTTTCAATGGAGCCACTGGCAGAAGCCACCTGCAAAGTACGGACATGTGCACACACCATAGGGAATGCATTGTTGCAAATAGAAGCGTGTTTTTGTGCATCCGCATGTACGCACAAAAACATGCTTGTGTGAACCCACCCTAAGGGAGAGCTAGGGGATTTATTTTCCTATACAAACATATTGTCTTAATTCATTTCTTGGCTTTCACCCACGCAGGGATCCAATAAAGGATTATCCACTTGCTAAGCCATATTAAACAACCTTCAATAGACTCTATGGAAAATATTAACAAAAAATGGGAGGTGCGTCTTCTTTGCTTGGTCCCCGGCAGTGTAGTGATACCCTTTCAGCAGGTGGGCATTTTATATCCTGCCTGCTGAAAGAACTTCACTACACTGCTGGGAGATCAAGCGGCCAGATGCGCCTGAGCCCCGACAGTGGTGAAGAGTTGAGTATATATATATTTTTTTTTTATACAAGCCAGGCATGATTTTCAGGGAAGGGCTTATATTTAAAGCCCTTCCCCAAAAATCACTGCAGGGGCCACTGGCAGCCCATTGATTTCGATGGGGCCGCCAGCAGCAGTGGCAGCCCCATTGAAGGCAATGGGCACAGACCTGCATTCACCCATGTTTTGGTACGTCCTTGGACGCGTGGATTTCAGAAAAATTGCATAAATTGTTTAACAAATTCTTCCCAGTATGTTTAAATTATGAGGGAAATAAATGACACCTAGAATAACAAAAAAAATCGATAAAAAATAAATAATGATAAAGACAATATTTAAATAGAAATAATACAATAAAAACCCGATCACTAGCTGTGTATACTAGTATAAAATGTTGCTGGTACAAACAAACATGAAAGCATCATATGTGAATCTACAAATCTTGCATGGTAAGAGAAAGAAAACTATCTAAAGAGAAATAAGTCCGTCAGTCTGGTCCCATCTGCATAAGATGACCTGGATGTGGCAGATGGGCTCACATATTTTGATCACAACATACACTTCCATTTTTATGTGGTTAGTTAATATAAATGTAATGTAATTTTAATTCAGCTAATAAATGCCTCTAGTAGTGCTGTAGTCACATGTTTTTTGCAGAAAATTCTCAATCATGGTGGATGGGAGGAGGTAGCGGAACGTGAACAATCATGATTTTTCCTCTGGCCGTGAACTGCAGGATCAACATGTTAGTTTTCAAAAACTACATAGCATGAGCCCATAAATGACAGACCGCTGAGATCAATGTGTCTGTAACTACTTTATGCTGCCCTTAGTGAGTTATTTACCATAATAATGTTGTAGGCCTGCATTTTATCAGCATCTCCCACTTCTAAAGAGTACTATAAAAAAGCATTTATATTTGGAAGTTACTAACCACCTAACTACTCCAGTCTATAATATATTAGTGTTGGCTACACTAATATATGAATTTATAGATGTAGTAGAGCTGTTTCAATAAAGGCATATGTCACTGAGTTAAGTGGGTTTTCCAAGGAAATAGCATTGATGACCTATCATCAGGATAGGTCATCAATAATTGCTTGGCAGGGATCCACCACTTGGCCGATCAGCTGAGGGGGCACCCGCTGTTAATGCTGCTACCTCCAGGATCTCCCACCTATAAGGAGAAAATGGGTCTCTAGACTCATGCTTTCTACTAGGCAAGGCAGTCACATCCCTTCACAGACTAATTGGAGATTTAAGATTGCATTGAAAACAGGAACAGCATATTAAAGTAAGATATACAAAACCAGTACAAATTATACAATACGCAAGAATAGGCTCTCATAAAACTAATCGGACTGAAGAACAACCCAAGGAATTGTATATGAGGAAAATGAATAAGCAACCACACTCAACCAACATGTAGACACAAGAGGAAGGAGGAGTGAGAGGAGAGAAATGAACAAAGAAAGAACAAAAAAGGGTAGGGGGAATAAAAACTGCTAGTCACAAGGACCCCTATGCAGTAACTCTACTAATCTGATGTCTAAATTCTTGATTATATATTGTAATAAATCATCATGATTATGGAGCATTCTAGAGTGAATTGAAAACTGTTTCCATGTTCTTTACTGGCATTCTGGATAACAGTGTGCAGGATCCATTGTCAATATATTATATCCTGTAGACATGCCAGATATGTCCAAGCTAGGAAAACGTCTTAAATAAAAGGCTGTAGTTATAGCTCTAGACATGTGTATCCTGGAAATGGAACTGCTGTCATCAATCTCTGACATATAGCGCCCAGGAGCAGACCACAGGGTGGACTTATTCCCAGCTCTATGGGTCCTGAATTTGTGCAAGGTGGAGGATAAATCGCACCCAAACATGGCCTTGTCCAACCCAAAGTACTTTGCTGCCCCCACTGACCATTTATTTGACAAGCAGGTCAGCTACCTCAGTTCTGCTCACTGACTGAATATGGGCCTTTTCTGATTTTCAACAGGTCAAACACAATTACTACCCCTTCAGGGTTTATGGATTGCTTAGAGACTCAAGGTAAGACTAATAAAGTTTTAAGAATTTATTCTAAAAAGGTAGTAGTGATTATATAAAACAAAAGAGATACAAAAAGGGTAATATTCAAAGGAGTAAGGAACATACAATATACACAAAAAACTGTTATGAAAATAAAAGGGATAAAATAATAGAAATACCAGTCTTACAAAGTTGGTTTGAAAAGTCCTTGTTGTGAGGAGAATGCAGAAATATGGACAGGCCTATCTCTGATACCGCTCCTTGACAATACAGGTCCTGACAATTCTTGGTGTGTGCCCCCCACAGTTTTCAGGCATCTCCAAACTGCACCCCCCTACTTCTCCCCATGACATTAGAGAAAGGCCAGCTGAGTGGATCACAGATTTTCCAGATAAGCACACAACTTACCATTTTGGCCATTTTTTTATAAAGGAGGCACTCCAGGAGGGATATTATGGCTTCCATATTTTATAACATGAATTTATCTACAAATAAACACCAAGCACCATATATAGAAGGCTAAGTAATCTAGCTGGTATACGATTTAATGTGTTCAATGGGAGTAAATGTAAGTTTGTGGACAACTCCAAATTCTTAAAACATAACTGGTTTGGGCCTAATCCTCATGGATGGCTCATAATAATCACAATCATTATAATCACAGTCATTAATTTTTCTTGATCTAATTCCAGTAACTGGATGTCCAAGACATTTAAGGCCAATTTACACACAACGACTATCGCTCAAAATTCGCTCAAACATCTTTATTGAGCGATAATTGTTGTGTGTAAATGCTACTATTATTTACTTTTTGGCCAAACAATGTTTTTTTTTAAGTGAGCATAAAATCCATTGTTTGGCCGGAGAGCTAATAGTAGGGACTGCAGGCTGTGTTCTCCACAGGAGTGCTGATCACATTGTATTCAGCTTGCAGCCCCACTGCAGAACAAAAGAGCTGTATGCAGAGACCAGACCACCTGCTGTTCTCTGCAAGCAGCCCCAAGAGGCTCTATTACATGCAAATGAAGCTGATAAGCTACTAATGGGCATTAGTGCCTATTAGCAGCTTATGCAAAACAATCGCTAAAACTGTCAATCTCCCTATCTTTTGAACGAATTTTGAGCAATCATCTTTGCGTTTAAATGGGCCTTTAGTCTAGGGATGTGGGAATAATGGCATCTCCTGCTTGTTGGTAGCTTCATTATGGAGATACAACGAAGCCATTGCCATGCTAATTACCACATCCTCAAATTACACAGACAGAGGATGTGGTCAAAATACCCCAACTCATGTGTGACAGGAAGACTAGTGAATTTTAACTGAGCTTTGCTTGTGACAGGATATACACCTGAACACCTGCACTGCGCTGATACTACTAGCTAACATGCAAAGAGGGGTGAATCTCCTAGTGTCATACTTCTTTACTTATCACCGTATCTTAGAACATTGTACATATATATACATAATGGCATTACATCCCGAGTACAGCATAAGTAGCAAAGTTTGTACCCGGAAAAATAATTCTCCGTTTGCGATTTCCCAGAAAATAATAAAAAATGTTTTCTGTTGGAGTTTATGCAGAAAGCTACTGGAAACAGCACAAGAGAATCAATCACAAACACCTAGAACACTTAATCAATACATAGACATAACACATGCTGCGTAATGGAAACTCCTTAAGTGAGAGTATATTTAGTCTGGAAAGACAAGGATGTAAGATAAAACTTGAAGTTAGACGTACCGAGCAGCCAGGATTTTTGAAGAGTGTATTTTTCTATGGTTTGCGGCCTTATCAAAACTGAGAAATCAATAAAGCAAAGTATTTAAATCTACAGGCCGTCCAAACAGAAAACTGAAGCCAAAAGTATTCGCCTCTAGTTACGTATCTGCATGTTACACTGTTCTGTTCTTGTAACAAGCCCGTTAAGAGTCCAAGGAGACCACTGAGGAAGTAAGTAGGCCAAAAACAAGTTAAAGACTTTAATTTTACATGAAAAGGAATGTAATGTTTATAAATAAATTACACATTAAAGCCTCCCATGGCAATTTCCCATTGCATTTTTACATACCTTCAATACAACAGCAAGCTTGAATTCACAGGTACATGCTTATGCTAATGTGAACAAGGTGGATGGGCTGCCTGAAGATTTCCTTCCCACCAGGGGTTCTCTTTTAACCAAATGTTAATTTATCAACAGTTTGGAAGTGTACCCAGTGTACAGTTAACTAGAATACGCTATTATGTGGTTTGAATAATAGTCTGTTTGATACAATTTCATTTCTTTATGTCAAATACAGAGTGAGTCTTGCTGGAATTCTCTGTTGTACTTACTGTATTGGTCAATAAAACAACTAATTTCTTTCTTTCTTGAAAGCCAATTGCCAGGAATATGGTGATATTTCATATTGGAATGTCTGAAAGATTGTGAAATAGATTTGTGTACAGTAGTGGGGCTTAGATTAAAGCTTAATGGTCTGTCTGATCTGTTAAAAATTGGCACTCTAAAAGGTACAAAGGTAAATACAATAATAATGGATGTTTGTCTGGGACAAAGATGCTCAATATATGAGAGAGGGAAACGTAGAGAGAAAACTGTTTGCCTTTATTGCAGGTACTTTGTCTTCAAATGATACTGGTAAAATCATATTGAGTTTATATGGGGATACTTATTAGAAAAGCAAGTCTTACACTAATGTACACTATCCTAAGAAAAGTCATTGGACGCCTGAGGAAGAAGCAAAAGTAGTACTTATTCACATATGTTAATACTTAGTGGCGCCTCCTTTGACATTGGGTAGTCTTCTGGCATACTTTCTACTAATACCTAATACACTTTCGGTATTGCCTTCCATTCATCTTGCAAACATCTGGTGAACTTTCTCAAAGAAGAAGGACACAGTTTACACTTCTTGACCCCAGGTTCCAGTTCATCCCAAAGATGTTCCGTAGGGTCCAGGTTTGGAACATCCATATCCTCAAAGCAACGTAAAACAGCGTTAGATTTGTGACAAGGCACGTTGCCTTGTTGGAAGTATTGCTGACCATTTCCACAGTATTCTCACATTGTCAGCATCACATTATTGTCTTAGATGTCAAAGTACATCTCTATGTTTATGCTTTTTGCCACTACAACCAATGAACTGTGACCATGCCATTGAACAACACACTCAGGCAAAAGGTTCCCCAGACATCCTCCACACCCAGGTATATTCATTTGATTTGAAGATGAAGTAGACTGATTCATCACTCCATAAAATATTATTTCATTGCTCAACTGTCCAATCACGGCACTCCTTGCACCTTTGTAGATGCATATTCTTTCAGAGAACTCGAGAGATGTTTGCAGGATGAACTGAGGGAAACACCAATTGAAGTGTACCAGCCTTTTGTAGAAAGAATGCCATAAAGAGTATCAGATGTCATTAGGGCTAAAGGAGCCCCACTAAGTATTAACATATGTAAATAAATACTACATTCGATTTTTCCCCAGGTGTCCAATTACTTTTGGTAGGATAGTGTATACTAGCCCTAAACTATATACTATATACATTTATAAGTCTACACAGTACTTTAGCTCATGTGCATCTTGGAAGAGTTATAATGGATGAAAAACAACTAAAAGAAACAATAGTAGTGCTGTATCTTGTTAGCCACCTATAGGGACGAGAACTATAATTGTATGGTGCCTTTTTGGCTAAGGATGCTCAAGGAGTCTGCTTGTTGTAATGAAGGTATGCTTATTCTGAAACGCTTCAGCATTTTAGAATAAGACATACATGCCGACAATATACTGTACCAATCAAAAATTCCATGATTTTTCTTTTTTCTCCCACCTTGTAGATTCATATTGAAGACATGAAAACTATGAAGGAACACATATGGCATAAGAAGTAAACAAAAAAATGTGAAACCAGAATATGTTTTCTATTTCAGATTCTTCATAGTAGCCCCCTTTTGCTTTGATGACAGCACTGCAAACTCTTGGCATTCTATCAGCTTTATGAGGTAGTCTCCTGGAATGGTTTCCAATTAACCGGTGTGCCTTGTCAAAAGTTAATTTGTGGAATGTGTTGCTTTCTTAATGTGTTTGAGACTATCAGTTGTGTTGTGCAGGGGTGGGGTTGGTATACAGTCCCATATGGTGTTTAGCCCAATTCTGCTACTGTTCTAATCCAATTGTGGCAAGAACCACTCATCTAAGTAAAGAGAAATGACTGTCCATCAATGAAGGTCAATCCATCCACAAAATTTCAAGAATTTTGAAAGTATCCACAATTGCGGTCAAGAAAACCACCAAACAGTATGATGAAACTGGCTCTCATGAGGACCTCCCCAGGAAAGGAAGACCAAGAATTACCATTGCTGCAGAGGATAAATTCAAATAAACACTGTTTCAGATTAGACCCCACATAAGTGTTTCACAGAGAGCAGGTACCAGAAATATCTCAGCATTAACAGTTTAGAGGAGACTGAGAACATCAGGTCCTTAACCCCTTAAGGACCAAGCTGTTTTGTACCTTAAGAACCAGACATTTTTTAGGGATTTTACCCATGTGGAGGTTTTGCTGCCCTAATTTGTTTCCTTTAGCTACCAAAATTATTTTTACTGCGTTTTTTTTTTCGTGACATATAGGGCGATTTTTAAAATATCTTTTTCACTGACTTTTTTTTTCCCGTTTTTTAGTTTTATTAGGAGTAAAAGGCTTAAAAAATTGTTTTTTTTAAAGATTTTTAGTTTTTTTTTTAATTATTTAGTATATTTATGCTAAAATAAAGTATGGGAATGGGTTCCTCTATTTGTTTCGGACATTTTGATATATAGCATGTATGGTTTTGGTTTACAGGGCGCATACGATGGCGGTTTTGGTTGGCGTTGGCTTTGTGTTATTTGACTTCTTATGTATATATTGTTGTTTTATTCTGTTATTTTGTTTTCTTTGTGTATGTAATTATTCTTTTTACTATCTATGTCCCCCATGACGTCATATAAGACCTCTGGGGACATTCATTTCTTTTTTTTTTATTTGACACTTTCCCACTGTAGCTGAGACATCCATAAGAGCCCCAGTTACAGAGGAAAACAACCCCTATAGTTACATTAGTTACTGGCAGAGCTGCCCAGGGTCTAGTATGACATAATTTTACATATGGAAGTGCTTTAAGCGCAGGACCAGGCGCCGTAAATTTACTGTACCTGGTCCTTAACGGGTTATGATCGAATTGCTGCAAAAAAGTCGCTACTGAGTAACATCAACAAGAAAAGAATTGCTTGGGTCAAAAAACACAGGAAATGACCATGTTTTTCTACTTCTCTATAATACTCTTTAGGAGGTCAGCAAAGTTTTACCTGCATAATATTGGTGCTGAATAACTGTAGTAATAACTCAAAAACAGCATTATATGTTTACTTCCTGCTAGGAAATAGCTTTTTTCATTAGACATTTTTTTCACGAATATTATAAATTATTCAGCATTATATGAAATACACAACAATAGAGAACATCTGCAAATGATATGTTTTCTCTTATTACATTTGTTAGTATGATCCAACTGACAAAAATGGAACACCTTTTTACTATTCACCCAGGTAATATAACGCTGGTATGCTTGAAGCACTTGAAGAGGTATTACAATTATCTTCTATCCATAGGATGGTGGATAACTTGCTAATCATTGGGGGTCTGACCATTGGAACCCCCACCAATCCTGAGATTGCAGCCCTGGAGCACCTTGGAGTGTAGGTAGCAGAGGATGCAAATGCATTCACTTCATTGGGACCACTGGAGATAGCCAAGTTTAAACAATTGGCTACCTTTCACAGTCCCATTGAAGTAAATGGAGCAAAGGTTTGCATTTGTGTCCTCCACTGCCCACACTTTGGAAGCCACTACGGCTGCAATCTCAGGATCGATGGGGGTCTCAGCAGTTAGACCCTGACTGAACAGCAAGTTATCCCCTATCTTATGTATAGAGGATAATTTGCTATGATGGGAATACCACCTTAATAGAAGTCTTATGGCATAATGCCTCTTTCAGATGAGCATTTTACATATCCAGAGCTAATAAAGATCTATGAATCTTTTTACATTTGCATATAAAACATAGTAGTTTCTTCCCTTTTAGGGATATAATATGCTCAGTGAAGTTTACAGAGAGTGATTAAAATACAGATACATCTGTATTCAACCTACATGTCATCCATATTTGCACTCATTGGCATTGTTTTCTATTGGGCTAAAATAGATTTGTTTTTACTGCCTGTTAGGTAATAATACTAATGATAGCAAATACAGCAGCCACATTTGTGTGCTGGTCTCTTCCTCCTCCCCTCTGCTCTCATAGACCTAAATGAGCATAATGACTCATCCCACTCCTAAACCTCCTCCACCTCCTGTTCTGCCATTGGTCTATCTCCAATCACACATTTGACTGCAGCAAGTTAGGAGAAGGAGAGACCCCTAGTGGCCAGCACAGTAGAGTCATTTTTCAGCACAAAAACACACTGGCTATAATATAAGCACTATGTTGTTTGAAAAGTTATTGATCATTTATGTCATTGCACATGGTTGGATTGAGATATACATATCATCATCACTAAATAACATCTCCACCACATTAAAGTGACCTTCTGGCCCTGAAGAAACAAACATGGCAACACTGCTTCTCTGACTACGTGCTGCACACTGTGCATTAGTACATATTGTTAGTCCAAGACACTGCATGCTTCTTTCACTGCCCAGTGTAGCTCTGGTATGCAACACTGGCCAATCTAAGACACTGCATGCTGCTTTAATTGTCCAGTGATGATCACATGGGCAACACTGGCCAATCAAGGCAATATCTATTGTGTTATACTAGTGATGAATACTAATTTGCCGTGTGCATTCAGCTGTCAGAGAAGCTCATGTGGCCATCTTTGTTTCTCCAGGCCCAGAGGGTTGCTTTAAAATTCTGTAGACATGTTTTTTTTTCATGTACTTAAAATGTACTTTCATAAAAGAAGTAAATATATTCTACAATGGTAACTCTGGTTCTATCCAGATAATATCAATATGTGATTAAAATCCAGCAATAATTCATTTATAATATATAGTTTATAAAATATTAGAGTGGAGGTAGTAAAAATATTACTTTTTTTTAATTCCAATAATTTTATTGGATTTTTTAAAATAAAGAGTTAGCATTTTCTATAATTTTTACCATCGCAGCCATTTCCACAGAGGCAGATACAAATGACAGGCAAGATCTGACCAACCCTCCCCCCTTGAAGTTTCAGATTGATAAAGTGCCTCTTGATAAATGTTCCAGATACCACCATTTTTGCCGACATTACAACAAACACAAACATGTCACCCAAGTGACACTACTGACAGATGACCCCACGCTTGATAGTTTTGATTCTATTATACAACCTGAGCCATAAGTGGAGCCATGATCACCTGCCGTTGTTTGGCTGAGACTATCGACTCTACAGTATTTTCTTGATAGGTTTTGCCAATTACATTTCTGAATTAACCTATATTAGATATCAATGTGTTCAGTAGTTTTCTCCATTTCATTTCAGTCAATTACATACGGCAGTGGAGCAGCCCATACTTATTACTGCATTCTAATTGGTTTCTAATGTAAGCAGGAAGCATACATGATACCAGCCCCTCATTACTTCATACTATGCAGTATGCAAATCAGGCAGGAATAAATGTTTGGCGCCAGCTGGCCCAAATGTACAATTTAGAAATCTTTTTTTTATTCTTTGTTCTTTGATGCTCAGTAAATGAGCTGCAGAACTCCACTCTACACACAATTCAATTTTACAGGCCTATTATCTAAGATATAATGTGGAGGTTAAATATATCAGGGCAGCCATTATGTGAAAATAATTAACAGTAATGAATAATGCACTAATTCTACTGATGAGAGATGGTTATATGTGTAATGAAGTGTTGGGGCACCACTGACAAATGAAATTACACATATTTAAACACTGTTTTATGATATTACTTTGCTGTTATAATTTCCTTTACCTACAATGAGCCACTTTGATTATGACCATTATCTTGACAGCTCTAAAGAATGAAATAGTGGAAGTTAATGTGACAGCGATTAGTCAGCCGGAAGATCCATCATAGACACTGGAGCGGATTGAAATAAGAAGAAGGGAAAAGGGCCCTCTGTACTTTTCGGCTTCAGACATGAGAAGAATGATACCATCAACATCAGTTCAATATTAAATGGGTAGAATTATCTTGTCATGCAGTTATAGCCCCTGAAGTACTACTTATTTGTACCTTGCAGGGAAAGGTCAGCCCTTCTTAACCATTCATAACAACATGTTGATAGATTCCTTGAATCAATAATAATGGCAAGGAGATGTGAAGGAGTCTGAGAATGATCAAGAGAGTTTAACTCTTTAATTTCGGTGCTTTAATAAGAAGTATATAGGAAATACTTTGTAACGGATTTTCTTACAATAGGAATAGTCATGTTTGTTTTTACCTAGTAGAAATTTGAAGAATTTTTCTGTATTCTGCTTTTTGTATTTCCGTAGTTTTTTTAAAAATATAATTGATAAGTTAAAATGTCTTATAGTGTAAAGCTACTACACATGGTCTTAATAAAATATATACTCAGCCAGGCCATCGCCTATCATACCATTACCTTCTGTGTAGTCTAATATCTTCCCTTCCCAACTAAGGATTTCAACACCACCTACTTCTGTCCTTGTCATTTTCTTCTATTTTTCTTTTTATAGGATAACTCTATTTTTTTCCGCATTTATTATGTAGCTACCCCCACCCCACCCCAGTATACATAAGTAAGCTAGTGTTACCTTGGTTAGTTATTCCTTTCTATCTGAAACTCCTGGCCTCTTTCTCCACAGATGGTCAGGTGATCTCAATCCAGCTCAGATTTACTTGGTTTTATACTGTCTGAAACTAGTCAGTTTCTCAGTCTGTGGGATGCTGTTACATGAACCTCACCACCGAACCTGCCTAGAAGAGGACACCAGCACTGCTATCACAGTTAATGGTGATTATAGGCTACTGTTAGGCCTTAGTCAGACGGGCGTTTTTAGCCGCGATTTGCGCATGCGCATGCGTCCGGCGATTTTTTAAAACCATTGCTTTGCAATGGTATCGGACACATGAGCGCTTTTTATGCGCTCGTCCGATAAATTATAGAACAAAAAATCGCAGATCGCACCTATCTGCGATCTGCGATTCCTGTTCTCTTCTGTATATGCACTCAATGGGGCCGGCGGCAGCAGCGCCGACCCCATTGAGAACATATAGAAGACAAATCATTCTTCTCTGCCACAGCTGTAACAGCTGTGGCAGAGAAGAACGATGTTTGCCCATTGAATTCAATGGAGCGGCAATACAGCCGCTCCATTGAAAGCAATGGGCTGCCGGCGTGCGCGGGGTGAATTGTCGGGAAGGGGTTAAATATATGAGCCCTTCCCTGCAATTCATCCTAAAATGTGTTAAAATAAAAGAAAATTGTATACTCACCTTTCCGCTGCAGCCGGAGTCCAGCCGCGGCCGCTGTCAGTTCTCCTGAACTGCTTCTCGGCACTATTCAGCCGGCGGGGCTTTAAAATCCCCGCCTGCTGAATGATCTGCCTCTGATTGGTCAAAGCCGTGACCAATCAGAGGCTGAAAACACTCACACACCCATTCATGAATTCATGAATGGGTGAGTGACTGCTGCCTCTCAGCGGTGAGCCAATCAGGGGCAGGTCTGACTCACATCCATTCATGAATTCATGAATGGGTGTGAGTGAGGCATGCCTCTGATTGGCTCAGCGCTGAGCCAATCAGAGGGCAGGTCTGACTCACACCCCCTTCACACCCACTGCAGGACGGCCGCACGGAGCTCCGGCTGCAGGCAGAAGGTGAGTATACAATTTTTTTTTAATTTTTACACATTTTAGGATGCATTGCAGGTAAGGGCTTATATATTTAAGCCCTTACCGACAATTCATCCCGGGCTCGCCCGCAGCGCATTGCTTTCAATGGAGACGGCTGTATTGCCGTCTCCATTGAATGCAATGCGCTGGACAGCTCCGGCCCGTTTCTAATGAAACGCGGCTAGGAGCAGATTTTCGGGCGATTTGCGGGCAACTTGCACGCACCGGTCACGCGATTTGCGGATGCGCATCCGTCATGCGATCCGCAAATCGCGCGAAAAAACGCCCGTCTGACTAAGGCCTTACACAGTTATAATGGAGGAGATCACAGTTTATCCTCCTGACGGTACACCTATCGTCTGTAGCTTATTAAGAAGAATATAGATGGTAATGATAATAATATAAACTGTTCCCCTAGCAGGCAGAAATAGTATAGCCTCTAGCAAATGTTGTGATGATGCATCATGGAAATTGTGCAAAAGTTAAGCTAAAAAAAAACAAACCATCAAGATAGTGCCTGATAAGCATCATACAGGCTGCTGCACTGCATAGAAGTGACTATAATATATAAAGGAGACCTCCAGAGTGTGACAGGCAATCAGGTGGGGGAGGCAGGGATGGAAAAATGTGTTTTCCTTGGAGTGGTTCTTTAAGCTTGTTGTCCACTACATCATATTGTCCCTTATTTTTCATCCTTAATCTTACTACTCATAGCTATGATAAACATGGATCTTTACATGTTATTCACTGAAAATAGCATTTTATATAGCCTGATGTCAACGGTGTTATATAGTTCTGAACTGCATGCAAGTTTCATTAATTTTCTGACTTCCCTGGTATTGATGAACGATTACCAATGGTAAGACTGGTATGAGGTCCTTTGTTGCCCTAGGCAGATTAGACAAATCGCATGACCTCCAACTCACCCAAACCACCACACTCAGGACAGATAAACACTGCTTTATCTTCTAATAAAATACATTTAAACACTTTTTAGAACAAAATTATGTCCATCCCTCATAAAAAAATAAATTCACATAATAAATAGCAATTTTTTATGTAATTAATGCAATATAATTCATACCCCACTATACCCAAAAATACTTTCAGACCTCATACTAAAGCATTAAATTAATTCAGACCCCTAACCCTAAAATAAATTTAGAACTCAGACTACACCACTAAATTAATTCAGAACCAAGTCTATGCCCAATAATTAATCCGACCCGAGAGCAGAGAAAAAAAATTCAAACCTCAGACCAGATGCCTGCATTGCTCCTTGCACTGAGGCCCTTTTTTAATACAAGCGCTACCACACAGAGAATTCTGTTTTGCAGAATTGGGCATATTATGGTAACCAGTCATTCAATCAATGGCTGTGATTGGTTCATCAAGCAATGGCTCTGATTGGCTTGGCGCTACAGCACTCAGCCAATCAGAGGCAGCGCTTCCTGGAGGCGGGAATTTTCCAATCCCCGGTCAGAAGACATGCCTGAAGACCAATGCCAGGGACTGGGAAGAAAATGCAGCAAAGGTGGACAGTGCTTCTAGGTGATGTATGTGGGTTTTTTTCTGCAGCTAGGGCTTATTCTCGTGGTCAGGCTTATATTTCAAGCCCTCCCCTGAAAATCCTTGCACGTGGTGGTACAAAGTCACACGACTTTGTAGCACCACTTGCAACTTTGTAGAGTCACAAAATTACAGTATCACCATAGGAAAATGCAGAGATATTGCATGGACCACTGATGCGATATCGCTGCGATTTTCTCGCACAATATTGTAGCGCCCGTGTGAAACAGGCCTTATAGTTGGATGGATTTGTGCTTCACTGTATATGATTTTCACTTTACATTTCTTCTTCCATATTATGAAACATAAAAGTAGCCTATGTCTATTGTTTCTTGATAACAGCAAAAGGAAAGCACTTCACGTGTCCCATTGCTCCAATGTTACAATTACAAGAGTTGGGATGGGATGTGCCAGCTTTATTTACGCTTATCCCCAGAAATACTCGTATAAGATCAGCACCAGAGATTGGTGGATGCATAGATGAGGCTTGTTTTCTGAATCCATTATGTTTTTTTAAAAAAACAATTGTTCAAAAATGGCAGCAGCATTGAAGGAAACAAATTGTAGTCTGTTCAACCCTCTGAGCCCTTATTGTCAGTAAGTGTAATTCTTCAGGTAAAATAAATAGAATGTTTTTATTTCATATTTTTATGTGTTCACAGCATCAGGGATTAATATGAACACTAAACCCCTTTTGGTCAATATGTAATTTATTTTCTGCAAACCCCATAATTTTCCAGTAATTGTCATCATTTGTAGGTGACCATAACATTAGTTACTGCATGCAAGAAGAAGAGAAGCAGCCAAATGGAACAGGCAGACATAACCCTTGAGTTCTTGGACATCTGGTAAGCACCAATAGGGAGGGATACATAAATGGATTTGGATGGACATAGCAGCCGCTTAAGTAAGTTGAATGAAGTATGCAATTTTACAGTGAGAGATAAATGTCATTGTGTGAACCAGGTGTGAGGGGAAACAACGTGACTGCTGGGACATTTGTTGTCCTTTATTTCAATACTCCGTGTACTCCAATTAAAGGGGTTATCCAGTTATAAACTATTGATGGCCACTCTTCAGGACAGGTCATCAATAGGAAATCAGTATGTATCTGCCATCCGGGACCTTGTACACCGAGCTGATTTCTGCAGGAAACAGTCAGCTCCATTCCTACTGCAGTGGCCGGACTTACAGAGTTTACAGAACTATAATTCTGAGTTGTTGTCCATATTGTTGGAGTACCTTTCTATTATTTGGTTTGAGCAACTGTTTCTTTACATTTTTTGTGCCTGTAGGTGATATTAAAGAGCGGGAACTATGAAGATGGAACTTTAAATTACTACGCAATCAACAAGATAATAAAGTTCCGCTGTGCAGCGGAAATAGTTGTAGTGATGCAGTAGATTTCAGTCAAGGCAGAAGGGAGTGAGTAAGGCCCAATGTCCACGGGCAAATTTGATTTGCGGAATTCACAAATCAAGCCATCTATAGAGATGCATCAGCGTCTGCAAATGGATTAAAACAGGCAGATTTGATTTGCGGATCTTCTAGTCCTGAAAACAAATCGCAGCATGCTCCATTTTTGTGCAGATCCCGCACAGGCAGCTTCTATTGAAGTCAATGGAAGCCGTCCGATCTGCGACACTGACGCTGCGGATGTGCCACCGATCCGCGAGAATGCATGGAAAAAAACCTGTACAACGCACGTCTGACGGTGAACCGTGAGGACCATGTGTAGTACAGAGAACCCAGAAGTGGAGGGATCTGCACGAACACCGCTGCCAGGGAAATGCAGTTAAGCAGGGCTTACTGGCCGCAGCAATGCGGGTTTCTGTGTGGGATTCCCTGCATGGAATCTGCGCGTGCCATGGACATTATGCCCTATACTCCCGAAATCTGTTGAGATTCTTCAGGACCGAGTGTTGCTGACCCAGGCAGTGTGATCAAGTGCTACAGAAAATCCAACAGAGTGACCAAGAGTAAACAACACTGCCTCTTGACTTGAACCCTGGGTCATCTGAGTATAAAACCACCAAGGGGTAATTTGAATTGTTTGATGAAACAAAGTGCCAGTGTTTACTGAATAGAGAGTTATGTTGCTTCAGCAAATGTGTGGTCTGTCCGAGATGATGTACCGACCCACTGCAGAATATCAGAGAAAGCCTGTGATCGGGCCTTCACTCAATGCTTCCTTTCGAGGTCCAGAGGAGAAGAGAGAAGCTGCCAAGCACTGCGGTCTCCCCATGGGATACATCTATGCAAGCCCATGCCTGGGGTGCCCCCTGCTTGGGATACCTCTTCAATCACATTGAGGAGTTTGTATGGAGCAGTCATCAGGCATGTGTGCTCTCATTACGTACCATTCTATGGAAGTTAATGAAATAGCTGGATAAGCATGATCAGCTATTTCTGTAACTGATAGAAATGTATGGAGAGACAGCATACATGCTTGACTGATTTGCATACAAAATCCATCTCACTACAGTCCCTCTGATGAGGGAGGATCCCCATTCAAATGGTCTAACAATTATCATTTATTAGATCCGGAACTAGCCATTTAAATACATCCCCAAGTTATTTCCATGAACACAGAGCATGTCACATAAGTAAGTTGCAGTTTTTTTAGACCAAGAGTTGACAATAAAATAACACCTTCTAAAAGTTTCTCAAAGGCCCACTTATCTGCATTTACTGTTCAGTTGTTTGCATTGTTTGTCCCATTTTAGGCCAAGAAGAGACTGACTCAGGAAATATGTTGCAGGGCTTGAGGGGGTCCAAAGAACGGCAACTAAATTAATAAACAGAATGGGATGACTGGAATACCCAGAGAGACTGTCAAAATTGGGATTATTCACCCTGGAAAAAAGACGGTTAAGGTGCGACCAAACAACTATGCATAAATACATTAGGGGACAATACATGGATCTCTCCCATGATCTGTTTATACTCAGGACTGTGATGGTAACAAGAGGGCATCCTCTACATCTAGAGGAAAGCAGGTTTCATCACCAAAACAGAAGGGGGTTCTTTACTGTAAGAGCAGTAAGACTGTGGAACTCTCTGCCTGAGGACATGGTGATGGCAAAATCGATAGAGAAGGTTAAGAGGGGACTAGATGTCTTTTTAGAGTGCTATGATATTACAGGATATAGACATTAGGTGACCAGTGGGATTGTTAATCAGGGTCTTGGAGTCAGTTAGGAACTTTCAAACGTTGATCTAGAGATTATTCTGACTGCCATTATGGAGCCGGGGTGGAATTTTTCTCCCAAATGGGCTAAATTGGCTTCTGCCTCATTGGGTTCTTTTTGCCTTCCTCTGGATCAACAAAGGTGGGGGGGGGGTTAGAAACA
Organism: Eleutherodactylus coqui; assembly: GCF_035609145.1. NCBI lineage: Eukaryota > Metazoa > Chordata > Amphibia > Anura > Eleutherodactylidae > Eleutherodactylus > Eleutherodactylus coqui. The sequence continues at coordinate 410,573,902 of NC_089837.1, read as the reverse complement.
GCCTGAACTAGATGGACATTGTCTTCTTTCAGCCTAGTATACTATGATACTGTTACTATGACTGTTGTGTTCTGCAATAGGATTACTAAGAAGAAGTACTTAAAAATGTCTACCTCCATAATCACTCTTCTATCTGTCGTATCTCAAAATTTAAGGACCTTTGGTGACATTTACATACATTTATTTGCGAATGTTAGTTCTCTTATAGACGACAAATAAGTAAAGCTGATCGGCAAATCTTGAATTTCTGCCTATATCTTGCACTTTATTATACTTGGTATCTAAATATATATTTTCAATATTGCACAGTCATTTGTAATAATTTATCAAACAACAATCTAATATGAGCTTCAGTTGCAAAAAAAAATGTGGAAAACACTTTGAAAGTACTTGGATTTTTGCATTGATTAATACATTTGTGATCTGTTTGATATCTAAGTCACAATTATAGGCAAGCACAACCTAGCTAAACTAGCAACACACAAATAGTTGTACTGCTCATGTCTTTTATAGCTCACATTAAACATGCACAGTGCAAGGAGAAACAGTAAGTGAACCCTTGCATTTTATAACCTGTAGATCCCCATTAAGGAATAATCACCTCCAGCAAACATTTCCTATAGCTGCAAATACAATTTGAACAATGTTCAGGGGGAATTTTGAACCATTCCTCCCTGCAAATGTATCTCAATTAATCAATATTTCTGGGATGCCTTGCATGCACAGCCCTCTTCAGGTCAAGCCACAACATCTTGATAGGGCTAAGATCAAGACTCTAGCTTGGCCATTTCTAGTAGCGTAGCTCTAGGGGTTTCTGGGGTCATGACTGTGACCCAAATCCTAAGCTGGGGAAACCAAGAAGCCCCCATCACCATGCTAACAGTCGATGGGCTCACCCTCTGCTGCTGAGCTGACACAGCTACTCAGTACTCACAAACCCCTTTGGGGAGAAAAGGAGGGAGCACAGGGCCTTACAGGAGGAGGAGTCTCAGTGAGGAGGAGCTCTCATTGGCTGAAAGGCTCACATTGACAAACTCTTCAACATTGTCTCCTTGCTTATACTGCAAGGCTGTTTCAGAGCTGTTTCAGAGCCCATGTGAGTAATAACGCTGCTATCTTGTTCTTAGTGGACAAGTTAAACTGTGATCTATCAAGGTATCCCAACTCTATATTGTCCCACTGATGTCCCATTTTTGTTTCATCATGAAGGAAGTTGCAGCTGCCAAAAAAAACATAGCACTGTGGCCCATATCAAATTCACCTACCGAGACTAGGGAAAATATTCTATCATGTCATTCCATGAACAACATTCTCGTTTAGTGATTTTCTCATAGTGGACACTTGAACGGAGATTTTGACAGTTTTCAGAGTCATCTGTGGGTCTTGCTTTTACCCTTCAGTCTTTCTCTTCTTTTTAAAGACTGCTGATTGTACTCTTGGAGTGATCTTAAAAGGATGTTCCCATTCTGAGGAAGAGTAGCACAGTCGAACGTTTTCTCCATTTGTACATAATTGCTTGAACTGGGGATACATGTACATACAGGTCTTTAGCTATGCTTGTGAAGCCTTTGCTACCTTCCTACATCTCTATAAATTGTCTTCTCGAAGTTATTTGCATGTAGGCATAGCTCACACTAACCAAACTGTCCTGAGAGGAAAGACATGTGCATAACCAGGCTTTGCGTGGGTTTATTTAATGGGGAAAGCACCTGTGAAACCCACACTTCAAATCTCATCTCCTTAGGCTCCATTTAAAGAGGGCAATAAATCTTTCGCATGAGCAAACAATGCCAAATTCACTTGTTTACTCGTGCAGTCTGTTTATACAGGCAATTAGATTGTTCGCAATTTCATTTTGAATTGCATTCACAAATCATTCAGTCTTTACCAGTGAATATGAATGACTAAACAATCGCTGTTCACATGCAACAACATGCGAACGATTATTATTATGCCTGCATGAAATGAGTGTCGAACAAGAAGAGAACAAATTCTTGTTCACCAGTCAACCATTGGCCATGTTTATACTAAATAATTCTCGTTCAAATTCTCAAGAGCCAACGATTTTTTGAACGATAATCACTCCGTGTAAAAGTGTCTTTCTGCTAAACACTTTTTGCCAATTACTGTAGGTCTGGGAGAGGACATTAGCACAGAACTTCACTTCTTCCTATACTGTGGATGTTTATTTGATGTGCTCAGTAAAGACAGGAGCACTACAGCTGTTTGTATGTTAGTTTAGATTGTGTTTGTCTATAATTGTGACTTAGATAACAATCAGACAATATTTTATTAGCAATCAATGCAAAAATTCAGGTCATTCCAAAGGGTTCACTTTTTCTTGCAACTGCATATAGCATAGAAGATTCCATTATGAGACAGTCATGGTTATAGCTGATAAGACTGGCCACTACAAATTAGGTCACAGTCAAACCTGGCCTGAGAGCGGCATTTGATTTCAAATTGCACAGATGGTGTTTGTGAAGAGTGAAGTGCCAGTATGCCACAATACATGTATCATCCACACTAGGGTTCATTACGACATTGCTCAAAAACTCAAGTTTTTGGCATTTGCGTCTGTGATCTGTGGCCCAGTACTGATTATGCTAACAAGAATGCCAGCTTGTGCTGCCTATGATTGTTATATGGTTACTAGTGTAATCTGTTCTGCTTTTAATATGACTGTTATAATTATGCAGTACTGAAGAATTCAATTTGAAGTAATTTTCCATCTAATTTGAACATTCCTGCTGCCGAGCTGAACTATGAGGGGGATCTCATTTTCTTTATTCTACAACACTTTCATTCTAAGCATTATATACAAAGGATGTTGAAACATGTAATGCTGATATACAATATCACAGAGGATGATTCAGATAAGAAGAACAAACAACAGAAATGTAAATATTATTAAAATGATGTTCGTACTGAGTACCTGATTCCTGGCAATGTTGGGAGAATGAAGACAATGCAACAAAGTAGGCATTTTAAGAGATTGTAAATCAGATGTTGGGCTCATATCCAACATCTACATTTTATTGGCTCAAAGAGAATGCCCAGGACCTCAAACATAAGTATACAAAAATATTAATAGTACTGATAATGTACTAAACTTCCTAATCCTCACTTAAAGGGGTTGTCCCGCGGCAGCAAGTGGGTCTATACACTTCTGTATGGCCATATTAATGCACTTTGTAATGTACATTGTGCATTAATTATGAGCCATACAGAAGTTATAAAAAGTTTTTCACTTACCTGCTCCGTTGCTGGCGTCCTCGTCTCCATGGTGCCGACTAATTTTCGGCCTCCGATGGCCAAATTAGCCGCGCTTGCGCAGTCCGGGTCTTCTGCTGTCTTCAATGGGGCCGCTCGTGCAGAATGCCGGCTCCGTGTAGCTCCGCCCCGTCACGTGCCGATTCCAGCCAATCAGGAGGCTGGAATCGGCAATGGACCGCACAGAAGCCCTGCGGTCCACAGAGAGACAGGATCCCGGCGGCCATCTTCAGCAGGTGAGTATGAAGACGCCGGACCGCCGGGATTCGGGTAAGTACTACCCGGTGTGTATTTTTAACCCCTGCATCGGGGTTGTCTCGCGCCGAACGGGGGGGGGGTTAAAAAAAAAAAAAAAAACGTTTCGGCGCGGGACAACCCCTTTAAGGATCGTGTCTGCTTTGATCTCTATTTTATAGTTTGCATATAGATATAGTGTATATGAAAATGAGGTAAATATGTAAATATATTACTCCGTCTACTGTGCTGCGATCTCAAGTTACAGTCTGTGTTATAGTCTGGAGAAGCATTCCCAATTATGTAGTTCTCAGAGTGGAACTATCCCAGACTTTATACCAGGCACTGTATAGTAACTTAAAGGGAACCGGTCACCTAAAAAATCCTTTTCAATTTGGCGCCATAGTGTTAAGCAGTATGACACAAACAGAGCACACATGCTTTTACCCCCCCCCCCCCCAAAATGCCTTTTTTGCATTTGCAGAATTTCTTACTTTGAAAGTAGTGCACCCAGAATGCAAATAATCCACCTCAAGTCAAAGAGACGGTGCCAAAGCCCTCAGAGTCAGCATGTCACTGCCATAATCCGGCCTTACCTCCCACTTGCCGCCTCTTACTCCTCCTGTGTATGCATGTTAGCGCTGGTAGCACTGCAATCTCACGATGGTGCCGTGTCTTACCGGCACATGAAAAGTTAATATACACCTCGACTCTGCATGTGCCGGAAGATGTGGCCGGAGGGGAGCTTGATACCTTTGTGAGGTTTCAGCAGACTATAGACTACTCTTTACGGCAGTCAGTCTGTAAGTAGGATCCACATTACAGTCATAAATTAGGCCAGATTCACATGGCCATACACAAGTTGCACCTGAGGAATTGAGGCAGAATTCGTGTTGCACAGCATATGGACAACACTGTACATTGCATGTCCTATTCTCATCCGTTACAGCGACAGACAACAGGATATGCAGTGACTTTTTTCACATAGACCATCAGTCTGTGTGAAAAATTCAGCATGTAAATAGCCTCATAGGCTATAATGGGGCCCTGCGCTGTCCGATAATCTAGCCGTGTGAATTGTCCCCTGAGTCCGATGATGGGAGCAGGCTAGCTGCAGACTATTTCCATGGCTACTCAGGAGTAAATTGCTCCTGCATCTTAAACTGGCCATAGCTTCAACCAACTTTTCATCAGATTGGATTAAACACTACAGATTGTTTTGCTGAAGCTACTTCACTTTATGATCACTTTTGGTAAACATGGCGGTAAACCATTTATCAGGTATCTACAAGTTTGATGGAAAACATTAGTTTGGGCCATCCGAAGTATATGATTAATGCACATTTTACAGAACCTTTCTCTAACAGGACAAAAATAGTTCCGCACATGGTGAGTTTAATAGGATTGATTTTGATTAATTATGGTGTAAAATTATATATAAAAAAATTCTTATTGAACAATTCAGGTCAACAACTAAACTTCATGGAATACAATTATCTTTCCTGACAATTAACAGAAATCTTTGAATACACTGATTACACATGCTATATCCGGTAGCTATTGACACCACAGAGAACCTTTTTGATGATCTGCTTCAGTATATAGTAACATCCTAAATAGAGATGAGCTAGCACCAAAATGCTCGAGTGCTCGTTACTCGAGTCGAATTTCCCGCGATGCCCGAGGGTTCGTTTCGAGTAACGAACCCCATTAAAGTCAATGGGCAACTCGAGCATTTTTGTATATCGCCGATGCTCGCTAAGGTTTTCATTTGTGAAAATCTGGGAAATTCACAAAAGTACTGGGAACGACACAGAAACGGATAGGGCAGGCGAGGGGCTACATGTTGGGCTGCATCTCAAGTTCCCAGGTCCCACTATTAAGCCACAATAGCGGCAAGAGCGTCCCCCCCCCCCCCCCCCCCGCACTGTGAGCATAAAGATCGTTCTCCTCTGCTACAGCTGTAACAGCTGTGGCAGAGAAGAACGATGTTAGCCCATTGAATTCAATGGAGCCGGCAATATAGCCGGCTCCATTGAAAGCAATGGGCTGCCGGCGAGCGCGGGAGTGAGACACCCCCCCCCCCCCCCCGCACTGTGAGCATAAAGATAGTTCTCCTCTGCCACAGTTGTAACAATCTGATTGGTCCCGCTGAGCCAATGAGAGGCAGCAGTCACTCACCCATTCATGAATTCATGAATGGGTGTGTGAGTGAGACCTGCCTCTGATTGGTCAGGCTGTGACCAATTAGAGGCAGCTCATCCAGCAGGTGTGGATTTTAAAGCCCCGGCTGCTGAATAGTATAAGAGAAGCAGTTCAGGAGAACTGCCGGCGGCCACAGCTGAACTCCGGCTGCAGCGGAAAGGTGAGTATATATATATTTTTTATTTTTACACATTTCAAGATGAATTGCAGGGAAGGGTTTATATATTTAACCCCTTCCCGACAATTCATCCCGCGATCGCCCGCAGCGCATTGCTTTCAATGGAGCCAGCTGTATTGCCGGCTCCATTGAATTCAATGGGCTAACATCGTTCTTCTCTGCCGCAGCTGTTACAGCTATGGCAGAGGAGAACAATCTTTATGCTGACATATTTTTATTTTTACACATTTTAGGATGATTTTCAGGTAAGGGTTTATATATTTAACCCCTTCCCGACAATTCATCCCGCGATCGCCCGCAGCCCATTGCTTTCAATGGAGCCGGCTGTATTGCCGGCTCCATTGAATTCAATGGTCAGTGCTCGTTTAATCGAGACGAGCACCGCGTGGTGCTCGTCTCGAGTAACGAGCATCTCGAGCACCCTAATGCTCGAACGAGCATCAAGCTCGAACGAGTATGCTCGCTCATCTCTAATCCTAAATGATGTAAATGTGAGGTGGTTTTGAGTATAGGTAAACCATTGTATGATATATGAATGGTTATGGTCAAAGCAGAAGAGGTTGAATATTGCCTTGTTCTAACCAGTCTATTCAGGTGACTGTGGGCACTTTTGAAGTCTAAGTTATGAGATCAAATCTTACTATCAGACATAACTGTTGTGAGGGTATATAGATCATATTCTAATTTTTCAACATATTCTGCTTCTTCTGATTTTTTGCCCATCATTAAGGGCAGTAACAGATACTCTGATATCCGATGAGTTACACTATATTGACTATAGCCAGCACAATCATTGCACATTTTTCAAGTAGATGGAATCCTTGTTTTTGTTTTACCTCTTTCCCATACTATGAGTAGTGGCTAGAGATGAGCGAGCGTACTCGGATAAGCACTACTCGCTCGAGTAATTGGCTTTATCCGAGTACCACTGTGCTCGGGGCTAAAGATTTGGGTGCCGGCACGGAGCGGGGAGCTGCAGGGGAGAGCGGGGAGGAACAGAGGTAAGATCTTTCTCTCCTTCTCTCCTGCCCGCTCTCCCCTGCTCCCCGCTGCGACTCACCTGTCAGCCGCAGCGGCACCCGAATCTTTAGCCCCGAGCACAGCGATACTCGGATAAAGCCAATTACTCGAGCGAGTAGTGCTTATCCGAGTACGCTCGCTCATCTCTAGTAGTGGCATATAGCACTCAAAAAATCACCAATTACCTTTTCCATAGAAACATTATTTAACATTAGTGACAATGCATTGTGTCATACTTTTCAAATATGCGAATTCAAAGCTCATATAAAATAGCCAACTTTGGGACAGATTCATCAATATATCTATGCCTGTAAATATATTGAAAAATATGGCGTAAAGCATATTTATGAAACTTCTATGCAAATTTTACTGGTACATTTGAATGTGTCCTAGAAGTGGATGGGGCTTGAAAGGGCTCAAAGCTCAACTTATTAATTAACATTTTCAGCCACTTTTCTACTTAGAAAACAATGCTAAGTTCAATCTATATTTTATCCAACACAAGAAAAATGCAAGTAAGCCCTGTTGTTGAACTCCGCACCCACTGCACTGCAGGAGAAAATGGCGCTCTGTTCTTATGTTTACATGGAGGAATACAACACAGATTTTTCTACGTGGATTTCACCTTTAAAAACCATGGCAGAAAACGATGGCAAAAATCCACATTTGCATAGCCGTGGCAGAAATCCACAGCTTAGTTTAGAATAGCTGTGGATTTCTACGACAGCTATGCAAATCTATGACCGTGCATCCATAAATGGATTTAGTCCTTTTCAATGGGCAAATCCACATATTGAACCACGGATGGGGTGCAGATTCCACGTCCAGAAGTTACATGTGGATTTGAAATTCAAATGCGGAAAAAGATAAAGGTCTGGATTCACATTGAAAGTCATGGGATAAGCAATCGCTATGCATTTGATGTGCCATGGATTCTGTGTCAAATCGGCATGTGAACATATCCTTCGATTATAACACTATTAATTAGAGATGAGCGAGCGTACTCGGACAAGCACTACTCGCTCGAGTAATTTGCTTTATCCGAGTATCGCTGTGCTCGTCCCTGAAGATTCGGGTGCCGGCACGGAGCGGGGAGCTGCAGGGGAGAGCGGGGAGGAACGGAGGGGAGATCTCTCTCTCCCTCTCTCCCGCCCGCTCTCCCCTGCTCCCCGCTGCGACTCACCTGTCAGCCGCAGCGGCACCCGAATCTTCAGGGACGAGCACAGCGATACTCGGATAAAGCAAATTACTCGAGCGAGTAGTGCTTTTCCGAGTACACTCGCTCATCTCTGCTATTAATAAAATGCCACCAGTGTTTCTAAATGATATACCGTAGCTGCATGTTATTTGCTAATTTATATGGCATTCTTTGTATCACCCGCAATAAAGTTGTTGAAATCTACAATGCCATTGGCATTTCATGAATGAGATATGAAGAAATTTGTATGTAAATGGCATTATATAATAACTGTGCCTATCGTATTTTCCGGCATCCCATGACTTGTTTCCCTAAATGACTGACGCAGTGTTAAATAACATCTGTTTTCTGGAGGTCTTTCATTTTCCTTGTTAAAAATACAATTTACTTCAATTATCTGACAATGGAATCCCTCCGTAATAAATCTAACATTCCAAAAAATCATTTTGAACAAATTACACCAATAAAATCAATCTCTGCCTTTCTCAACAGAAGAAACAAATAAATTACTTATTATTGATACACTCCGTGGGCTCAATTGTTATTTAAAAGGCCTAGAAGCGATATGCAGGGTAATGCTTATGGAGTCATCTTAAAAAGGGCATGCAAACATATATACTGAACTTAAGGGAGAATGAGAAACTGACATTAAAAAATAGGTATTATATGTATTTTCTCACAGTTTACTAAAAGAATTATCTGCCCCTCCTTCAAGTATTCCCTATCCTCATTTATTTAAAGTAGATCTGTTTGTATAGTATGAGGACGGGTCCACTTTGTTATTAGCCCATGGGGTCAAAAAATATTGTGCTGTATGGCTAATACTGCCGGGAACAGAATGCAACAGATTTGTAGTTATAAGTGCACTGTATTCTTGAGGGAGCATTACCCCGCTTCCCTCACCGGTGATGTCATGTATCTGCATGCATACGTAATGCACTCAGTGTACACAGGCTGTAGATCCACTGTCAACTGGCTGACGATGAAGGAGTAATGGTCAGGAGATGGCAAAATTTCAAAATAAATGTCTGACACCAGTTCAACAAGCCTTACGGTTATACTCTACATCCGATCCAGGGCACGAATCCTGGCGGTAGGCGACATCCAAATTGGCAATTGGGGATTTTATTATAGGGGAACTGAACTAGTCGTTTCTTTCTTCCTACTCCTGAGTCATAGAAGAGGCTAAACTAAATGATGTGTATGCTCCTGTGCAACTAGTTAATCCTTACAGTACTATTATTAAAAGATTTGTTGACAGGTCTTATGTTTCAGAATTCTATGTCTTGCTCTAGGACATTGGGGCAAATTTACTATTCAAAATATTTCCTTTTTCTGGTGCAAATTGTCCTACATGCTTTGCACCACATTTATGATTGTGTTTTTAAACACTTTTGGACACTTTTTCTGACCAAAAAGGGATGTGGCTTTGTGAAAAAGGGTGTGATCTAAATTGAGACAAATTGCACTTAAATTCTGGTGCAATCTTTGGAGGAAACTAAACCCATGTTGTAGTCTGTAAGTGAACATACTAAATTGCTTCTAGTTGTCTATCCTTGGTTACACATTTATTGAATATTACTCCTATGGAGGTCAGAGTTATTTAATGGATAGTGAGAGAGACTTCTTAGTGTGTGAGGCAGAGGAAAGGACTGTTAAAGCTGCACTGCGTCATCAGGGAAACTTGCTGTACTTTCATGAGCCATTACCCAATACTTTTGCCTTCAGTCCCATGATTGAAAGCTTCTGCCTTACAAGGCATTAGTAGCCTCAGTTATTGTTCTATGAAATGATGTGAGCAAAAAAGAGAATCCAATTGGTAATACTACAGCCTTCAGATACTTTCCAGTCTGCTTGATAAAAAAAAACCCAGCCAGAGCAGACTTGACTAAAGCGCTAGTTACACTGAAAGATGATCGCTCAAAAATTGCTCAAATGACAGTTTGAGTGATCATCTTTGCATACACTCTTAAGTAGCTAATCAGCTACTTAAGAGTTAAATGCAGGCGGAGCGGGACACCGCTGACAGCTCCAAGAACAGAAGCTGCTTTGTATATGCAAACAGCTGCTTTGTTCTCGGAGCTTTTAGCTGGTATTCAGCTGAGAAGTCCGAGCGGGATACCAACTGAAAGAATGCTATCAGCTGGTATTCCGCGGAGAACTCAGTGCGCGGCACTGATAAGAGTCATCGCTGCCTTTTAGCTTGCTAAAAATCAGCGATGAACGAATATGCACGAAAAGTGTACGATGCTAGCGTGTTTAGACACAACGGTTATCGCTCAAAAGATGGCTTTTAAGCTGATTTTGAGCGATAATCGTTGTGTCTAAATTGGTCTTAAGGGCCCTTTTACACGGGATGGCCTGTTGGGCACAGACATCTGACAAGACATTCCAGCAATAATGTCCCTGTGCTTTTACACAGGAACGATCATCGCTAGTGAATGGAGGTGGAGCCCTGCGCTCACAGTAAACAGGCAGTCGCTCATAAGTCGACAACTGCCTGTTTACATGAGCCTATTCACTATTCATTTTTCTGCGTGCAGAAACTGAACGACGAACGACAAGCAAACAACTTTTGGTTCGTTGTGTAGTCGGGGCATGCATGTACACTGAAAGACAATTGTTCAGATTTCTGCTGGGTGCAGGAATCTGAGTGATTTATCAGCCCGTGTATAAGGATAAGTCACCAATAGTTTTTCTCCTGGAAAACTTCTTCTAAGCATCAAGTCAGACCACAGCCTCTCAACCTACAGTTCAGTGCTGTTCATTACAATACACAGGGATAGGCAAAAGGCATCCAGACAAACTATGAGGTATTTGCTCAGAATAAACTGTCCTCTATGTGGATTTTAGAAATTCATAACTGCATTTCAAAGGTCAATCTCTATCTTCCTGAAAAGAGACACTCCTACAATACATATCTTTTATCAAGTAATATATCCTGGATCAATTACCAATCAATTATCTCCAACAACCTACTACATTTAATGAGTAATCGTGTTATGCTGCGTGTTACTGAAGAGACACTGTGACGGATTTGTTATTCATAATTGTTAGACAGTGTAAACTTAAACTAAGCAGTCTAAAAATGCCCCACATTTATCACAGCTGCCAGTGCTGGATTATAAATATGGCAGGTCATTTGACACATTTGTCTAACTATTTACCACCTATTGGTTGGCTTACTTTGCACCAAAACTTTGGCATAGTTGTTGTACTTAAGCCACACCCACTTTTCCTCTAAACAATGCCACACTGGAAATGTGTCAGAAATTAGAAAACAGATGATACTTCCAACACCTAGAGGCTGAGGTCCACCAGTTTGCCACTGTGTAGGAGGAGGCCCTGTTGTGCAAGAACATGACACCTTGGTTCAACCTTTTTGACTTCAAAGCCTCTGTCAATTTATCTAGAAGTGTTGTGTAGTGCAGTCATGATAGTAGACCCCTTTGAAAGTTTGGCCAGAAGAAGTATCCCATCTTTACCCCAGAAGACAGGTGCCATCGCCTTGGATGATGACTTCTGCAATCTGAACTTCTTTGGGGAATAACTGTACTGCCATTCTTTTGACTGCTTTTTTGTCTCAAGATCAAACCAAAAAATCCACGTCTCAGCCATTGTCACCAGTCAAGACAGGAGAACATCAGCATCCTGCTGAAAATGCTGCAGGATTCCTCAGGAGCTCTGCACTTTAATTGATCTGCTGACAAATATTTTTGGGACCCACTTGGCAGACACCTTCCTCATGCCCAGATAATCATGAATTATGGACCCAACTCTTTCTCTGGAAATATTCAGAGCCTTTTGGTCTTCGAAAATCATGTCATGGATGGTGTCTATGGTTTCTGGAATGGTCATTATTGGAGGTCTCCCAGAACAGTCTTCATTATTGATAGTGAAATGGCTAGTTTAAATTCAGCAACTCAACAGTGGTTGGTGAATATAAACCAGCCATTTCTAGTATACCTCTAAATAATAAAATAACCAAATAATATAACCAGAAACAAGTAGTAGTAATTACAGTGACAACTTCTCTTATACTTTTTTTTCTCCAGACTACTGAGTTCTTTCAGCCAAGACTCTTCTCTGCACACTCTTTCCATCCTGCTGCTAATCTCAATGCCCTCCTTAGGACCAAGGACCCCCTATAGTACTAGTGCCCCCTCTGCAGCTTCACAAAGTAATAGTGCACTCTCTGTGGCCCCACAAAGTGATAATTTTCTCTCTGTGGCCTCACAAAGTGAGTGTCCCGCTTGTGCCCCTGCAGTCCACAAGCCCTCTGAAACTCCAGCCAGCAGCATCGAGAGGACTTTGATAACTCTCACTACTATTGATCTGAACACCATGAGGTTCAGTTCTGTGCTCTTCCCTTTATCCTCTGCTCTCACTAGCGCCTGACAACAGGAGATGGGAGTAAAAGCAGGCCTCTGCACTGAGCCATGCCTGGACTGGCAGTAAAGTGAGTTGTCATCTCTGGGCCCACCTGCACCAAGAGCCCCATAGTGGTTGCGTCGTCTGCTGCCATTTGCAGCAGGCAACTGCATACTCGTACATATAATTTGCATATAGATGCTCAGATGTGTTTCAAATTTACCTCAGGGTCACCTATATGTACATGCAGTTTCTGTAAGTAAATCTAGCCATACCTTTCATAGAGTTCTTCCTCCATGTTTAAACTGTAACATTATGTGATTCATGGACATCGCATGATCTCCGCAATTAAAGCAAACATATGATGCATGACCCCAATTTTTCTTGGCTGCCCCATATATAGAGTAAGAGCTTTGTATATGGAGAGATCAACACCAAAAGACTAATGTGAAAAGTGAAGCAGGTGAAAGACAGTGATAAATGGATTCTTGGCACAGAAGACCTGGATTCTGAAACTATGTGCACCCTCTTTAATGACATCAGGCATATAACAAGCACATCTATTCCAGAGCATGAATGCACATTTCGCATAAGCCAGAATGTAGGTAAGACTTGTAAATCACGGGGTTTAATCATTACTGTAGTGAAAACTGCCATTTTGTCCATATATTTTTGCTCTGAAGGTTTTTACTACACCTATACAGCGAGGGCTCCACACCTGCCCTGCGCTCATAATCCATACCAGGCTTCAAGCTTATTTGGCACAGTGTTGCTGATAGCGTTACCGTGATTAAGGCTCAAAATGTTAAGAGCAAATTACTATGAATGTATGAAACAATTTGCACTTAATGTTTCAGTCATATCTATGAAAAATATGACTTAAATATAGTTTTATTAATAATACATATTTTAATTAAACGGGTAGAGGTGCATCTAGCAGGAAAAATTGAATCTTCACTCGATTTCACATACTGGTATGATTCATGGGCAGTAAATATGCAAAGCTTTATGCCCAAAAGGCAATCAAACTGCAAAGCTGATATGCATGTTTTTATCTAAAAGAAGGAAGTCTAGCAAGGCACAAAGACATAATAAAAAGCTGCCGGGATTAAAAAAAATCAAACTAATGAATCTCTTTTAGCTAATACAGATCTGTGTCACAGGAAATCATTAGTACAATAAACATAGTGGCCTCATAATTATTCATTGTTATCTCATAAATGTAATTGCAGAAGCTACATAGTAATGCAGGTAGCTAATATGTTATTACTCAGATGGAGAACTCATAAAATCTAGCACAAGATACATTATAACAAGATAGATATATTAGATAGATAGATAGATATGAGATAGATAGATAGATAGATAGATAGATAGATAGATAGATAGATACCCTGTTTCCCTGAAAATAAGACATAGCATGATTTTCCAGAATTTTTGAGGATGCAAAATTATTTTTCAGGCTTTTTGAGGATGCTTGAAATGTAAGCCCTATTCCAAAATTAGACCCTGCTCACAGTTAATTAAAAAAGTCAATTTAAATAGTGTCCAGGCAGCTATACATGTAAAAAAAAGTTAAACCTTTTTGAACAAAAATTAATATAAGACACTGTCTTACTTTTGGGGAAACACGGTGGATAGATAGATAGATATGATATAGACAGATATGAGATAGAGAGATATGAGATAGATAGATAGATGGATAGATAGATAGATACATAGATAGATAGAGAGATATGAGATAGATAGATAGATAGATAGAAAGAATCCCATTTTGAGGCAGCCATCAAAAATATTACAAAGTTGGTACAATATTATATAAATCACGTAAATGTTACTACTACTAAAACTTTTGGTGAGATAATGGTGAGGTCGTCCGAACTCTGGCCCATCTATGTGTGAACAAGGCTAGAACAGTGAATATGTATTTTCGTAGTCTTGTGACAAAGTACTTAACAACGTTGCCTTGTATCGTTGGTTGCTTGAGTCTACGGAATACGCCCTCCTACAGAATATTGCACCAAAATCTGCACTGCTAATGTGCGGATTTTGGTGCGGAATTCAAAATACCAATATCCTGCTGCCCATTCCGCATCAAAAACCGCAATTAGCCCTGCGGATTTGGGTTGTAAATACAGGGACGGCATATTCTGTACCGTGTGAAAGGTCTCTTAATATCTGCATTCCCCGTGCAGATCGTTGTGTCTCCATGGTTATAGACTACAAAGAAACCCTGCATGCAGCCTCATCCTGCAGTTACTTCTTTTCATCTGTGCCCTATTACTTTAATCGGTAGGGGTATCGTCACTCCTTCAGGAGAGCACCTAGAAGGTGAGTGAGAAGACTAAGGTTGTCTGCACATGGCATTTACGTGTACCTGTCATTTCTCTTCCTAATCTGTACTGCAGATGGACCCGGTAGCTCGCCATCGGACACGCGCAGTACAGATTTTTTTCTTTAATTTTTATTTTCCCAAGCCGTTGCTAAGCAATGAAGCAGAATCAGCAACCAGTCCACAGCAAAAATACGCCCGTGTGCAGGTGGCCTTATATGCAAATAAGGAAGATGGAAAAATATCTCTGCAGCGCCACCTATTGGATGGCAGCATTCCTGCAAATCAATGTCCGACCCTTTATACAGGTCTTTAGAACAATTATTCAAATTCAATACCAAGTCAGAATCCATACACAGCTGTTTTGGGGTGTTTGCCCCTTATAAGTGTGCAGTAGGGTTTTAGCTTAAGGCCCATTTACACGTAACCATTATCGCTCAAAATTAAGGTAAACTTAAAATCCATCATTCAACTACTGGAGATAAAGCAGTTTGCATTTATCTCCAGTAGACAGCATGCTATGTTCTCTGCAGGGAGCCAACAGATTACATTGTATTTTGCTGGCAGCCCTGATGAGAAGAATGCAGCTGCCTGCACAGCCGGGCGTGTGTCTAATCCCATGCGGGGCTCTGCAAACAGCACCTAAAGGCTAATTTACATGCAAATGAAGATGATAAAGTTTTAATGACAATTACTGGCAATCAGTCATTTAAAAGATTATCTTTGCGTGTAAATGAGCCTTGAGCTAGTGAGAGGCTAATGACGTGAGTCGGGATGGGTATCATTACCCCCTAAGAAGAGCACCTAGAAGGTGAGTGAGGAGACCTATAAGACCATTCATACTCCTCTGGGCTCTTTCACATGGGCGCTGTGATTTTCGGCCACCCGAATCGCGGCCAAAAATCACATGAATGAGAGGCAACCGTAACTAAGTTGTGGCTGCATCTCCCGTTTTCTTGTCCATTCAGATGGCCGGGTGCGGTGTGCATACACCACAGCCCGGAATACCGTCAGCTGGAGGGAGAGAGTTCAGCTTTGATAAACTCCTTTTCCTTCCCCTTTCCATACCTTTCTGGCAAGGGGAGAGGGCAGAAAGGGGTGAAACGGGGTGGGAGCTTAGCAGAGCTAGTTGTGCAAAACTCCCTCCCCAGCCTATCGGAGATGCCGGTAAGGGGAGGGAAAGGGACCTTAGCAACGCATTCCTTGGCGTATGCAGGCAAGGATAGGTCAAGACCTATCTTTTCTGGCTGGTGTAAAAGCGGCCGGCCAATTTTATGCACCGGAAAATCAACCATCTGAACAAATCCATTGGAATCCAATGCTTCAGATTATCATGATTTTCGACCGGCGTTTTATTGCAGCAAAATCGCCCCAATAAAACGCTTGTGTGAAACTAGCCTTTGGGGGATAAAGGAGTGGAGCAGTATATGAGTGTCCAATATGTAGTCCTCTGACTTGAAAAACCTAAGAAAAAACATACTTTTAGAGCAAGGTTGTCTTTTTTTTTACATCAAGGTCAATAATTGGTGGATTGGATATTGCCTTCCTCAGAAAAATTTTAAATACTTATAGAAACACAAAGCTAGTGTGAACTTTACCTCCCAATGCTCTTAATTCTACAGACATAGGGAAAAAAGAAAGGCAACCAATAGAACAACCTACATAATAGCCAAAAGCTCTATGTGAGGCCTCAGTCAGACGGGAGCATCGGCATCTGTACACCGGCGCCGATGCACCCGTGTGACTGTCAGTGAGAAGACGGCCGTACCTGAAGACGGCCGTCTCTCTGCAGTGCTGGAGGAAAGAACATGTGACCGGCTCCTTTGCCGGTCATCTGAGACAGTGTGGTAGGTAATAAAATGAGAGGATCAGATAATATACCTGTTAGGCCTTAGTCAGACGGGCGTTTTTTCGCGCGATTTGCGGATCGCATGACGGATGCGCATCCGCAAATCGCGTGACCGGTGCCCGAAAATCTGCTCCTAGCCGCGTTTCATTAGAAACGGGCTGGAGCTGTCCAGCACATTGCATTCAATGGAGCCGGCAATACAGCCGACTCCATTGAAAGCAATGCGCTGCGGGCGAGTGTGGGATGAATTGTCGGGAAGGGCTTAAATATATAAGCCCTTCCCTGCAATTCATCCAGAAAAGTGTTAAAATAAAAAATATATACATACTCACCTGCTCCCGGCAGCTGGAGTTCCGCGCAGCCGGCCTGCAGTGGGTGTGAAGGGGGTGTGAGTCAGACCTGCCCCCTGATTGGCTCAGTGCTGAGCCAATCAGGGGGCAGGTCTGACTCACACCCCCTTCACACCCACTGCAGGCCGGCCGCGCGGAACTCCGGCTGCCGGGAGCAGGTGAGTATACATATATATATTATTTTAACACTTTTCTGGATGAATTGCAGGGAAGGGCTTATATATTTAAGCCCTTCCCGACAATTCATCCCGCGCACGCCGGCAGCCCATTGCTTTCAATGGAGGCGGCTGTATTGCCGGCTCCATTGAATTCAATGGGCAAACATCGTTCTTCTCTGCCACAGCTGTTACAGCTGTGGCAGAGAAGAATGATTTGTCTTCTATATGTTCTCAATGGGGTCAGTGCTGCTGCCGCCGGCCCCATTGAGCGCATATAGAGAAGAGAACAGGAATCGCAGATCGCAGATAGGTGCGGTCTGCGATTTCTGTTCTATAATTTATCGGACGAGCGCATAAAAAGTGCTCATGTGTCCGATACCATTGCAAAGCAATGGTTTTAAAAAAATCGCCGGATGCATGCGCATGCGCAAATCGCGCAAAAAAACGCCCGTCTGACTAAGGTCTCATAGTGTATAGTGTACAATAAGAAAGTTGTCTCCTTCTTCGGTTATTTATTATTGTTTAGTTTATTCTGTAAAGAAAAAGATAAAAATGTAGTTTATGCACATGTGTTTTTACCCCTTCATTAAGTCACAAAAATAATTATTCTGTTGACGTGCTAGTCAAGACCTCAATTAATTAAACTGATATTCCTCCCGTAATCTAAACTTAAAAAATATAAATCATCTCAAATTTCATGGTTGTCATCTATTAAATTTTGGAAAAGATTCTAACTATTCCCTTTTGTACTAATTCAGTACAAGTACAGATCTTGATCTCATTGGAATCCTCTACTGTCCTGAAGCAATTTGTATGCTGCTAATGAGATGATTACCTTCATTAGTGTTTTCATTCATTAATTCTTGGAAATTCCTACTGCCACAATGATCCTAGAATTTACACCAAGGATATTGTAATTTCCCATTTTAACATGATATTAAAATAACTTTCAAGTTCATATGCTTTTACATTGCTGTCAAATATGAATATATTTCAGTTAATTAAAGCACCAGGAAATGAGTGGTTTTGTATTATATTAACATCATAATGGAATATTTTTAAAAGGGGTGTGCTGAGAGCACAATCCCTGTTCATAAGCCTTGTTCAGGACCCCCCCTCTATCACCTAGAACAGAGAGCTGCTCAGTAATGGCTCATTTAAATGATTGCATGTAAAAGGGCCTTTAGAGTTGTTCCCGTTCTTGCAGATCTTTTCCTGCCCTTGTATTACAGGACAGCAATTCATGTGAACTAGCCATGGCTTTCCACAGCAAAATCAGCTGGTTGACTGAGGTGCTGAGAGCTAGATTGGGGTGACCAACTGGTTTCCCTGCACCCCTCTCTTTCTAAGAGGGGTTGTACATCTTGTCACAACCCCTTTAACCCTTACCAATCTGATTTCCCTGCCACCCGCACACTCCTCAGCTCTTATTTATTTTGGGTGGGAAAGCGCATTGCGGATGCCTCGGAATTACTCAACAGAAACACATAAAAATGAACTGCCATAATGATTTTATCAGCAACTTTTTGAAAATTAACCCTTCCAATCAGTCGTCGGCCTTCGTCCGACATTAAGAATTTTCTTAATAGCTCCAATGTCTGTCCGACACATGTTTCTAACAGTAGGCAAGACAGAACCCTGATGTCGGAGGCTGTTTTGCATATGTAAGCTACAATGTACAGGACAGTACTCTGATGGACTCTGACATGCGGTGTCCTGCATACTGTTAGAAACATGTATCGACCCTCGTCCGACCTCAGAGCTATGCAGGGAAATCCTAATGTCAGACGAGGGCCAAAACTGGATTGGAAAGGGTTAAACTATCAGGATAAGTTGGTTTTATTGGGAATTGGAACATTGGGGCTTATTTACTATTCCAAATATGACAGAAAACTGTCTTACATGCTTTGCTCCACATTTACTATGTGTTTTTAGACTTTAGGACAGTTTTCCTGACTTGTTTCAAAAAGGGTGAGGCCTAAATTGTGCAAAAAAGAACTGCGCCGAATTTGCTTTTATTGCACCAAAATATTGGCACAATTTTTGGTGTAAACTAAGCCAACTAATAGGTGGTCTAAACTCAGACTAGACAGTTTTCGATAGATTTATCATTTGGCAAAGCTAATGTGATAAATCGGATAAGTCTAAGTTTGTACTGTCTAATATTTAAACAGTATTAGTAAATAAACCGCAATGTCTATTGTTTTATTAGTTAAAAAATGTGTTTTTTAATAGTTGTCATATCAGAACATATATACAGTAAGGGCCCATGCCCAAGGCCTTCTTTCCACAGCGTTTTACACATTTTGAAGCCATATGCACTGCCAGCAGAGAGCTGGCAGAGACCGCGTATTGCTGTATATGGCACTGCACATGCCCGCGTATCACACGCACACAGACACGTATTGTGTATGGACAGTGTATCGTATGCAGCCCATACAAGTGTATAGGATTCACGCTGCATACGTACGCAGAGAAATAAAGCATGCTGGGATGTATTTTATGCCGGTATGCATGGATCAATGAAAGTGATATGCGGTGAAAACACGGTTGTGGTCCAAAATATAAATTTTCAGCAGCACCATATAAAAAACACAAGCCCCGTGTGGGAGTACTTAACTGTGCACGCCCAATGGAGAACCTGGACACCAAGGATCCCCAATGCAGAATCCAGAAAAAGAGGGCGGTAGGCAGCATTAGGGAATCAGAGGAGTGGCCAGGCAAAAGTAAAAAAACTCCATGCTTTATTTCCAAACATCTGACATGTTCACAGACGACGTTTCGACCATCAAACTGTGGTCTTTGTCAAACACGGTTGTGGGCATGAGCCCTAATTGTATGTACCAGTCTTTATATAAGTATATGAAAAGTGGAAATAATGAAGGAACCTTGATAAACAGGAAAGTGCATCAGGGAATTAAAAATACATATTTGATATAAATATATAATTTATTATTATTTAAATTTTAAAAACAAACTAGGACATCACACCATTCCATCAAACAAAAGAGAAACATATACATTTATAGCAACCCTGTGATTTCCAACCATAATTATTAACTGGCTCTGTCATATATCAAAGCTGCGCTTGTTGTTGTTTTTAACAGCAGTACAGAAATCATTTAGAGGTTCAAAAATGAAATAAGACAGAAGAGCAGAGAAGTGACCCAGGCCTGTACTACTTTAAGGGCTCAGTCACACGGGCGCATCGGCGCCTGTGTTACTGCAGGTAGCAGACGGCCGTACCTGAAGACGGACATCTCTCTGCAGCGCTGGGAGGAAGAATATGTGACCGGCTTCATTGCCAGTCATGTGTTCTTTCATCAGCGTTGCAGAGAGACGTCCGTCTTCAGGTACGCCCGTCTTTTTTCTGCAGTAACGGCTCAATTACACGGGCGCATCGGCATACCAGGTTCTACTTGCCCTCTTATTTGCTGCAGTTTGCACCTTGTTTCATGTCTGTATGTTCTGGGAAGGGGAGTGTAGCAAGCCTAGCATTCTGGTCCAATCAGCAGGGAGGCAGTATCTGATCGCTTACCCCTCTGCTTTCCCAGGATGACATTTAGAAATATTTAGGCCAAATGGTAAGTAAGCACACTATAATGTGTGTATGTAATGTGTGCATACACAGACACACACCTACACACTGTAACAGCAGGGGGGGCAGGCACTTTCAGTAGATATGTCAGTCTGCACCCTGTGAGTGCATGGGAGCCGCCTGTGAAGTTAGCCCCTCTCTTGTTGCTATGGAAGCTTCCCTGTGTCCTTGTTACTATAGAAGCATTGTACCCAACAACAGACAGTGGATTGCAGAGAAGCTGGAAGAGAGACCCCTAGTAGCAGCTACTATAAACATGATTTACAGTGATAAAGCAACAAACTTTTTAATGCAAGTATATTACAGAAATGATGAGACTAACACGGGCTAGTACATGAGCATAAGTTAACTGAAAAGTTAGTGAGTCTTTAAATATTATGCAGGTGAGGGATACTGTACAGACATTCCTTTACTCCACTAAAGACTAAGAATAAACAAATACTGCTAGCTGCTTGACTGTTATCGAATAGGGATTATTTAGAATTATTTAATGAATGATTCACTACTTTATCTTTAATTTGGATCATACATTCTAGCAGCAACACAGTGTTACAGCCCTCTGACCCCCCGAGCGCCAGGTGGGGTGTCCTGATCTTCCCGCACCCCACTGTCCCTGCCTACTTGCCTCGGCCCTGGCTAACCCCAGGCGGACAACTGGACGGCGGTCCCTGCACTGGCTAGGGACCTGGCGACTGACAAGATGTGACTAACTGATGGGGGGAACAGAGTGCCGACAGAGAAGGCAGATGGAAATGACCAACAGAACATACAGAGCAAGCAAAGCTGGAAATGGAAGCTGATAGGCAAACTAGTCACAAACTAGTGGCTGAACTGAGACTTAGCTGCAGACAGGACCGACTAGATGCTAGCAGAACCAATAACTGGCAGTGAGCTCAGGTCACTGCCAGCCTTATAACTACAAGCCTCCGCCCAGGGGTGGAGAGTGGGAGGAGCCGACTCTCCCACTGCTGCATAAGAGAGGTGGATGAGTGCGGGCGGCACCCTACGGGCGGACACGACCACGCCGCCGCACACTGGCTGCGCCACGCCGCCGGGAGAGCCCCGACTCCAGAGCTCCAGGACGCCGGAGCCGACACCGGAGCGGCGCGCGCCGACCGCGGGACCCTGCGCCGCCCTGCATGGTAACATTACTGAAGGGACAAAAGGTTTCAATAACGACTTATGGAACACCTTGTGAACCCTCCATGTAGCTGACAACCCCAGTTCGTAGGCGAGCGGGTTCACCACACGCGTGATGACAAACGGACCCACGTAACGTGGCGCCAGCTTCAGGGATGGAACCCTTAATTTGAGATTTTTAGAAGACAGGTATACCTTCTGTCCCACCTTGTAAGGTTCAGATACAGACAGACTCTGAGCACTACGCAACTGCATACGAGTCCCCGCTGCTTCCAAGTTTTTCTGTACCTCTTTCCATACTCCCCGAAGCGTATCTGTGGCGACATCAGCTGCAGGACAGACCGAAGGAGTAGGGATTGCTGTAAGGAAGCGAGGATGCTGACCATATACACAGAAAAATGGAGATACCCCAGTGGAAGAACAAGGGCGGTTGTTTAGTGCAAACTCTGCCAATGGCAGGAACTCTGCCCACTGATGAGCCTTTTCGCTAGCAAACAACCGTAAATATTGCACTAAATCTTGGTTCTTCCGCTCAGTCTGACCATTAGTTTGCGGGTGGAATGCTGAAGAGAAGGAAAGCGACGTTTCCAGGTTTCTGCAGAAGGCACGTCAAAACTGCGACACAAACTGAACCCCGCGATCAGATACAATATTTTGGGGAACCCCATGTAGGCGAATTATTTCTTTTACAAAAATCTTGGCAAATTCTTTTGCCGACGGTAGCTTCTTTAACGCCACAAAATGTGCCATCTTTGAGAACTGGTCGACCACCACTAAGATAGTGGTGCACTTCTGGGATTCTGGTAGATCAGTGATGAAGTCTACCGATAAGTGCGACCATGGACTGGTAGGAACCGGTAGTGGTCTCAGGAGACCCTCCGGTGGACGCCGCTGACTCTTATTGCGAGCACAGACCGAGCATCCCCTAACAAAGTTGCGGATCTCCTGAGACATGCCTGGCCACCAGAAGTGTCTGGAACAAAGATCCAGGGTCCCCTGAAACCCTGGATGCCCTGCGAGAACCGACGAGTGAGATTCATCCATGACTCTAGGACGTAGGGTCTCTGGCACAAACCATCTGCCCTCTGGCACCCCCGAAGGAGCGTCCTGCTGAGCATCCTGTAGTTGAGGAACGACGTTAGACTCTACAGCTGCCACCACCACGCCGGGGGCTAAGATATTCTCGGGGGTCATAGTCTCACTATCCGGCACCCCGAAACTCCGTGACAGGGCATCTGCCTTCACGTTCTTCTCTCCTGGGAAGTATGTCACAACTAAATTAAACCTGGCGAAGAACAACGCCCACCTGGCTTAAAGAGCTGTAAGTCTTTTAGCATTGGCGAGATACACCAGATTCTTGTGATCTGTATACACGGTAATTGGGTGTCTAGCACCCTCAAGATGGTGTCGCCACTCTTCCAGAGCCCATTTGATAGCCAACAATTCACGGTTACCCACATCGTAGTTGCGTTCTGCTGAATTAAACTTCCGCGAAAAGAACGCACATGGGCTATACCCAGATCTCCCACTGACTTCCTGCGACAATACTGCTCCTGTCCCGACTTCAGACGCATCTACCTCAATGAAAAAGGGTAGTCGTGCGTCCGGCTGTATTAGCACCGGGGCAGTCGTGAATGCCCTCTTTAGATGACTAAAGGCCTCAAGGGCTGCAGGTGACCATTTTACCAAGTCGGCCCCCTTCTGAGTCAGGTCGGTCAGGGGTTGAGCACTAACCGAGTAATTCCTAATGAATTTGCGGTAAAAATTTGCGAAACCTAAGAACCGCTGGAGAGCCTTGAGGTTGTCTGGTCTGACCCATTGGGAGATTGCTGCCACTTTATCAGACTCCATCTGAATCTCCGTGGGTGAAATTACATAACCAAGGAAGGATACTTGTTTAGAACCAAATGTGCATTTCTCTAACTTGACAAAAAGTTGATACTCGCGCAAACGGGTCAGGACCAACCTCAGGTGCTGCACATGTGAATCCCAGTCCGGTGAGTACACCAGAATGTCATCAAGATAGATGACCATAAATACCCCCAGGAAGTCGTGAAAGACCGCATTCATAAAACCCTGAAACACAGCGGGGGCGTTACAGAGCCCGAAAGGCATGACCAGACATTCAAAATGTCTTAACAGGGTGTTGAATGCCGTCTTCCATTCATCTCCCTCTCTAATGCGAATTAAATTGTAAGCCCCCCGCAGGTCCAGTTTGGAGAACCAGTGGGCCCCTACCACCTGATTCAACAAGTCAGGAATTAGGGGCAAGGAGCACTGGTTCTTCACTGTGATTTTATTCAAGGCACGATAATCCACACAAGGTCTTAGTGTCCCGTCTTTCTTCTCTACAAAGAAGAGACCTGCCCCAGCAGGGGACCTGGACGGCCGGATATGTTGGTTGGCCAGAGCCTCCGAGATATAGGACTTGAGGGCCTCACGCTCACGGCCTGACAAATTGAAAATGGCTCCCTTAGGGATGGGACTGTCGAGAATCAAATCAATACCACAGTCCCACTCCCTATAAGAAGGCAGAGCCTCAGACAGTTTTTTGGAGAATACATCCTGAAAGTCTGACAAATACTCCGGAATGAGCACAGTATCTGCGGAGCACACAGCTATAGTAGACAGGTGATTATGACAGGATGATCCCCAATGAGTCAATTCCCGGGTGGACCAATCAAATTGGGGGTTGTGCAGTGCCAACCAGGGCATACCAAGCACCACATCAACTGACATTTTTTCCATAACCAGGAAAGACAGTTCTTCAGAGTGGAGAATCCCCACCGTGAACTGTAATCCTGGGGTCCTCCATCGTACCAGGCCTGTAGAGAGAGGGGTAGCATCAATACTGGTAAAATGAATTGGCGTCTTCAGCGCCACAAATTCAGCCCTCAGGGATCGAACAAAACACAGGCTTATCAAGTTAGCGGCGGCTCCGGAATCAATAAACGCCTGTCCTGATCGGGAAAAATCACAGAATCTGACCTGACACGGTACCAAAAGCTTAGGAAGTACCTGAAGTCCCAGGCGACCCTCCCTACAATCGCCTAGGACTCAGAGTTTTCCGCCGGTTCCAGCTCCGAGCGTTGAGACCTCAGTGGGCAGGTTTTCCCCCGATGTCCAGCTTTCCTGCAGTAGAGGCAGAGACGATGCAACAATCGGATCCGGTGTCGCTCTTTGGGGTCCAGCGGATCCACCTCCATCGGCTCAGGAACAGAGACGGGTAAGGAAGAAGAGGGACCAGGGCAAACGACCTCCCTGACTCTACGGGCCTGCCTGTCTTGCTTCCTAGCCCTGAGCCTCCTATCTGCCTTCACCGCTAGCTCCATAGCCTCCCTTAAGGACCCGGGAATGGGATGGGAAATTAACAGATTTTTAACTGCGTCTGAGAGGCCCTGCAGAAAAACGTCTTTCAGGGCGCTATCGTTCCATGCCGTATCCCCCGCTTAGCGTCTGAAGTTGGAGCAATAATCCTCCACACAAAACGACCCCTGATGCAGCGCCAACAGCCGCGAAACCGCCAACCCGGCTCGGTCCGGTTCGTCGAAGATACCCCCGAATTCCTGGAAAAAGGAGTCCACGGACTGCAGGCAGGAGGAACCCTCGGGGATGGAAAAAGCCCAGGTCTGGGCAGAGCCCCGCAGCAGGGACATTATAAGCCCAACCCTCTGGGCTTCCGACCCGGAAGAACGGGGGCGCATCCGAAAAAATAAGCGACACGCTGTTGGAAAACAAAAAATTTGTTCCTCTCCCCAGAGAACACCTCGGGAAGAGGGCACTTAGGTTCTGGGCTGGTTGAGGCGTCCGGACCCTGCGACGACCCCCGCTGCTCCTGGGCTGCCATACGGGTGGATAAATCCTGGACCACCGGCACCAGGGCTTGCAGCTGGTTCACAAGGGCGCTGATCGCCTCCATGAAAACGGTTTAAAGGGCCAGTTATTATGTTACGGCCCTCTGACCCCCCGAGCGCCAGGTGGGGTGCCCTGATCTTCCCGCACCCCACTGTCCTTGCCTACTTGTCTTGGCCCTGGCTAACCCCAGGCGGACAACTGGACGGCGGTCCCTGCACTGGCTAGGGACCTGGCGACTGACAAGATGTGACTAACTGATGGGGGGAACAGAGTGCCGACAGAGAAGGCAGATAGAAATGACCAACAGAACATACAGAGCAAGCAAAGCTGGAAATGGAAGCTGACAGGCAAACTAGAGGCTGAACTGAGACTTAGCTGCAGACAGGACCGACTAGATGCTAGCAGAACCAATAACTGGCAGTGAGCTCAGGTCACTGCCAGCCTTATAACTTCAAGCCTCCGCCCAGGGGCGGAGAGTGGGAGGAGCCAACTCTCCCACTGCTGCATAAGAGAGGTGGATGAGTGCGGGCGGCACCCTACGGGCGGACACGCCCACGCCGCCGCACACTGGCTGCCCCACGCCGCCGGGAGAGCCCCGACTCCAGAGCTCCAGGACGCCGGAGCCGACACCGGAGCGGCGTGCGCCGACCGCGGGACCCTGCGCCACCCTGCATGGTAACACACAGTGTGTTGGCTCCACATTTTGCCCAAACAAGGATATGATCAAACAGTTAAGATATAAGTAATGCTATAATATGATTTCAGAACTGAAAATGTACTGGAAGCAGCAAAAGCACTGAGCCATACCGCAGAACAACCCTGGCCTAAAACAGACATCCGTCAGGATGTGACTTTATTCCTTTCGGTGCCCCTGACACAACAATTTTTCCCCCATTGAGTGCAAAATAATAATCCCCCCTCTGTAGCCCCAGCACAATAATAATCTCTCCTTGCTGCCACACATGTTCTAGTTTATTAGTAGGAAAAATAAAAATTCCCAGAATACCCTTTAAACAATACAATCCTGGACATGCCGGACATTGTAGTTCTTTCCTTTTATACAGGGGAGTAACTGGAAGGGCACTTGGGACATGTACCCCAGGCCAAGCTAACATTTCGCTGCAATAGACCACCAAAGGTATATCACATTAACCCTCCATCTAATATGTTTGACCTTTACACTCCCTCCATGTAATGTTTGCGGTACCAACCCAAACTGTTATGCCACGGTCAGCACAACCTGCTTCCTGCACTGATCTGAGTGACAGTGGCCCCAGTAATCAGATGATCTGTGGGGATTCCAAGCAGCAGATCCTCACCAATCAATTATTATCAACCTCTCGGTCATCAATAGAAAAGATAAAGGGGAGGATTTTGGAGGTAAAACTACAAGCTCCAGCTTACCAATGCTGTTATGTGATAGTAGAAAGAAAACATTACATGGACGAAGTATAAAAGTACTACAACTTCCAGCACATTCAGATTATTATAATGTGAAGTCAGAAGAGGAAAGAACTGCAACTCCCAGTGTTTCCCTGGTTATAAGATTTTATCAAAAAAATGCATTATCCCAGGTCCTCGACAGGTCCCACAATGGAGCTCCGACCCTCGGGACATTATGGTAGGTCCTTCAGCACAAGTATGCAGTCTATTTTTCACTTCTGAGCTTTGCTCCTCATGACATCCCCACAGGTACTGATGCTTTTCACAGCACCGCAGGTGCTTGAATTCATACTGTCTGCCACGGTGCTCCCCTCTTCCTGTGCCTGTGAAAATAGGCTCACCCTGCCTCATGGTAGGGGCATCCCTAGATGGGGCTTCCCCATGTGAAGGAAAGCCTAGCTTCACCACTTGTTTCAGGTACAATTACTAATAGAACTATTACATTTCAGTGACATTTTTGTGGACAGACATATAAAATGGCAAGAAAAACAATAAGTTTCAATGACATTACTGAAAACATAACTACAACTTGAGCCTATTTGTGATAGGCCATGTAACAAATCTGAAGCCATAC
The DNA here is from genome assembly GCF_035609145.1 of Eleutherodactylus coqui. Classification (NCBI taxonomy): domain Eukaryota; kingdom Metazoa; phylum Chordata; class Amphibia; order Anura; family Eleutherodactylidae; genus Eleutherodactylus; species Eleutherodactylus coqui. The sequence goes on along the minus strand of NC_089837.1, from coordinate 410,546,124 downwards.
AGTGTGGCCATCAGGGGTGTAACTTGAAAAGGCTGAGCCCCATGGTAAAATTTAGAATTCACTCCATCATGAACATTTACTATTCCCATGTAAAAGTTATGTAAAAGGTCAGGTGAGGACACACTTTTCTGCTGAGTTGTGCATAATCAGACCCCCAAAGTATATCACATTCCTTATATACATGGTGCAAATATGCTTCGATATTATTACTGATCAAAATCCACTATATCAAGACCAACATTACCAATAAGAACACTATGTAAGTGCCAAATGTTACAGCCATATATTGACCACATATTATCACCACATAGTGACCACATAATATCTCCATACTACGTAAAGACCAGTACAAGAACCAACATTACCAATAATAACACTATATGAGAGCCAAATAATACCGTCAAGACCATGACAACATATTACCACCACATAGTGATGGAATATTGCTACCATACTGTTACTGAGAAAACCACTATGCAGAGATCAGTATTACCCCTATTCAGTGACCAGATAGTGGTAGATACCAACTCTACCTATACACTCTGAAGATTGTAATAGTGATTATAGCAATATCCAATGATCACACGTGACCTCCTTTCAGATTTGAGTTGCTTACTTTCCCTTTTCTTCTCCCTTTGGCATAGACCGCCATGATGACTTCTTCCAGTCACAAATTGTCTTTGCAGAATTTGATATACAGACATATTTGGTGGCGTTTCCAGCACCCTCCCAAAAATTGTCCCTTTTTATGCCTCCACACAGTAATAATTCCCCCTCATATAATAACACCTGTTTTCAGGCCTCCATACCATATTTATGCACCCTATGGCAGCAATCAGTAATAAGGCCCTTTTCATGCTCTCGCTCTTTAATAATGCCCCCTTTACACCCCTGCTCATTAATAATGTCCCTTTGATACTACCGCTCATTAATAATGCCCCCACTCATCAATAATGCTCACTTTATGTCCTTGCTCATTAATAATGCATTATTTATGCTCCTGCTTATTATGAATGCTACCTTTAGTCCCTGCTCATTAATAATGTACCTTTTAGTGCCTGCTTATTAATAATGCTCCCCTTATGACCTCGCCTATTTATAATGCTGCTTTATGCCTCTGCTAAATAATAATGCCCCTTTATGCCCTAGTTAATTAACAATGCCCTCTTTATGTCTATGCTAATTTATACTGCTTTCTTTATGCCCCCGCTGATTAATATTTTCCCCTTTATGCCCATGCTCATTAATAATGCCTCTTTTAGTCCCTACTTATTATTGCCCCCCTTCACTCCTATTCACTAATAGTGCCTTTGTTTGAGTTGTAAATTAAAAAAACAGGCTATACTCAGCTTTTTTATATCTGTAAATCATATCCTATGAGGAACGGTTATCTAGGAATGTTTTGCTTGGCAAAAGAAGGCAGAGAGGAGACTTAAAGGGGTTGTCCCGCGAAAGCAAGTGGGTCTATACACTTCTGTATGGCCATATTAATGCACTTTGTAATGTACATTGTGCATTAATTATGAGCCATACAGAAGTTATCAGAAGTTATTCACTTACCTGTTCCGTTGCTAGCGTCCTCGTCTCCATGGTGCCATCTAATTTTCAGCGTCTAATCGCCAGATTAGACGCGCTTGCGCAGTCCGGGTCTTCTTCTTTGCTGAATGGGGCCGCTTGTGCCGGAGAGCGGCTCCTTGTAGCTCCGCCCCGTCACGTGCCGATTCCAGCCAATCAGGAGGCTGGAATCGGCAATGGACTGCACAGAAGCCCTGCGGTCCACCGAGGGAGAAGATCCCGGTGGCCATCTTCAGCAGGTAAGTAAGAAGTCACCGGAGCGCGGGGATTCAGGTAAGCACTGTGCGGTTTTTATTTTTAACCCCTGCATCGGAGTTGTCTCGCGCCGAACGGGGGGGCTGTTGAAAAAAAAAAACCCCGTTTCGGCGCGGGACAACCCCTTTAATAGCTCTCTACAAATATCTGAAGGGCTGTCACAATGCGGAGGGATCAGCCCTATTCTCATTTGTACAAGGAAAGACTAGAAGCAATGGGATGAAACTGAAAGGGAGGAGACACAGATTAGATCTTAGAAAAAACTTTCTGACAGTGAGGGTGATCAATGAGTGGAACAGGTTACCACGGGAGATGGTGAGTTCTCCTTCAATGGAAGTGTTCAAACAAAGGCTGGACAAATATATGTCTGGGATGATTTAGTGAATCCTGCATTGAGCAGGGGGTTGGACAGGTCACCCTGGAGGTCCCTTCCAACTCTACCAGTCTATGAGTCTCAACTATCTCTTCTCGGTGCAATTGTCATCCCTCTGAACCTCAATGGTATCTGTTTGCATTCCACAGGCTGGTCCCATAACTACTGAGGCCAGAGACTGGTTGCAGCAGACAGCATGTGACTGGCCAGGTCCAGAGACCAGAGAGAGAGTGGGATAGCATTCCAGGAGATCAGTAACCAAAGTCTCAAGGTAGCCAAGGCTGCCAAACCCCCCTAAGATTCAAGTACCATAGGAGGCACAATGGCTGCTACGGTGGTAGTTACACCCCTAGCCACAGTTTTCACCATATACACATTTTGTTATTTCCAGATATTCTGCATTACCTAACTGATCTTTAGCTCTAAATTTAGGTGTAAATTAATCACTGTGACAGAGGTTCCAAAATTTACAACCTATTCACTGTGAGGAACCTAAAAATTAAAACTCAAACTTTATTGAGTTGAACAGCCAGATGAAGGCCAATTAATAGCTAACCATCCATTGGCCAATTATCAGCCAACCATTACCAGCTAACTATCTATTATCAGCTAACTATCAACGCATTTCTGCAGCATTAAACAATCGCTGCTTCATCAGGACAGTTTCATCTTTTTGTCACAAATAATGCCTAAATGATGTATTTTAAGCACAGTAATAGCACGCAACCATAGGGCATGTAAGCCCGGTATAAACTGACAGACCTGGTAAGTGATAGCTTGGTGTCTGCTTAAATAGCGTGGGTACCACCCTTTATTGTCTGGAGGTCTGTCTCTCTAAGCCAATTGAAAGTGCCGGGAAGAGGCACGTCAGGCACGGGGCGGCGTCACGTAATCATCGACGTCATAAGTCTGGATCACATGACACTCATGTGACACCGTGTCAATGCTCGCGAGGAATTCTCGCATAGTTTCACGGGATGTTAGCGCACGGGGCGATTCTCCTTTATAGTTAGCGCTATATACCTACCACTGAAAACTAGCTCACGATGTGGCGCATGCGCAAAATACCCTTGTGCCTGGTGATTATGGCTGTTCTATTTAAACAAATCGCATTATTTATAATCAGTAAAGTTTATTACTTACATATTAAGTATGGGCTGATATCACCATACAGGGTAAGTAAAGCTTAACATACAGAGAAACTCCAGTACAAAGGGGTGTTGACAAGTGCCTAGGTCAGGCACAATGTGATACAGCAACAAAAACGGGTCCATCATAAATAAATATATCATCCAAATATTATTGACCAATTGTAAATAGATGATTATGCAGGGCAATATTGATCAAAATGATCTAATGGGTCCGGAACCTAAATGTCAATATAGAGGGATTATGAATCAAGTCAGTTAATGATTACATATAGGTTAAGTGGATAGCATCATGTCCAGTGTAGGAGTTTTATATATAAGAAACAAAAGAGAGGCATTCATTTAATCCTTTAGGGGCAGTGGATTCGAGGCGATAGATCCATGCCGTTTCTTTTTGTAAAAGTTTGCGGTCAATATTGCCTCTTCGTACTGTCGGTCTTATAATTTCAATACCCCTGTAGGTAACCAATTCTGGATTATTGCCATGTCCCTCCCGCACGTGAGTTGCCAAACTTGTTGATTCATTTCGATTTATATTGCCCATGTGGGCTAGTACCCGTCTTCTTAATTGTTGGACAGTTTTGCCAACATAATCCCTAGGGCACGGGCAGGTGGCTAAGTAGACCACATTAGAGGACCTGCAATTAATGTGATCCCTGATGGTGTAGGTCTTCCCAGTTGCCGAGCTTTTAAACGTGCCAATATGTTGGCAAGCCTTGCATCCATGACAGGGAAATGAGCCCTTTAAGGGTTTTATACCCAGCCAATTGTGCGTATCACGTGGCTGTGTATAGTGACTACGCACCAGGCGCTCTTTTAGGCTCCTGCCTTTTCTATAGGTGATAGAAGGCCTTTCCAATAGGCAGTCCACCAAGTCTGGGTCTTCCCTAAGAATACTCCAATATTTGGAAATGATGCTCTTAACCCTACTTGATTCATCATCATAGGTTCCAATAACCCGAATCAGGTTTTCTGTTCTATAGTGGGTTTAGTCATAAGGAGTTCAGTCCTCTGTCAATTCGAGGCATATTCCCGTGCAGTATTGATGACATCTTCCGGATAGCCTCTATTTTGAAACCTCTGTGTCATGTCATCCGCCTTTCTTCTGAAATCCTCTACCACTGAGCAGTTACATTTAGTTCTTAAAAACTGCCCTTTTGGGATGCCATTTTTTAGGGGCCATGGGTGGTGGCTCCCATAGTGTAATAAATTATTGGTCAGTGTAGGTTTTCTATAAAGGGTACTTGCGAGGAGGCCAGTAGATGTTTTAGAAATCTGAAGATCTAAAAAATTGATGGACGTAGTTTGTATCTCTGAGGTTAGGAGTAATCCCAGATCGTTATCATTAAGGATGGTCACAAATTCCTGAAATTCCATCCTACTTCCTGACCATAAGATCAAAACATCGTCGATATATCTAATCCACATGTCTATTTTGTTAGTCCATTGATGATGTGCCTCTTTGAAGACATGCTTTTCCTCCCACCAGCCCAGGTACAAATTTGCATACTGGGGAGCACAGGGGCTCCCCATAGCGGTACCCCTGAGCTGGTGGAAGTACTTGCCGTCGAAAATAAAATAATTGTGCTCAAGTATGAAACTCAGCATCTGAAGAACCAGTTCATTGTGTTGTTGAAACTGCATGCCTCTCTGTTTCAAGAAAAATCCAACAGCTTCCAAGCCCCCTCTATGAGGGATGGAGGTATAAAGGCCCTTAACATCAAGGCTTGCAAGAAAGGTTGTCTCTGGGACATAAATGTCCTCCAGGTGTCTCAGGACATCCGTGGTATCACACACAAAGGATGGAAGTGCTTCCACGAAAGGTTTGAGTATTGTTTCTATGTACTGGCTCGTTGCTTGGGTTTTGCTGTCAATGCCAGACACAGTCGGGCGCCCTTTTAATGGGGACAGACCTTTATGAATTTTTGGAATTCCGTAGGATGTTGCTACCTGTGGGTATTTGGGATAAAGGAATTCAAACTCCTTATGACTGATCAAACGGTCCTCCACAGCTTGTGTCAGGATGCTATGTAATTCTCTTTGGTATTGGTCAGTTGGATCCTCAGTTAGTCTGGCATAATTAAAAGTGTCACCTAGTAAGGTAAGGCACATCTCCCTATATGTTGTATCATCCATGATTACTATATTATCCCCCTTGTCAGATGGTTTTATTAAAAAATGTTTATCATTTTCAATTTGAAGTAACGCCTTTTTCTCAGCATGAGAAAGATTTTGATGATAGTGATGTTTCTTATTATTCGAGAGGGTCGATATCTCTTCATTAACCAACATGTCGAAGATATCGATATAGGGGCAATCTGTACTTGGTAGCATATTCGTATTTTTGGCCTTAAAAGAAGTAAAGGATCCTTCTCCTGGGGGTCTGTTAGCCTCCTGGGATAGTTCTTCAAGGTCATTCAGAGCATGGATGTCACCCACATCGAACCCCGATTCTGCCCTTTTCTTACAATTTTGAATGGCAAAAAATTTATGCCACTTCAATTTTCTGAGGAAAAGTGCTATATCTTTTTTCCATATAAATGGGTCAAAACGATGTGTGGGGACAAAAGACAGGCCTTTTTTAAGGACGTTAGTTTCATCGAGAGAAAGAGATCTCGACGAGATATTTATGATCTCTAAGTCACCGTCCTATTGATCAAAGCCCTGATTAGTGGTCCCTCTATTACTAGGTGTACTTTGTGCCATGACTGTTAATGTGTGTCTTTCTGCTATTGTTGTGCGGGGCCTCTGCGTTCCCTCATCATGTATGAGGAGATCGGTGGTGCTAAAAACGGTCTCCTGATGGGTTATAATTTCTACCTCTATTTCTAGATCTTCCTCTTGTATTACCTCTACCCCTCTGTCTTTGATAGGTTACACCCTTCATCAGGGTTTCATTCCCCGAGATCTCACTTTCAGAGGAACTTAGTTCTGATTCTGTCAAGATAGTCATATCATGCACTTTGTTCTCTGAGAAATCTCTCAAGTCACGCATGAATTAATAGTGTTTCCTATCTTTCAGATAGTTTGTATATTTTTCAATAGTGAGTTTGAGAGTTTTTTCTTTTTTCTCAAAGTCCACTTCATCCGAGAACTTTTTGGTTTCTTTAATGGCTTCATCCAATGATTTGCTATTATTGTCACAAATTTTTTTCTCCTCCTGTAATAACAGACGCATAAGCTTGAAGGAACTCTCTGAGGCCCCCTGTTCCCAAAGCTGCATAAATGGTGGGGTACGTAGTTTCGTAGGTGGTAAAGTTGTTATGTGCAAACCTCGTGGTATGATTTTGTTTTCTAAATATTTAGTTAAACCCTGTACCTCCCATCATGATCAAGTAAATTCTTTGCACGTTGCCATAAGGTGTTTGGAGGCATTGTTGATGGACAAGGTTTGGTAGCTCGTCACCAGATTAATATTCCCATTGTTATTCAGCTTTGCTAGACAGACTCCAGAGCCCTTAAAACAGTGTAGAATTGTTTCTCTTAGAGTATTAGAGAACCTAGTCCATCATAACTAGTATTCTCATACACCTGTACTGAGTATCTGCATTTATAGCTACACTGTCTCTCCTTTAACAATTCTTCTGGGCTATTATAAATAGAATCTGGTGCTATATTATACCAGGTCTTCTATACATACGTGTTATATGTGGTTTGTGTGTATACTGTGTGTGTTTGTCCTATCGAGTGGGTCCCTTTAGGAACTTTTTAATATATATCAATAAAGTTTGAGTTTTAATTTTTAGGTTCCTCACAGTGAATAAATTTAGGTGTAAGGACCATTCTCATTGATTCAGAAGTCAAAACACAAGTCAAGTTTTTTGAATGTACTTGTTCTTGCTACTCAAAAGATCTTTAGTGTATCTACAACTGAGCACTACTAAGAAATTTATTCTGAATGTAATACATGTGCAGTTAGTTTAAACAAACTAGATTAAATCCATACAATCTATTTCGAGACAAGTATGCAAATAAAGACAAAGTAGACATATATCTAGACAAACAAATAAAAACTGCATAGAAACATAAACTGTTAGGAAATGCTCAATTCTTCATTGGCTTCAACATTTCACAGCATCAACAATCATTATGGCATTTTTCCTGTATATTATATTGCTTTAGAAAGCCGGTGTTTGCACTTTTTATTTAATATATTGCTGCCACGCTATTGCTCCCAAGATATTTAAAAAATATTCATAAAGAGAAAAAGTAAATCGAACATTAAATTTAGTATCATCTATCAAGGTCTGAAATCTCATAACTCAGCAAGAAGAGAATCTTGGAGAATCCAGCTGAAAGTTTAATAACCATTTTCTGGGTAATATTCAATGTTTATTCCAGTTAGTGGTTTGGCATCATGATCTTCTGATGTGTGCTGCAAGATTTCTTGATATACAGAAGAACAATTTTCAGTGGTCTGCAGTACAACCTCTGAATAGCTTCATTACCAGAGGTCTTTGTTTATCTAACCAAGGAAGATTTAATTAGCATTTTTATTTTTTTTTAGATACATTTGATTTTGGAACAATTCTAAAATAATCCTAAACTCATTAGTATTACAAAATTCAAGCTGAAATTTGGAATCAGAATTTTTGCAGGTAATAGAAGGGTTACTTTTACCTAAATATGTCTAGCAAAGAATAAACCATAAATTACTATTAACACCAATGGCTCATGGCACATCACTTAGCAGCATGAAAATCTTATTCTGGGCAAAAATCTAAAAATTAGATTTAAGCCAGACCTATAGGGCATTGCTTGCCCCCAAAGTTTCATTCATCCAAAAGGCTCCATTGAAGCCTGAGCTGGCCATAAGAACAAAGCAGCTCTAACACGGGCCCATTGACAGTCAGCCTACTGTCAGTTGTCACCTGCAACTACAACTGTCACTTGCATCACACAATGACAATACTGTATTATAATTGATCAACATTGGGGTTATCCAGACATTCTTTACATGAAGTCAACTGCTTCTATTTGTGACCACTAATATTGTACACACTACATTCATGACGAATCTAGTCACCATACAAGAAGTCAACTGCTACTATTGGTGACCACTAATATTGTACCAACTACATTCATGACAAATCTAGTCACCATACATGAAGTCAACTGCTACTATTGGTGACCACTAATATTGTACCGACTACATTCATGACGAATGTAGTCACCAATACAGGGAATAATTATATGTCCATAACATCATGTAAGGATTATATCCTTATATTTTGGACATGTGATGAAAGGGAAAAATGTAAATAAGTAATAAGAAGATCACACTACAATGCTAAATGAAAGGATCTTTCTGTTAAAATGTGTTGCTGGGGACTTTTACTACTTATGACCTATCCTCAGGATAGGTCATCAATAGTTGATCAGCGGAGGTCCACCAATCAGGATACTAACCGATCAGCTGATCGTCAGGTCCACTGTCAGTGCAAACAGCACTGGACGCAGATAGTGTTGTCTGTATTGCAGCAGCCCAGTTTAAATTGAATCGGAGCTGTGCCTGTAGTACCAAACTAGGCCACTGCAATATTGACAGCACTATTAGCTTTCAGCAATAGCCACACTCACAGTAGCCTGGTGATCAACTGATCAGTGGGATCCTGATCGGTGGACCTTCATCAATTAGTAAAAGTCCCAGACAACCCCTTTAATTCCTGAGCATCCTAATTGGTATATAATTTTATTTTCTCCATGAAATCCCATCAATTTATCTTAGAAATGAATCCATTATTGCAATAACCATTTACCTCAATACACACATAGAAATTGTAAAAATATCCCATAATTAGCCCTAAAAGGAAAAGATTTTTAAAGATGAAGACATAATATCTTTGCAAACATTACAGCTAGAGATGAGTGAGCATACTCGTTAAGGCGATTTACTCGAGAGAGCAACGCCTTTTTCGATTACCTGCTGGCTCGTCCCTGAAAATTTGGGGGGGCCGCGGGGGCGGAGCGGGGGGTAGCGGAGGGGATCGGAAGGGAGAGAGAGAGAATCTTCAGAAACAAGCCAGCAGGTACTTGAAAAAAGGCGATGCTCGCTCATCTCTAATTACAGCTATTACCAGCAAAATCTTGTGATTATTGTGTCGTTTTACTATTGCTCTTAAATTGAAATAATCAATCAAATGTAAACTAACCAGATTCTTACATATAAGACACATATAAGCTTGATTGAAGCATGTAACAATGGAAACACATAACATATTCCCCAAATGCTTGATATTTTTATACCGTACCATATCAATTTTATTTTAGATTCACTGACACAATAAAAAAAGATCTGAAAGTCAGCACAGCCATTAACAAACTGCTTTACAAATCTGAAGGGCTGACCACTTGCCTAATATTGTAAGGTCCTCCTTGTGCTACACAAACAGCTCTCACCCACTGGCTACTCATGACCTCTGAAGGTGTTCTGTGGTATCTGGCACCAAGATATTAGCAGGGAACCCTATAAGTCCTATATACATTATGAGGTGGGGCATACATGGTTGGACTTGTTTTCTAGCACATCTCACAGATACTTGATCAAATTGAGATCTGGAGAATCTGGAGGCCAACTCAACACCTTGAATTCTTTGTCATGTTCCTCAAACCTTTCCTGAAAAATTTTGAAATAGAGCTGAAAGAGATAACTGCCTTTAGGGAATACTGTTACCATGAAGGGGTTTACTTGATCTTTAACAATGTTGTAGGCAGGTAGTACATGTCAAAGTAACATCCACACAAGTGCCATGACACAAGGTTTCCCAGCAGAATATTGCCTCTGTTGGCTTACCTTCTTCCCATAGTGCATCCTGGTGCCTTCTGTTCCTCATATAAGCGGTACATACACACACACACACACACACCAGGCCATACATATCATGCAACAGAAACCATGATTTATCAGACAAGACCACTTCCTTCCATTACGTCATGGTCCAGTTCTGATGTTCATATGCCTATTTTAGCTGCTTTCAGTGGTGTGCAGGAATCAGCATGGACACTGTGACCAGTCTGCGACTACACAGCTCTGTACATAGCAAGCTGAAATTCACTATGTGTTCTGACATCTTCCTATCGTAGCCAGCATTACCTTTTTCAGCAGTTTGCACTACAGTAGCTTTCCTGGGGTGTCAGACCAGGTGGTCTTACTTTTGCTTCCAATATGCATCATTGAGCATTAGGTGCTCCATGACCTATCGCTCATTCCCATTTGTCCTTCCTTGAACGACTTTTGGTCGTTCAAATTGGCACAAGACTTGCCATTTTGGAGATGCTCTGACCCAGGGGCGTAACTATAGTGGGTGCAGGGGATGCGGTTGCACCCGGGCCCAGGAGCTTTAGGTAGCCCAGTACTATTAATAAAACATTATAATTAGGGGCCCTGCTACACATTTTGCATTGGGACCCAGGAGCTTTAAGTTACGCCTCTGCTCTGACCCAACTATCTACCAATCTCAATTTGGCCCTTGTCAGACTTGCTCAGATAGTTCCACCTGCCCAGTTTTCTTGCTTCCGACATATCACCTTCAAGAACTGCCTGCTCACTTGCTCACTTGCTACCTGATATATCCGACCCCTTGATAGGTGTCATTGTCTCGAGATTATCGATGTTATTCACTTCACCTGTCAGTAATTTTAATGTTTTGTCTGATTGGTGTTTATGGAGAATCGGATGTCTTAATTCCTCGCGGATATATCCTTCAGCTAGCATTTATTCACCTGACATTATTTCGCCTGGGAAAATGTGCTTGGCCTTCTTAGAAACGCTTTCTAATGGTTTAGTATACAAAGCTAAGTACATGATATTCCCATCTTTGTTGTACATATCTAACAGTATTCTCACAAATTGCTTTGGAACTGACTCAAAGATCATTTTATCTTGTATACATTCTTATGAAGAAGTGCCATCAGCTCACTTTCAGAGAATCCTTAATTTACTGCTCTTTTCCCTTTCCAATGAATCTTTTAATGTAAGACTCTTGTCAGCTTACGCTTCATAGTACAAAATATGTGAGCTCCGCCATGCATACAAATATGTCACCATACACAAAATAATGACATTGTTTCTCTATACCTCTGTCTGTAAAACACAGGAAGACATATTTGTGGTATTAGAATGTCAGCATTGTTTTTCCTCACCGAAGTGTTTGATTTCCACAATTCTGAAAAGCCTTTTTTCAATTAAATATATTTAAGTACATCTCTAGAGAATGAAAGGACCAACCTGACATCATTTCTGCTAATGACTTAATTGTCACTAATATTTTACCCATCTGGCAAGGACTGCTCATATGTTTATTAGAAGTTGTCCTCCTGGGATGGCTTCTGTCGCCACATTAAGGAGGCACTAAGGACTTCATGTTATACAGTAGAAAGGTATTGCCTACAACATGTTACTGAATATCCACCCCTAGCAAACATGGTTCTTCAAAAGATGTGTTTCAGACTTCTTTCACACAAGCGCATAAACGGTGACGTTTTTACGCCCAGCCGATATACGCAACCATTTGAGCCATTGGTTTCCAATGCATCTTTTCACATGGGCGAAAATACGGCACGTTAAAACATCGAAACATAAAAAATGGAACATACGCGACCAAAATACGCACCGACGCATATATGTTGGGCAAAACGATAGCTCTGGAACTATCTTTTGCCCAATATACTCAGGTGGGTCACATAGTCTGTTATAGTAGTAGGGGGGAAAAGGGAAGAAGAGGCATTTTCGCAATGGCCAATGCTGCGAAAAGCTTACAGGTACCTCTACATAGGCAGTAGAAGTCATTCAGAGGATTTAAGCCGAGCAAGGGTTTTGCAGGGTGCAAAGTATTTTTTCACTCAAAACCATGCTCCACGGTCGTGTGAATGGGCAAGAAAATGCTAATTACACTGGCGGAAAAAGGCACCCCCTATAACCACGACATATCTATATAATTAAATGCCTATTAACATACATACCTATAATTGCATTGTAAGATTAGGCACAAGTTCATCTAGTTCACGCTAGTATCATTCAGTATTGATCCCCAAAAGGCAAAGAAAAAATAGGTAGTTGTCAAATGTCATCAAGCTAGGGGATCATTAGGCCTCTTTCACACAGAGTTTGGTGTAGATCTACAGCAGATTCCGTTCCCCCCTCAATTTTCAATCCGTTGAAAGGGTGAAATCTGAAACAAATCAGCAAAGTATGAACGCGCCATTAACATAGTCTCAAATAATCAATCGTTGCAACATCCTACAGCAGAGAGTTTGATAGCATCACTGCTCTTACAGTAAGGAATCCCCCACTGATCCTGAGAATAGAGTCCCAATGGTTCCTGTGCTGCCCCCCCACCCCCCCATTCATTACAATTGCCAAGCGTTTGTACTAAGCAATTTCCAGTGACCCATTGAAATAAATGGTGTGGTGAGCCACATGTAAGTCCTCTGCCTCATTCATGCAGGGACCATCCGGACCCCCATTCACAGGATCGGTGGGGATCCCAGTGGTTAGATCCTCACTACTCCTACAGGTATTCCCTACACTGTGGATAGGAGAGAACTATATCTTGCCACAACTATTGGTAAGAAATAGAGATGAGCGAACGCGTTCGTCCGAGCTTGATATTCGTTCGAATATTAGGGTGTTCGGGATGTTCGTTATTCGTAACGAACACCATGCGGTGTTCTGGTTACTTTCACTTCCTTCCCTGAGACGTTAGCGCGCTTTTCTGGCCAATTGAAAGACAGGGAAGGCATTACAACTTCCCCCTGCAACGTTTAAGCCCTATACCACCCCCCTGCTGTGAGTGGCTGGCGAGATCAGGTGTTCGCCTAATATAAAAGTCGGCCCCTCCCGCGGCTCGCCTCAGATGCCTGGTGAGTTAGATGAGGGACAGTGCTGTTTATACCGGAGCTGCTGTAGGGAAAGAATTGGTAGTTAGTGTAGGCTTCAAGACCCCCCAAAGGTCCTTATTAGGGCCACTGATAGCTGTGTGTTGGCTGCTGTTAGCAGTGGCATTTTTTTTTTTCTCAAAATCGGCTCTGCAGAGCGTTGCACCTGGCATTAGGGACAGAAGTGCTGCATAGGCAGGGAGAGTGTTAGGAGTGAGTGTAGCCTTCAAGAACCTCAACGGTCCTTTCTAGGGCCATATTTATCCGTGTGCAGTACTGTCCAGGCTGCTGTTAGCTGTGCTGCATTTTTTTTGGGCTTCTCAAAATCGCCTCTGCAGAGCATTCCACCCTCCATTGATACTGCAGGGAAAGAATTGTATAGGCAGGGCCACAACACAGTTATTATTCATAGAATATACGCAGTGCTGCCTTTTGGTGGAAAAACAAGTGAAAACAAATCTATTTGTCCAGCCTCTGTCCGTCCTTACGGGCGGTGGACACGTGTGAGCTGCGTGAAAAACATTGCTAAATCATACGCACCCAGCTACGCTTTACTGCTGGCTTCGCCATTTGCTTTCCTTAATTGGGAAAAAAAATACCTGCTCTGCCAGAGTTATAATAACTCTGCTACCCTCACGTTCTGTGACACATTAGCAGGGACACAGCACAGTTATTAAACTTCTCATGTTCATTGAATATACGCAGTGCTGCCTTTTGGTGGAAAAACAAGTGAAAACAAATCTATTTGTCCAGCCTCTGTCCGTCCTTACGGGCGGTGGACACGTGTGAGCTGCGTGAAAAACATTGCTAAATCATACGCACCCAGCTACGCTTTACTGCTGGCTTCGCCATTTGCTTTCCTTAATTGGGAAAAAAAATACCTGCTCTGCCAGAGTTATAATAACTCTGCTACCCTCACGTTCTGTGACACATTAGCAGGGACACAGCACAGTTATTAAACTTCTCATGTTCATTGAATATACGCAGTGCTGCCTTTTGGTGGAAAAACAAGTGGAAACAAATCTATTTGTCCAGCCTCTGTCCGTCCTTACGGGCGGTGGACACGTGTGAGCTGCGTGAAAAACATTGCTAAATCATACGCACCCAGCTACGCTTTACTGCTGGCTTCGCCATTTGCTTTCCTTAATTGGGAAAAAAAATACCTGCTCTGCCAGAGTTATAATAACTCTGCTACCCTCACGTTCTGTGACACATTAGCAGGGACACAGCACAGTTATTAAACTTCTCATGTTCATTGAATATACGCAGTGCTGCCTTTTGGTGGAAAAACAAGTGAAAACAAATCTATTTGTCCAGCCTCCGTCCGTCCTTACGGGCGGTGGACACGTGTGAGCTGCGTGAAAAACATTGCTAAATCATACGCACCCAGCTACGCTTTACTGCTGGCTTCGCCATTTGCTTTCCTTAATTGGGAAAAAAAATACCTGCTCTGCCAGAGTTATAATAACTCTGCTACCCTCACGTTCTGTGACACATTAGCAGGGACACAGCACAGTTATTAAACTTCTCATGTTCATTGAATATACGCAGTGCTGCCTTTTGGTGGAAAAACAAGTGGAAACAAATCTATTTGTCCAGCCTCTGTCCGTCCTTACGGGCGGTGGACACGTGTGAGCTGCGTGAAAAACATTGCTAAATCATACGCACCCAGCTACGCTTTACTGCTGGCTTCGCCATTTGCTTTCCTTAATTGGGAAAAAAAATACCTGCTCTGCCAGAGTTATAATAACTCTGCTACCCTCACGTTCTGTGACACATTAGCAGGGACACAGCACAGTTATTAAACTTAGATTATTCATTCACTAGAGGCAGTGGGGCCTTTCGTTTTCCAAAAAGGGAAAAAATTATATTTGGCCTGCAGTCTTGCGCCAATTTATTTCCTGCCTGTGAAATCAAATCACTGGTAATACAGCATGCTGAGGGGTAGGGGTAGGCCTAGAGGACGTGGACGCGGCCGAGGACGCGGAGGGCCAAGTCAGGGTGTGGGCACAGGCCGAGCTCCTGATCCCGGTGTGTCGCAGCCGACTGCTGCGCGATTAGGAGAGAGGCACGTTTCTGGCGTCCCCACATTCATCGCCCAATTAATGGGTCCACGCGGGAGACGGTTATTAGAAAATGAGCAGTGTGAGCAGGTCCTGTCCTGGATGGCAGAAAGTGCTTCGAGCAACCTATCGTCAACACGCAGTTCTGCGCCGTCCACTGCTGCAAATCCGAATCCTCTGTCTGCTGCTCCTCCTTCCTCCCAGCCTCCTCACTCCACTACAATGACACCTGCTCAGGAGCGGGAACACTCCCAGGAACTGTTCTCGGGCCCCTGCTTAGATTGGGCAGCAGCGGTTCCTCTCCCACCAGAGGAGTTTATCGTCACTGATGCCCAACCATTCGAAAGTTCCCGGGGTCCGAGGGAAGAGGCTGGGGACTTCCGCCAACTGTCTCAACAACTTTCTGTGGGTGAGGAGGACGATGACGATCAGACACAGTTGTCTTGCAGTGAGGTAGTAGTAAGGGCAGTAAGTCCAAGGGAGCAGCGCACAGAGGATTCGGAGGAAGAGCAGCAGGACGATGAGGTGACTGACCCCACCTGGTGTGCAACGCTTACTCAGGAGGACAGGTCTTCAGAGGGGGAGTCAAGGGCATCAGCAGGGCAGGTTGCAAGAGGCAGTGCGGTGGCCAGGGCCAGGGGTAGAGGCAGGGCCAGACCGAATAATCCACCAAGTGTTTCCCAAAGCGCCCCCTCGCGCCATGCCACCCTGCAGAGGCCGAGGTGCTCTAAGGTCTGGCAGTTTTTCACAGAGACGCCTGACGACCGACGAACAGTGGTGTGCAACCTTTGTTGCGCAAAGCTCAGCCGGGGAGCCAACACCAACAGCCTCACCACCACCACCATGCGCAGACATATGATGGCCAAGCACCCCACAAGGTGGGACGAAGGCCGTTCACCGCCTCCGGTTTGCACCCCTGCCTCTCCCCCTGTGCCCCAACCTGCCACTGAGATGCAACCCCCCTCTCAGGACACAGGCACTACCGCCTCATGGCCTGCACCCACACCCTCATCTCCGCTGTCCTCGGCCCCATCCAGCAGTGTAGTTCAGCGCACCGTTCAGCCGTCGCTTGCGCAAGTGTTCGAGCGCAAGTACGCCGCCACGCACCCGCACGCTCAAACGTTAACCGTCCGCATAGCAAAATTCATCAGCCTTGAGATGCTGCCGTATAGGGTTGTGGAAACTGAGTCCTTCAAAAGTATCATGGAGGCGGCGGCCCCGCGCTACTCAGTTCCCAGTCGCCACTACTTTTCCCGATGTGCCGTCCCAGCCCTGCACGACCACGTCTCCCGCAACATTGTGCGCGCCCTCACCAACGTGGTTACTGCCACGGTCCACTTAACTACGGACACGTAGACAAGCACAGGCGGGCAGGGCCACTACATCTCCCTGACGGCACATTGGGTGAATTTAGTGGAGGCTGGGACAGAGTCAGAGCCCGGGACCGCTCACGTCCTACCCACCCCCAGAATTGCGGGCCCCAGCTCGGTGGTGGTATCTGCGGAGGTGTATGCTTCCTCCACTAAAGCACCCTCCTCCTCCTCCTCCTCCTCTGTCTCGCAATCAAGATGTGTTAGCAGCAGCATGTCGCCAGCAGTCGGTGTCGCGCGGTGTGGCAGCACAGCGGTGGGCAAGCGTCAGCAGGCCGTGCTGAAACTACTCAGCTTAGGCGATAAGAGGCACACGGCCCACGAACTGCTGCAGGGTCTGACACAGCAGACCGACCGCTGGCTTGCGCCGCTGAGCCTCCAACCGGGCATGGTCGTGTGTGACAACGGCCGTAACCTGGTGGCGGCTCTGCAGCTCGGCAGCCTCACGCACGTGCCATGCCTGGCCCACGTCTTTAATTTGGTGGTTCAGCGCTTTCTGAAAAGCTACCCACGCTTGTCAGACCTGCTCGTAAAGGCGCGCCGGCTCTGCGTACATTTCCGCAAGTCCCACACGGACGCTGCCACCCTGCGCACCCTGCAACATCACTTTAAGCTGCCAGTGCACCGACTGCTGTGCGACGTGCCCACACGGTGGAACTCTACGCTCCACATGTTGGCCAGGCTCTATGAACAACGTAGAGCTATAGTCGAATACCAACTCCAACATGGGCGGCGCAGTGGGAGTCAGCCTCCTCAATTCCTTTCAGAAGAGTGGGCCTGGTTGGCAGACATCTGCCATGTCCTTGGTAATTTTGAGGAGTCTACCCAGGTGGTGAGCGGCGATGCTACAATCATTAGCGTCACCATTCCTCTGCTATGCATCTTGAGAAATTCCCTGCAAACCATAAAGGCAGCTGCTTTGCGCTCAGAAACGGGGGCGGGGGAAGACAGTATGCCGCTGGATAGTCAGGGCACCCTCCTGTCTATTTCTCAGCGCGTACAGGAGGAGGAGGAGGAGCATGAGGAGGATGAGGAGGAGGGGGAAGAGACAGCTTGGGCCGCTGCTGACGGTACACCGGCTGATTGCCTGTCATCCTTTCAGCGTGTATGGCCTGAGGAGGAGGAGGAGGAGGAGGAGGAGGAGGATCCTGAAAGTGATCTTCCTAGTGAAGACAGCCATGTGTTGCGTACAGGTACCCTGGCACACATAGCTGACTTCATGTTAGGATGCCTTTCTCGTGACCCTCGCGTTGCACGCATTCTGGCCACTACGGATTACTGGGTGTACACACTGCTCGATCCACAGTATAAGGAGAACCTGCCCACTCTGATTCCCGAAGAGGAAAGGGGTTCGAGAGTGTTGCTATACCACAGGACCCTTGCGGACAAGCTGATGGTAAAATTCCCAGCCGACAGCGCTAGTGGCAGAAGGCGCAGTACCGAGGGCAAGGTAGCAGGGGATGTGCGTAGATCGAGCAGCATGTACATCCCAGGCAGTGCAACAGTCTTTAAGGGCCTGGCCAGCTTTATGGCTCCCCACCAAGACTGTGTCACCGCTCCCCAGTCACGGCTGAGTCGGCGGGAGCACTGTAAAAGGATGGTGAGGGAGTACGTAGCGGATCGCACGACCATCCTTGGTGACGCCTCTGCCCCCTACAACTACTGGGTGTCGAAGCTGGACATGTGGCCTGAACTAGCGCTGTATGCCCTGGAGGTGCTTGCTTGTCCTGCGGCTAGCGTCTTGTCGGAGAGGGTGTTTAGTGCGGCTGGGGGAATCATCACAGATAAGCGTAGCCGCTTGTCAACCGACAGTGCCGACAGGCTAACACTCATCAAGATGAACAAAGGCTGGATTTCCCCAGACTTCTGTTCTCCACCAGCGGACAGCAGCGATACGTAAGCAATACGTAGGCTGCACCCGCGGATGGAAGCTACGTTCTCTCTCACCATCCAAAACGGGGACATTTCTGCTTCATCAATCTGTGTCTAATATTCCTCCTCCTCCTCCTCCTGCTCCTCCTCCTGAAACCTCACGTAATCACGCTGAACGGGCAATTTTTCTTAGGGCCACAAGGCTCACTCAAATAATTTTTCAGAACAATTTTTATAAGTTTCAATGCGCTTAAAAGCATTGGAACTTTAACTTGAACCAATTTTTCGTTACACTGGGCTGCCTCCAGGCCTAGTTACCACTTAAGCCACATTAACCAAAGCGATTAATGGGTTTCACCTGCCCTCTTGGCTGGCCATGGCCAATTTTTGGGATGTACATTAGTACTGTTGATACAGCAATTTTTGTGGGCCCTCGCCTACAGTGTAATCAAATTAATTTTTAGGCCACCTGCATTACAGCTGACGTTACCTCAGCTGTGTTGGGCAATGCAATGGGATATTTTTGTGTACCGCCGGTGGGTTCCAGGGAGCCACCCATGCTGTAGGTGCACACTGAGTTTTTAATACATCTGTACACTTCTAAAGAACCCGTCTGACTGGGGCATGCAGTGTGGGCCGAAGCCCACCTGTATTACGCACGACATTACTACCTCAGCTGTGTTGGGCAATGCAATGGGATATTTCTATGTACCGCCGGTGGCTTCCTGGCACCCACCCAGGCAGTGGGTCCACAGGGAGTTTAACCTACATGTGTCCACTTGTAAAGAACCCCAGTCTGACTGGGGCATGCAGTGTGGGCCGAAGCCCACCTGCATTAAGCACGACATTACTACCTCAGCTGTGTTGGGCAATGCAATGGGATATTTTTGTGTACCGCCAGCGGGTTCCAGGGAGCCACCCATGCTGTAGGTGCACACTGAGTTTTTAATACATCTGTACACTTCTAAAGAACCCGTCTGACTGGGGCATGCAGTGTGGGCCGAAGCCCACCTGTATTACGCACGACATTACTACCTCAGCTGTGTTGGGCAATGCAATGGGATATTTCTATGTACCGCCGGTGGCTTCCTGGCACCCACCCAGGCAGTGGGTCCACAGGGAGTTTAACCTACATGTGTCCACTTGTAAAGAACCCCAGTCTGACTGGGGCATGCAGTGTGGGCCGAAACCCACCTGCATTAACCCTTTCCAGTCCACTGTGTGACCTGTGAAGACATTAGGGTTTAAGGCTGTACAGCTCCGTTGTTGGTAGACGTCCGTCGGGGTTCTCTTACTGTATATTGCCAGCCTCTCTGCTGTCGGAGCCTATCCTACGTGTCAGCTCATGCAGTACTGGCTTTAGCCAGCATATAGCGCCGTTGTATAACAGCAGAAAAAGAGTAAGCCCCCTAGGAAAACCATATACAAATTGGATTGGAAAGGGTTAAGCACAACATTACTACCTCAGCTGTGTTGGGCAATGCAATGGGATATTTCTATGTACCGCCGGTGGCTTCCTGGCACCCACCCATGCTGTAGGTGCACACGGAGTTTTTACTACATCTGTACACTTATAAAGAACCCCAGTCAGACTGGGGCATGCAGTGTGGGCCGAAGCCCACCTGCATTAAGCACGACATTACTACCTCAGCTGTGTTGGGCAATGCAATGGGATATTTCTGTGTACCGCCGGTGGGTTCCAGGGAGCCACCCATGCTGTGGGTCGACAGGGACTTCACAATAGGGAGTTGTACCTGCCTGTGTCTATGAATTAAAAAGCCCGGTCTGACTGGGGCATGCAGACACCTTGACAGAATGAATAGTGTGTGGCACATAGGTTCCCCATTGCTATGCCCACGTGTGCAGCTCAGGATTCTATTTCTCATTGCTTCTGTACAGCATTGTGGGCTATCGCTCCGCCACTTTTAAAGAGGGTCGCTGCCTAGCCGTGCCAACCTCTGCAGTGTGTGCCTGCGGTCCCTCGTCATGGCAGACGCAATTCTAAATAGACATGAGCGTGGTGTGGCATGAGGGCAGCTGAAGGCTGCCCAGGGACACTTTGGTGTGCGCTGTGGGGGGGGAGGGGGGGGCGGTTGGGCAGCATGTAACCCAGGAGAAGTGTCAGTGGAGTGTTATGCAGGCAGTGATTGTGCTTTGTTGGAGGTAGTGTGGTGCTTAGCAAAGGTATGCCATGCTAATGAGGGCTTTTCAGAAGTAAAAGTTGTTGGGAGGGGGGGGGGGCCCACTCTTGCCGGTATTGTGGCTTAATAGTGGGACCTGTGAACTTGAGATGCAGCCCAACACGTAGCCCCTCGCCTGCCCTATCCGTCACTGTGTCATTCCCATCACTTTCCTGAATTGCCCAGATTTTCACACATGAAAACCTTAGCGAGCATCGGCGAAATACAAAAATGTTCTGGTCGCCCATTGACTTCAATGGGGTTCGTTGTTCGAAACGAACCCTCGAGCATCACGGGAAGTTCGTTCCGAATAACGAACACCCGAACATTTTGGTGTTCGCTCATCTCTAGTAAGAAACAATTTTTGGAATATTTTCGAATTTGTATTTTTTTGCCACACACCTCTGTCTTAGGCCGACTTCACACAAACATATTTGTGCGTGCAATACGCAGTGAATAGAACCCATTGATTTTTGTGCACAAAACAGACACGAGAATATCAGCCGTGTAAATATGGCCTAATGCTTCCTTTCTCCAGTTAAATTAAGCACCGAAGTTAAAAATTTACATTGTTATCACAGCAACATAACAGCAGGATCCCCCAAGTCAGCTTCAGTCCAGGGTATCTACAATGTAAAAAGTTAGAACAACCCCTTTAAACATACTGGGGCCCCTTTGCCAATATGGTAAATTTTGTTTGTGATTTGCGCCAAATAAAAAAATGCTGCATATACATATGCGAGTTTCTAGCATACACTTCCACAGTCTGTGACTTTACGCACCCGACTTAGGCCCCATGTTCACAGCAAAATAATATTTAAAATCCGCAGCGTTTCTCCCGCACGCGTGATCCATGCCTCATAGGGATGCATTGGACACCCGCAGGTAGTTAAATATCTGCGGATGTCATTTTCTCCTGAGGCACGGATTGCATGTGCGGGAAAACACCTGCAGCATGCTCCATTTTAGTGCAGGTCTCCCACAGGGATGGCTCCCACAGGCTTCTATTGAAGCCTGTGGAAGCCGTCCAGATCCACGGCACACCCGCAGCTGAACTTTTGCTCTTCGGCGCGGTAGCGCGGGAGAGCAGGAGTTCAATAAAAAACAATAGATGTGCCAAGCACATCCGCCGGGCTGAAGAAAGAAGATCCATTTGCGACGGAGGGCAGATCTGTAGCGTCCGGACAGGTGAGTAATTCTTATTTTTAGGCCTCATGTCTGCGGGAAAGAAGGGACCCACTGCGGGATTCTGCATGGAGATTTTCCCCGTGGACATGAAGCCTTAGGCAGCCTTACAGTTTCCTGGCATAGAAAATGCTGCATGCACTATAGAAATTTGGTGCATGTGTGTCATAAATTAGACCACACAGCCAAACCAAAAAGACAAGAGGAAAATAAGAAAAAAAGGCAAGCACATACTTTACAAATGGATTACTTTTTAGTATCCCACATGCATACTTAAAATGTGTTTGCAACAATTTATATATCTATATATATGCATACACATTATGTCTGGATATATGTGTTTGCAAGGATGCTAGAGAGGGAGTACAGTCTAGTCTAGTCTGTGGAAGTCAGTCTGCAAGTAAGGAGTCAGAGAGAGAAGTTCTGCAAGTGAGCCACACAGACACTGATCGGTCTGGGTGGGGAGAGAATGAAGGAAGCTGAGCGATTCCCTTCCGCTTGGCCTGGGACCAGTCTATTCATGATATGCCGGTGCTACCACTAAGCACCAAGTGAGATAGAAGGACTGCTGCTTGGCGAGAGAAAAGTACCAGAAGTGTGAGTGTTGACCGGTAGAGAGTAGGAGAGAGAGAGAGTCTCCGGGAGCAGAATCACACAGATAACTGGGACTGTGAATCATCCGGAATTACCCCGAAAATCTTCTCTTCTCCTTGTTGTATCTGCACCAAACTGTTGTCATAAAGTGGTCTTTGTTAAAGTTACAGTAAATGGACACTACCGACCTTTCCCAGTTTTGTCCAGAACATTACCCTGTGTGTGGACTACTTTATTCTATCATCAAGATTCACCACAGAGGACGGAACGATGGCATCACAAGTGACAAGGAAGACTGCAGGTAACCTCTGGTTACTTTTCCCTGTGACCTTCCTCAGCAGTAACTTGGTCAGGTCCCAAACTACCCCCAGGGGAGAATATGGTAGAGCGCCATGACAAGGCCATTATCTACCCCGCTATCTCCTCGGCTGTGGGCCCGCTCCTCATGCACTGCAGTAGCAGAGCTATAATAAGCTCCTAGATTATACTAGTATGCAGTTCTAAAGAGAAAAAAAATGAGGTTTATGTATGCAAATCTGTATTGATATGACATAACAACATGCCTGATACAGCATATCCCAAAATAGGGAAAAATCACAGATTCTTACATATTTGAGTATGTTACAGTTTATCAAATCCAGTTAGGTAGCTATAACCTTACTGCCCCTAATCCCTGTATCTCCCTCTGATGTATTCTGTCTAGTTAGGGGAAGTACGATCTTGATATGGACACTCGTGCACCCCAAGTAGTGATCCTTGTGTACTGAGACCTAATAGTTAGGCTAGGTGTGCACTTGCATTAAAAAAGTCTGTGTTATATCACAAAAAATGGAAGTTTTTTTCATACATGTGCAGCCCCCTATGGTTTAAGTATTCCGTCCGTGTGTCTGTTATTTTACTCTGTCTGCCATTTGTTTTTCCATTCCGCAAAAAAACTGAAACAAGTGCAATTATTTTTTTCAGCATATGCAAGGTATGCATGTGCTGTCAGTTTTTTTCTCTCCCCAATGACTTGCATGGATGAGTCTCATGGCACAAAAAAGGATCAGTGTGTGCAATGAGTTTTTCACGCAGTCCATGTGTGTGTGAAAAAACTGGCTAGTATGTGTTGTAACATTGAGTAATATGGGTCGGAATTCCGTCTGTGTGTTGTCCGTTCTTGCAAATAAGGGAGATGGAATAATACCTCCACAGTACCACCTATTGCAAGGCAGAATTCCTTCAAGCCAAAGTTAGACTCTTTATACAAGCCTTGTAACAATGACTGTGAATTAAAAGCAAAGCCAGACTCCATGCACAGACAGCTATTTGCCCTTCATCAGTGTACAGTAGGAGTCTGGCTTTGCCAGTGAGAGGCCTGGGACGGAGTCGCCTCTCTCACCGTCTAGGTGATCTCCCTAAGGAGAAAGATAGCGTTTCTGACCCTTGTCCTTTCTAGTAACGGACTATGTACGGATGAAAAAAAAAAACAGCTAATATGCCGGATCTTATTTTGTCCTGATACATTTCAGCTGAATGTCTCATTGTGCCATGGCATTCAGTCCCTGCAAAGCACTGTTTGACTTGATGTATAACTTCAAAGCCAGTCCTATGGACAGAAAATGTGTTCAAAAGTAATCAATCTAATCCATGCATTACAATAATCTTTGCATTATAATAATCCATACATTATCTTAATCCGTTCATTATAATAATCCATACAATTCCCCCCCAAAATGGATTCATCATAACCAGTGTTTATAATAAACAGAAAGGGAAATCCATTTGAAAGAAGCACCAATAGCAGCAATGTCCCTCTCGCATACTCAGTAACCTATAACACCTTAATGCTTGCCTTGTTTCGCTTCTTCCAACAGGACAGATAGAGTTGCATTTCAATGTTTTAATATTGTTAGAGCAGAGAGATAAACACTTTAGTACATATTGGAGAGTAATAAATTGTGTTGAACATTGATAAACTAATGCAATTACCAGCAAGGTCACAGAGTCAGCTAATTTAGAAATATCAGTAGTAGGATTTTGAGTTGTCCCCTAGAGAACTGTAGCCACTTTATTACAGCAGCAGGGTGAGGAGGAAATGGTACATTACGATTGATCTTTTGATCTAATTGTAGAACTCTGCCATCCCCTGTTTGTCCAGAAGTGCTTAGCTAGCGAGAAGAATCACAGCACAACTAATTGAGGAAAATACCCTAAAACTTGATGAAATATGAGTAACAAAAATTAAATTGAGCTTCGAATTAGCTCTCCTTTACATAGTATGAAAGAAACACAACATGGTACGAAAGACACATTAACACAAGTCACATTATCAGTCTATATTGAAGCTCCAATTACATTGCATCTATCACCCTAGAAAATAAATAAACCATCTTATTTACACAAATGTATCTTATCATAGGTTAACGAGTAATGTGGTAACTTAATAGGCACTTTACAGGTGTGGTGAAATACTGGTGTGAGGGCAGTTTCACATCTATGTCGGAACTAGAGATGAGCGAGCGTACTCACTAAGGCAAACTACTCGAGCGAGTAGTGCCATATGCGAGTACCTGCCCGCTCATCTCAAAAGATTCGGATGCCGGCGGGGGAGAGCGGGGAGGAACGGAGGGGAGATTTCTCTCTCACTCTCTCCCCCCGGCTCTTCCCTGCTCACTCCCGCAACTCACCGCTCTACCCCGCTGGCACCCGAACCTTTATAGACAAGTGGGCAGGTACTCGCATAAGGCACTACTCGCTCGAGTAGTTTGCCTTAGCGAGTACACTCGCTCATCTCTAGTCGGAAACTCCAGCTGATTTAAAATACTGGAAGAAAAAACGCTGCATGCAGTACCTCTTCTTCCATCCAAAAGCCGGGCAGCTGGGTGGAAAGTGGACAGACTCCATTATTGTCAACGGAGTCCATCCGGCGCTGTTTGGTTCCATCAATAGACCGCACTGTTTGACTGCAGGAATTTTCCCTTTTCTGCTCCCTAAATGGAGAGGAAAGCGGAATCCCAAATGTAGATGTAAAAACCACCCCAAGGTATTTAGTCGCCCTAATTTGGTGTTAAAAGTTGCAATAAGAAGTTCTTAAACAGGACAACTTTATTTGAAGTGTTTAGCATCTGTTCATAGGAAGGTAGAGTACTTAAATGTTTCACAAACAATACACATCATATGAGCATGAGACATACAGACAGTAACAGACTTACTGACTACCATGGGAAGACTTCTCTTTCTCGCCCGTTCATTCTCCCCAACACCTCTTTCACACATTGTAGGTAAGGTCCACAATGTCCCTCATGTCGACTCAGCTTCTGTGGCATCTGACACAGTTTGCTCAGGCAACATGCAAGTACCTTACCGCTGCACGGCTACTCCAATGAGGTCTCTGACAGCTTTTCTCCTCTTCCAGTGTTCTCCACTGCATCAGAAACTGACTGTCTCTCTACAACCTGCCTATCCAGAGGGAATTTTTCCAAACTCACAGAGACGTAACTTGAAGCTTCTGGGCTCCAATGCAAAACCTGTAACGGGGCCCCCAACTATAATACTTTATTCATAGTACTGGGCTCCCTATATGGAGAAGAGAGGCCTTATGGGCCCCCTAAGGTTCCTGGGCCCAGGTGCAACCGTATTCCCTGCATCCCCTATAGTTACGCCAGTGCTCACAGATAATGTCCAACAGCATTTGACACCAGAGGCTCTAAATTTTATTCTTTACGCATCCACTAATGTGTGAATTTCAGGGTGCAGCACCCCAATATCTCTGCATTCCCATGCAAGCCTGAATCATTTCTTAGGAGTAGGCCCATTTACAGCTGCCTCCAATTGAACATGGTGTCTGGAGGCACATTTACCTTGCACCATTTTGAGAGTAACAAGAGGTCATAGGAGAAACAATCAACCAGTCTCCAACAAAATATATATTTATATATTCATTACATCGAAATACAGTTTTCAAAACACTGCAGTTTTGGTGAAAAGAACAAATTCTTCTAAACTCCAATAAAGGGCTGGAGGAGTGAAGTTTCTACCTATGTAGAGTGCCAACTTAGCGTAGGAAGTCTTATATAGGCCATGCAATGTCCCCTGGGAAAAGGTATTCAAATATGGAGATGGCAAAGTACCTTCATATTGCAAGACCTGTTGAAAGGTCGGTCATTGAATTATAGGGAAGCAACTGTCCAATAGATGGTGCTACTCAGGCATTTTTCCATCCACTATTTGCATATCTTTTTCCAGGAATGATTGCATGGCCTATATAAGACTCCCTATGCT
Organism: Eleutherodactylus coqui; assembly: GCF_035609145.1. Taxonomy (NCBI): domain Eukaryota; kingdom Metazoa; phylum Chordata; class Amphibia; order Anura; family Eleutherodactylidae; genus Eleutherodactylus; species Eleutherodactylus coqui. The sequence goes on along the minus strand of NC_089837.1, from coordinate 410,519,370 downwards.
AGTTTGACGCTTTCCACAAGGAGAACCTTTATTTCCCCAGACCCACATCAAAGGCCTCTCAACTCACCAATCAGTACCATGTTCTCACTAAAAAGGGGCAAAATCCTCAAAACATGCTGTCTGCAGATGAATGTCTTTCCTTCTTTGATTGGGCTTACGTCCTTAGTCACATTACAAGGCCTATTGAAAGGTCAGACATTGAACTATAGAGAAGGAACCTGCTAATAAGTGGCGCTGTGGGAGTACATCACTATACCAAGTATTGAAAGTGAACATGCAAAGCGTGCAATCTTAGATAACAACCTATGTGCTATCAATGAAAAAGGAGATCGAAATGCAACACCAAACTTATCACAAAGTGCCAAAACACTCCATGTGAATGAAGACTAATATATAATAATACTTCTGACTACAACAAAAATAGTAAATGACAGGTAAAAAAGCACACACAATACTTGGCTAAACTGATAGCACCACTCCTGGCTCAACAGGATGGAAAAAGACGTGTCCCTCTTACACGACTAGGGAATGGGATAACCCTGCCTAAAAGCAGTGTAGGCATCCTGGTAAGGACGGCCCCACTGTCTTCACTTCAGACCTCACTATCCCTGGTAGGATGCCTTGAGAGATGCACTAACACAGCAAAGCAAAAGAGTAAAGACTAAACAAAAGCCAAAGGAAAGATCACCAGTGCTTAGCTGAATGAAGGATGTTTTTTACCCAGGATAGAGGTTCCAAACTGCACCAACCATTTCTCTATTAAACTGAAATAAACACCAGGGAAGAAAGAGCGGGATAGGAATATAAAGCCCTCCACACCTGTTGATAGGTAGCACAGAGGGAACCATACCCCAAACCCTCTCCCACAGGTATGACTCACAGATAGCATATCAGTATGCAGCATCCAGGTAGACAGCAGCCCTCGCACAAAGTGAGTTAACCCATGCTCTGCATAGTAGCAGGGTGACTGGTCTGTCCCTGCATCATGGCCACCATGCCACAATGCTGTTATGACCGACAAGCTGCGACACATATAATATAAAAGGACTAATTTACAGCAAAATGTCAATTTATATAGACCAATTCTATAGCCAAGATGCCTAAACCAAATTACTACCTGATCTACAATGGTAAGAAAATAATTTCAGCGTACATAAGCTAGCTATACATTCATACACGTTAGTTAAAAATCAGGAGAAGCCACCGACTTCTGTTGGATCGACTTAATATCTAATATACATGTGATTCTCCAGACTCTTCTGCTGCTAATGTAAGGAAAAGAAGGATCAAGGAATCAAGCACGTTGGATTTCAACATCACATCTTTGCTCCCTATGGGACTGGTGGGCACTGATGTATCTGCCTGTACACATCAACGGACATGAATCATTGGTGTGCTATCAACATCTGTCAGTTGGGTATATTGCCACTGTGTGGAAGTGGTTAAAACACATCTTCCCCTTTCTCCACCATATGCTATTTTATGAATGGGTATGATGTACATAAACATTGTTTTTGTCTGCTCCCGAGTTCCACATTGTATTATAAGTTATTTCCATCCACAGCTGAATTTATTTCCACTGAAAGCAGTTTGTTGATAGTCACACCTCTAATATTTTGTTTTATAATGCTCTCTGCTTCACTCTCCAAAAGATTCCACTTCATAATGCTAAAATGGTCAACAATGGTTGAAACTTTACATTCCAGTAGAAAAATGTGGAGTAGATTTATTACTGAAAATGTGCCAGTTTTCTGGTTCAAATTGCAATAGAAAACTGTCTTACATAGTTTGTACAAGATTTATGATGTGTTAGACACTTTTCCACACTTTTTTCGGAACATCCAACAATCGGGTGTGGCTTCGTGGGAAGGTGGAATGGCTTCTCTGGAATAGGGCATAGACTGAAAGCAACATTGAAAGGCAAAAATTGTGCCACAATTTTGGTGCAAAAATTGGCATAAACTGCACCAACGTATATGTGGTATAACGCTAGACAGAAGTGTCTAAAGATGCACCAGATTTATCATCCAGCATAAACGCATCTAAGTATTCAGTAACTATAACGGAACTGATATCAAGGGTTTCGTTTTCATTATCAGAATTCTCGCCAGTTAATTGTACAGGCGACCTAACATAGGACCTGTCCTACCTTATGTGTGGAAAAGATCGGGCAGCACCTATCTTCCCGCGTACTTTTCAAACTCTTCTCCTGAGTTTGAAAAGCCGGCGAAGGGGAAGAAATTTCCCTCATTCAGGTGCGACTACACTCCGTGCTGGCGCTTAAGGCCTTTTGAATAAGCTATCAGGCAGTATTAGTAAATCTGTCCCAATGATGTTTGAACAAGGGAAATACCATGCAGACTAACTGCTCAATAGCCATACAAGCCCATTTACACAGAGCGATAATCGTTCAAATTACTGGAGCGTGCCAACCTGAACAATCATTGATTAATGTAAATGCTACCAGCGACTGAACAACAAACGATAATTCACTATTATTCGTCCTTCACTTTGTTCAGGCAAAAATAAATCAAACAATGATGTCTGCCTGTTTACTGTGAATGGAGGTGGGCAGGTTGGAAGCGATCTCCAAGTCATCTGCCAAGATTTACTTAACAATTATCGCTCCTGTATAAAAGCACTGGGGCAATTATCAGCGGGATGACTGTCGGGCGCTTAAGTGCCTGACAATCGTCCTGTTTAAAAGGACCCTAAGATTTCTTATGTGTGTTTAGAGGTGGTTTCACACCTGCACCTGGGTTTTCATTTTCCTGTTCTGTTTGGGGAGCAGGAAAGGAAAATCCCTGCATCTGAATTGCTCCACATTTTATGTTTGAAAACCCCATCCTAGCCTTATTGTGGTTAAGATAGCTAGCAGAGAGCTGTCCTAGGATATGAGGATACATCCCACTCATAGGTTGGTCTAGAGAAGTCAGATAAAAGAGAGGAGAGGGATGGAGTGAAGGAGTCCAAGGCCAGAAAAGAATATAACATGGAGAGAGTGGATGATGTAGAGAGCAGAGCCCAAGCCAGATCTGAGAGCCAGTGCAATGAGGAGGATGGAAGTGTGAGTACAAACAGAGTAACGTTGTAAAGAAAGAGGAATCAGTTTAAACAGACCCAGAAGAGAAGAAAGGAAGAGGCAATACAATGAAGCCACAGTAACTAACTATGAGAAAAGCCTCATACTTAGAGAAATAGAAGACAAGGAAAGATAGAAGCAGGATGACAATGCAGAGGGGATAGAAAGGAACCCTATGCTTTCCACTTGATAGAGTGCCATAGTCCACAGAGGATAATTCTGTACTTAATGCCTGCATGATAACTGGAAATGTATACCTACCTCAAGTAACCAAACACCCTGAAATGTATGAAGTTGTTAAAGCTGCCCTTCTGAGAATAACCTGTCCTACTGCTTCAAAATTTACTGCTGCCTTCTGGAGTCACTTCTCACCACTGTAACATCTGCACTGAGGTACCACACTACATTCCAGGAGAAAGGATCGTTCCCTTTTATTTTATTTTTCCCATTTTTCTTACTATTTCATCCTGCATGGGTCTTGGCCTGCATACAGACTGGCATCATAAACTTGACAAATTACCATCTTACCCTATCCAACTTTACGGGTAGCATCAACTCACAAGAACTCTCCACGCTAGAAAACTAGTTATAGATTGCTAATGCCCTACAGCTCTCATCAGTGAGTGTTATAATAGAGCCACTGTGATAGAAGTATCGCAACTAACCCTGTTGCGGCCTGTCTGGCCTTTACACTCAGAACAGAACAGAACTACGCTAAACGGTCCCCATTGACTATAATGGGGTTCGTTCGGGTTTCGCTTTGAATGGAAAAAAAAGCACTGCATGCAGTTCTTTTTCTTCCAGCATTTTTAGCTGGATCTGTAACAGAACCTCCGACCGAATGTTCCAACGCAGATGTGAACCCTAAGATATGTATAATGACATTCCTTATTCTATAGAGCTATCCTTTCAAGGAATGCAGCTCTCAGATTGTGGATATTATGAATTATAAGCTTCCTCATCCATATTCATATTCTATTAAGTTGATTAAATCAACTTAGATTTTTTTTTAATCTTGTCAATCAATAAGAAAGCAAATGTGAGTCTAAATATATTGGTGTTTTCCAATTCCTGACTGTTCACGAGTGAATTCATAAGTCATTTCTTGATTTTTCTGCGCACAATTGATTTTTATTTAGGTGTAAAATTGCATGTCAGAGAAATGTTGAGATTCATTTGATACTGACAAACTCTAAATGACTTTCCCTAGATACAACCAGCTATAGTTTTAGTAAAGCTTAAACCATATTAATACACCTAAATCCCTCTAACTCCTTTTATTCCCTTTCCTATACAGTGTGCATCACTTTAGGTAATTATTCATCATGACCAATTATCTGGCTATAACTACTTGTGCCACATACCAGAATTATTTGTGCATGTACCTGCCATTTTCCTACAAATTAAATTGACATCTCTTCAGTATATGACCAGTGACACAAATACAATTATTCCATCCGGCTGATATTAAAGGGTTCCACTTATTTTTCTCCAGTGCACCCTAGTGACTCAATAAACTTAATAGATTATGGATTGGCTTATATTACTTCTCATTGATAATGTTGAATCAGGTCTTTTCATTATGCATGCTATCTGTGTACATTAAAACTACACATCAGTAGAGGAGAGAAAGTAGTAAGGTGCAGGACGTAGAACACTGGCGTAACTATAAGGGATGCGGTTGCACCTGGGCCCAGGACCCTCAGGGGGCCCATAAGGCCTTTCTTCCCCATATAGGGAGCCTACTACTATGAATAAAGCATTACAGTTGGGGGCCCTGTTACAGGTTTTGGATTAGAGCCCAGGTGCTTCAAGTTACACCTCTGACGTAGAATATCACATGCCAAAACATCTGCATTCTGCAGTCTTGTAAGTATACAATTATTTGGCTGCCTTTTTGGCATTTGGGGTCTCTTATTGAGATGTCTACTAACCAGAAAATATTAAAAACTACCAATAAAACAAGTCATACAGTAAATAATGTGCAGGGTTGTCATTGTTATTGTCCCCATGAACAGCACTTATTGTTATAACCAAAGAAGGACAGGGAGTAGACATACAAGGCACTTGTCTAGGGTCCCATGCAAAACCTAAACTGAGTGTGGTGCAAAAACTCAGTAGTTACATTATTCTACTAAAAGTAATTAATCTACTAATGTAAAATTAAATATAAAACCTCTCATAGAGGTAAGGGAAGCCAGTAAATCTGAGCAAAAATTATTAAACACAAAAAGTATAGAGTCACTCACACTGTAGGAGTTGCCCTCTTTACCCAATCAATGTTACTCTAAGCAGTGCCTTCACGCTGTTTTTGGAAATTTAACCCCAATTCATGTTAGCAGATAGGAGATTGGGAGGACCTGGTGGCACCCCATTCCCCCCTGTGAAGTAAGTCCTTTCCTTTACCACATTATATAGCACTCTGCAGCACTTGATTTCCTTTTTCACTTAGTGACTACCATATCCTCTATGACCGAGGTCATTTAGGCCCAGATACTTCTATTGACGCTGTCCCAGCCATTAACATCTGACGGGATTACATGTTTGTGCTACTCATTGAAGGCTAACTTGGACCATAGGTGTGGAGTCCTGTCATATGACAGGTCCCACACCAGTTGAGTCCTACACTTGATATATACTTTTTTATCTTTATTACTTACTATTCCCCTTCTTGGAGCGCAGACACTACTACAATTCATGCTGTGTTTGGGTGATCTAGCATCCGGTACATCTTGTGTCATCAGAATGGAACAGAAAGGAAAATTCAGAGCTTTCATTTCTTAAACTGCTTTCAAAATTGTTAAAGTTGTTCTGTAATTGGTTGTTATGGGCAACAGTCACGTTGTTGCAATTTATTTTTAAAAACTTACCTGAGGAGACCCTATCGGAGACACATTTCCTCCCTCTGTTGTCTGCAACAAGGGGTGTGTACTTTATGGCAGTTGCAAAGAATGGAAATTAATGGTCAGAGAAATGTTAATAGCATAGTATAGTGTAAGTGATGGCGTACATGGGCTGCCTGTTTTTTTAAGCCAGTCTATCAGGTGTTTCGGTGGGGTTTGTTAGTCTATCAGAAGCTTTGGTGGGGTTTGTTATACTCTTTTTAATCTGGTCAGTCTTCAATGCTCTGTGTTTAGTGCACAGTGTTCAGTGTCATGTGCTCTGTATTCTGCATTTACTTTTGTTATTTCTCCTGTGTTCATCCTGACTTTTTGCTTCTGCTCTCTTTCTTTTGCGCCCTGTCTCTATCTCAGGGTATCTAGCATTTCTAGTGAGATTCCGGTTGTGGGGTTGCCCTTGTCAGGGCTGTAGCCCTGCTTTAGGCAGGATCAGTCAGAAATAGAATCTAGTCATAAAATCCTAGAATGGTAGAGTTGGAAGGGACCTCCAGGGTCATCAGGTCCAACCCCCTGCTAGGTACAGGATTCACTAAATCTTCCCAGACAGATATTTGTCCAGTCTTTGTTTGAAGACTTCCATTGAAGGAGAACTCACCACCTCCCGTGGTAACCTGTTCCACTCATTGATCACCCTCACTGTCAGAAAGATATTTCTAATATCTAATATGTGTCTCCTCCCTTTCAGTTTCATCGCATTGCTTCTAGTCTTTCCTTGTGCAAATGAGAATAGGGCTGATCCCTCTGCAGTGTGACAGCCCTTCAGATATTTGTAGACAGCTATTAATTTTCCTCTCAGCCTTCATTTTTGCAAGCTAAACATTCCCAGATCCTTTAACCGTTCCTCATAGGACATGATTTGCAGACTGCTCACCATCTTGGTAACTCTTCTCTGAACTTGCTCCAGTTTATCTATGTCTTTTTTAAAGTGGGGTGCCCAGAACTGGACACAGTATTCCACATGAGGTCTGACTAAGGCTGCCTGTCCACGGGCGTATATTCATTGCGTTCCCCGCTGCGATAATTTGGCCACGGGGAATGCAGTGAAAGCTTTCCATAGCGTTGCTATGGAAAGCGCCGCCCCCCTGTCCACGAGCAGAGAATCATAGCGATTCTCCACTCGCGGGGCGGAAATTCGCAGCATGCTCCTGCCCCAGGGTGGCGGTATCCTGCGGCGGATCTCCGCCGCGGGATACTGCAATGCCCGTGGACAGACAGCCTAAAGAAGAGTAGAGAGGGATAATGACCTCATGTTATCTAGACTCTATGCTTTTTCTTAATATATCCCAGAATTGTGTTTGCTTTTTGGCTGCTGCGTTATATTGTTGACTCTTATTCAGTCTGATCTATTAGTATACCCAAGTCTTTTTCACATGTGCTGCTGCTTAGCTCAATTCCTCCCATTCTGTATGTGCTTTTTTCATTTTTCTTGCCCCGATGTAGGACTTTGCATTTCTCCTTGTAAAATACCATTCTGTTAGTCGCTGCCCACTGTGCAAGCTTTTCTACATCTTTTTGAATACTGTCTTTCTCTTCCTTAGTGCTCCTGCACACTTGCGTTTTTCTTGTGCGTTTTTTTCACGTGATATCGCTGCGTTTTTTTCACGCGATTGTTAATGGGACTTTTTTAATGTTAAAAACGCATCACAAACTGGTGCTTTGCAATTTTTGTGCGATGCATTTTTAACATTGGAAATTCTAATTGACAATCGCATGAAAAAACACAGTGATATTGCGTGAAAAAAATGCACAAGAAAAACGCAAGTGTGCTGGAGCCCTTAGTGTTAGCTATCCCTCCTAGCTTTGCGTTGTCGGTAAACTTGATCAGTTTCCCATTAATTCCCTTCTCCGGATCATTTATAAAAAATGTTGAACATTACAACCCTGGGCCTAGGACAGAGCCTTGCAGTACCCCACTTGATACATTCTTCCACTTGGATGTGCAGCCATTTATGACCACTCGTTGAGTACGATCACTCAGCCAGTTCTGAATACACCTAACAGTTGCCTTGTCAATCCCATATTTGGTCATTTTTTCAATAAGTGTAGTATGAGATACTTTGTCAAATGCTTTACTAAGGTCAAGAAAAACCATATCCACCGGATTTCCCTGATCAACCCAGTCAGTGATACTATCATAGAAGAAAATTAGATTCATCTGGCATGGCTTGTTTGTTACAAACCCATGCTGGCTCTGGTTAATTACTCCATTATCATCCAAGTACTTGCATACAAGCTGTTTAATAATTTGTTCAAAGATCTTTCCCGGTACATAAGTCAGGCTCACAGGCCTGTAGTTTCCTGGATCCCCCTTCTTCCTTTTTTTGAAGATAGGGACAACATTTGCCCTTTTCCAATCTTCTGGGACTTCTCCTGTTCTCCAAGAATTTTCAAAGATTATGGCGAGTGATCCAGCAATTACCCCCGCTGCTTCCTTTAGTATCCTAGGATGTAATTCATCTGGACCTGGAGACTTGAATTCATTTAAGTTAGCTAAGTGTTCCCTCAGCATCTCTCTGCTTATAGATAGCCTGCATTCTTTTATGCCCCCAATAGCACAGGGAAGATCAGTTGATGTTACATCTACTTTCTGAGAGAAAACATATACAAAATAGGAATTTAAAAGTTCAGCCTTCTCAACATCATTCTTAACCAAATCACCGTTTTCATCTTGTAAACATCCAATAGCACCTTTGACTTTTCTTTTGCTTTTAGCAAAATATCAAGCAAGTGGCAGAATACGTGGTGCAAAAAAATATAAAAGTCCTTTTTATTCCTCCATTACAAATGCGACGTTGCAACCTCTGTGGTCTTTGTTGAGCTTGACAAAGACCGCAGAGGTTCAAATGTTGCATTTGTAATGGAGGAATATAAGGACTTTTATATTTTTGTACCACGTATGCTGCCACTTGCTTGGTATTTTGCTGGAAGATTATATTGGAGGTTTTTGGTCCTGGCATTGTGGTGGCATTGCATACTTGTATCTAGCCTCAGCCATTTAGGCTATATTGGTGGGTGTGCTGCCGACCTTGCTTTTCTTTTGCTTTTGACATACCCCCCAAATCCTTTTTTATTGCTTTTGGCCTCAACTCTGCTTCCATTTTACCCCACTTTGTCATGGGAAAGGAAAACGGAATGCCAGTCGAAAATAGATTCGTCCCATGTTGGATTTGAAACCTCACTGACTAAAATGGGGTCTGTTGAGGTTCCGTCAGGCTGCATAGCATTTCCCAAGACAAGACATTGCAGCATGCTGTGCTATTTCTGCCTGGATTATGTGATGGTGGTTCCAAACTGAGCTTTTGACACAGATGTGAACAGACCCTAAAGTGGAAAATCTTTTTAATTCCTCCACAGCTTCTACATGATCCATATTGCAATTGTGAATGCAAAAATATGACATAAATATGTCAAATAGGACATACAAATCTTAATATACTTACTTATTGCATAACATGAAACAAGAAGATAAACTATTTGTAAAAAAGGCCGAATAGTACGGATAAACAGGACGATACAGCTGAATAATCTGCGGATATTCATGATGATACCATATGTGAATAATATACTACATGTGGAATATATATTGTAAATTACCAATCTGCCATCCTGCACTGATTTCCCCAAATGACTTTGAGAATTAGCTGCATTATTTTATTAAAATTAATCGAAAGCTATAAAAAACTTTTTGGATTGCATATCTGGGTGAGTCGTCATCTCTCTTCACATACGTTCATATTTTGACATTTATTCTGCTCTAAAACAAATGTACATTGACTTTGCTGTTTGTCATCTGCACATGATATTACATTAATAACCGGCTCTTGTCCCCGAATATGAAAATAATATATTTCTATAGCAATTACGTTCTTTAGCTTATGTGACATCTCTTAAAGGGACAGCACCCGCTTGTAAAAGATATACAGCACTGCGTCCTTTCCTTAATAAAGTGACGACTGGCACCAGATTCCTCTCGGCACATACAGTACATAAAGGATCAGAACCCTCCTGTGTCTTATGTAATGACACATTTTTCATTTTCCTCTCATTGATTCACTTTGCATACATCAAATCACATTTTGGAGTGTACCGTTGTGCTGATGCAGACATAACAGTTGCACTAAGAATAATGCGTGGGTCACATCGAGTGATTTATTGAACTGGTTGGTTTGTAGGGAGAAAAAAGCAAAAGACTAATCTGATTTATGGGTCTAATTTTGTTTGGTCACATTGCAACTTACCATTTGTAGTGGTATAGAATTACCATGAACAATAAATGTCAAAGATTCATTACCTATTGTATTAGTGCTTTTAAACTGCATACTTAACAATTTTGCTCAGGTTTATGATTTCTGCATAGTGTGACAAAGAGGGAAACGACTAAATAAACCTGCAAGGTATTTGCATATGAGAAATAAATGAATCACATGTTACATGAACACATCTATTTTGCACATTTTAAACAGGTCTGTTACAGAACGATCTACATTTTCCTGCTGCATTAAAAGCAAAATTAAATGAACTATGAGACTTCGATAATAATATATTTAAAGTGACCCTCTGGACCTGGAGAAACTAAGACAGCCGCACCACTTATCTGACTACCCTGCACATTAGTATGTATCATTAGTCTAAGACACTACACCTGCCTTGATTAACCTGTGCTGTCCACATAAGTAATGCTGGCCAGTCAGATTAGCATGTAGTGTCTTAGACTGCCAATGCATAGTAATGGACAGTACTCATCAGGTAGTCTGGCCTGGAGGGTCGCTTTAAAGATAATGGGAAAGTTATATTAAAATAACCCTCCGAGTCTGGAGAAAAAAGATGGCTGTGTATTAGTATGCATCATGAGGCCTCTTTCATACAGGTTCTGTGATTTTCGGATGCCAGCATTGCGGTCGGAAATTGCATGAGCGAGAGCCAGCCGTAACTTGGTCGTGGCTGCATCTCCCGTTTTCTCGCCCATTCAGACGACACAGCTGCGGCGTATGTACGCCGCAGCCTGGAATACTGTCGGTCGGGGAAGTTCAGCTCAGCTAAACTCCGTCCCTATCTCCGACCTTTGCCGGCTGCCAGCAAGGGGAAGGGGGCGGGACAGGGCGGGAGCTTAGCAGAGCTAGTCGTGCTAAACTCTCTCCCCCTACCTGCCCAGCCTATTGGAACTTCCGGCACGGGGAGGGACTTTAGCAACGCGAGCTGCTGCTAAATTTCCTCCCTCTTCCCTTCTCTGACGGCTCTCATAGACTCCCATAGGAGTTGGAATCCAGTGCTTTAGATGGTCGCATTTTTTGGCCAGCGTTTTATCTCAAAAAAACACTTGTGTAAAGGAGGCCTTAGGCTAAGACTGTACACCTGCTTTGATTAACCAGTGTTGCCCACATGAGCAATGCGGGCAAGCCAGAGCAGCATATAGTGTCTTATACTACCAATGCAGACTATGCATAGTGCTCATCAGGTAGTCAGGGAACCGGTGTGGCCACTTTTGTTTGTCTGGGCCCAGAGGGTCACTGCAATGATTATGAAGTATGTGCTGCTGTGAGTCGGCCCTGATCCACAGATTTGGACTTTCTGTGCATCTCCATAAGATGCATCTGTCCACCAGGGCCAGTTCTTTTGGTCAGAGAAGGAGCTCCCAGGTTCTCCTAAGACAAGAGGCTGCTACAGATCCCAGTGGTGTCCAAAACTGCAGGACATGCTGGTAGTTGTGGTTTTGCAGCAGCTGAATTGGCAGGTTGGAGAAGGGAGAGAGTACAATAAAAAATCACTACTACACAATGATCATGCACTGCTGTACCACACATCTTTGTTCATCTGTAACGTGGCACCTATAGAAATCTACAGGCCTATGATGTATTTACTCAATTTATGTGGAAAAGATTGTGTCGTATTCTATTGCATGAAGGTTTATGAAGGTATTCTCCTCTAGGGAGAATGGAATATCATATATTGGCACATGGCACCTCTACAGGTCTGTAACACATGTATATGAGGTCTAACACTGCTAATTCAGCCATAAACAATTTTCTTATAAAATTGTACAGATTAACCAAATCTGATCATTTCCATTTCATTGGTTTTTAGGTCTCATTCATACATCAGTATTCTGTTCAGTATTTTGCATCAGTATTTCTAAGCCAAAACCATGGAACCTATAAAAGGAAAGTTTAATGGAAAGATTTGCATCTCTTCCGTATTTTGGATCCACTCCTAGTTTTGGCTTACATATACTGATGTCAATTACTGATCCAAAATACTGACGTGTGAATGGGGCCTAAATGTGTTTTATGGCTAATTTCCATGATTAAAAATGAAAAAAAATACATCAAACAATATGCATAAGACAAAATTGAGACAAGCATGTAAATTCTATTGATGCTTATGTAAGTCCTTCCCGCAGTATGGCTCTCCCTAATCAAGCTCCCACTACTTCCTAATCATTGTAATAAAGTAATATCCTTTTTCATTTTGGAAACTGAGTTAACTCAACATTTTCAATCAATCTAGAGAATATTGTCATGTCTACACCGTCATTAATAGATGTCGACTTATACATGGCATCTGTTAAGGTAAACCTGAATGATTACAGATTAAATTGATGTTGTACTCATTAGGCAGAAGCTAATTAACTTAGGGTAGACATTTGTTGCCATTTGAAGTCATCACTAATTTTAGCTGGTAATTTGTGATTGTTGGAAGTCTGCTTTTAATTATAGGTCATTTACAATTCATTAAAATGTTAATAATGTCAATCAGTTTGGGGTATGAATGTGGATTGCAGCATTGGTGCACCTGATCCCATCAAGAAGTGTTAGAAACATTTCTAGTATGTGTGGCTTTAAATATTAACATCGGTCAAGTATTAAAAAATATTATCTGAAAATATGTCTCAGGCATGCTACACATGCATAGAAATGTTTCACTGTCTCTGGAATATGTTGCTCATGAGTGATTAGATGTTAGCTGTTAATTTTCAACAATGTTATATACTTTCGAGATGCTGCTAAATTTTCCATGCATTTGTCACACAATATGGCGCCATTTTTAAATTTGCTTAATCAAGAAGAACACGACAGATAAAGTGTTGCTTACAACAGCATAGATATATCATGAGGAATGCCAGTATGTGCTTGACATTGACTAATAATGCTTGAGAGCAAAGACAGTAGTATGTACATCAGATTATAGCTATGTAGACGGCCAAACAATTAGACACCGTAGGGCCATCGGAGGCCATAAGGAGCTGAAAGACTTTAGAAACCCTGGTTATGAGTACAGTGTTGCAGGTGAGTGCTCCTCCCTCTAGGCCATCATTCGCACTGCCAGCACCTTGCAACTCCCTTAAAAGATCTGAGAGGTAAGCTGGTTCCATCTGTGCAGCAGTCCAAAGTCACTTCAGAAGGGAATGTGTTATCAGAAAATGACCTGCAGTATAAATCAGGCTTTTATATTAAATGCAAACACATTAGTTAATAATTTTTACGATTTTTTAATCTTAAATATCATAAGCCGTATTCTCATTTGCACAAGGAAAGACTAGAAGCAATGGGCTGAAACTGAAAGGGAGGAGACACAAATTAGATATTAGAAAAAACTTTCTGACAGTGAGGGTGATCAATGAGAGGAACAGGTTACCACGGGAGGTGGTGAGTTTTCCTTCAATGGAAGTCTTCAAACAAAAGCTGGACAGATATCTGTCTGGGATGATTTAGTGAATCCTGCACTGAGCAGGGGGTTGGAACCGATGACCCTGGAGGTCCCTTCCAACTCTACCATTCTATAATTCTAAGTCCTGCTCTGTAGAGAAACTTTTCAGCAGTCATCACATTATTACTACAGGCAGAATTACAATGAAAGGTAACACCCATATAGAGATAATACAGGATACACCATTCACAATAGGTGATGGTCTCAGCTTATCTGTCTAGAAGTGAAGCTCAAAAATGATAGGAAGCTGCTGCTATCCAAATAATGCAGTTCGAAACAATATGCAGCGCCGAAGGCCCTCACAGACACACGCTATCTCTAGTATACGACATCCTCGATACACAGACAGACTTCCAACCACCCAGTTTCGCCCAGAAATGGGAGGAAGATCTCTCAATAACACTCGCCAAACCAGAAATAGAAAAAAATATGCACACTCACACACACACTGCATCCATATCCAGCAAAACTCAAGAAGCTGGGTACAAGGTGCAATCACAATGGTACAGAGTACCAGCCAAATTAAACAAAATATTCCCTGCGGTCTCCCCCCTGTGCTGGAGATGCAACACGGCTCAAGGGACCCTCCTACACATCTTCTGGGACTGTCCAGTGCTGGCGAGCTTCTGGACGGAGATCTGGCAGATTACCTCGAAATTCACGCAATATGCAATACCCAAAACTCCTGCCTTTTTTCTTCTCCATCATAATGAGATTTCTCTTGTAGTGTACAAGCAATCAGTAGTGCGTCATCTGGTTAACGCAGCTCATTCCTGCATACCGAAACTTTGGCGCCTGACAACACCCCCCTCGATAGCGCATTGGCTCAACACAGTACAGGGAATAAAAGAGATGGAGGACCTCACAGCATCGCTCAAAGGTACCCAAGAAAAGTTCATTAAAGGGGTTGTCCCGCGCCGAAACGGGTTTTTTTTTTTTTCAACAGCCCCCCCGTTCGGCGCGAGACAACCCCGATGCAGGGGTTAAACAAAAACACCGGACAGCCCTTACCTGAATCCCCGCGCTCCGGTGACTTCTTACTTACCTGCTGAAGATGGCCGCCGGGATCTTCTCCCTCGGTGGACCGCAGGGCTTCTGTGCGGTCCATTGCCGATTCCAGCCTCCTGATTGGCTGGAATCGGCACGTGACGGGGCGGAGCTACACGGAGACCCATTGAGAAAAGAAGAAGACCGGACTGCGCAAGCGCGTCTAATCTGGCGATTAGACGCTGAAAATTAGACGGCTCCATGGAAACGAGGACGCTAGCAACGGAACAGGTAAGTGAAAAATTTCTGATAACTTCTGTATGGCTCATAAATAATGCACAATGTACATTACAAAGTGCATTAATATGGCCATACAGAAGTGTATAGACCCACTTTGTTTCGCGGGACAACCCCTTTAAGACCTGGTTCTACTGGATGGAATTTCAGAACTCCATGGAATACCGGAGGCTACTAGACCCCAGTCATCAAAGGTCATAAAACTCACTCCTATATACCCCTCTCCCGCCACCCCGTCCCCCTGACCACCTCTTTGCCTAAACCTAAACATCCCCTAATGTGTCTTGTCCTTTGTCGTGGTTCTTAGAGGTTTTCATGTTAAGGATACAAGAGTTCTTAAATAAGCAATGTCTGCCTGGTCACCAGTAACGGACTTTAAGATATCGTGAGCAGAACACACGGAAGAAGTTTAGTAACAAGGAATCGATTAATGGGCCAACGTGAATGGTGGATTTACGCAGACACACTTCTAAGAACACTTGATGTTTTTGAGTTAGGACTTTATGTTACTTAGCTGTGTTAAGATTCCTTGAAAGAGCCCTAACAGTTTTTTTTTTGTAAAGCCGAAAAACCGAAAATAAAGAATTTAAAAAGAAAAAAAAGGAAGCTGCTGCTATTCACATTTATAAAATTAACTTTAGCTTCTTTTCAAAAAGTTTGACTGCTATATTTGCAATAGAGGTAAAGGACTCATCTGCATATGCACCAGCTTTATACAACCCTAAGGCCTTAGTCAGACGGGCGTTTTTTCGCGCGATTTGCGCATGCGCATGCGATTTGCGCATATATAGAACCAATGGTTCGCTATGGTATCGGTCACATGTCCGTTTTTTATGCGCATATGTGAAAAATTATAGGACACGACGATTCGCAGATCGCGCCTATCTGCGTTCTGCGTTTTATGTGCGCACCAAAATAAATTTTTTCGCCGGTCAGACGAAGTTTCATGCGCATTTTGATGCGCACGGCGATTTTTCTCCGGTCAGACGGGCGTTTTGCTGCGACGATTAACGCGGCTAGGTGCAGATTTTTCCCGCGATTTTTCGCCTACGGTCACGCGATTTGCGCATGCGACATGCGATGCGCAAATCGCGCGAAAAAACGCCCGTCTGACTAAGGCCTAATTCTAAAGAAGTTATAAGTCTGTGTAAAATTTAAATAAATGTAAAGAAAGAAAGAATGCAATGCTTTGTAAATCTCATATAATCCCATTTTATTCACAATACAACACATATCAGAAGGTGAAAGGGAGACATTTTTCCATTTCATAAAAAAAAAATAGAATTGATGGCAGCAACACATCTCACAAAAGTTGGGGCAGGGTTAACAAAAGGCTGGAAAAGTAAGTGGACTAATTAAAAACAGCTGAAGGGTCAATTGTTTATTAAGTCACATGACTGTGTATAAAAAGAGCAAGTTAGAAAGGCAGAGTCTCTCAGAAGCAAAGATGACGGGATGTTCACCAATCTCTGAAAAACTGCTTCTAAAAATTGTGTAACAAATTCAGAAAAATGCTAATCAATGTAAAATTGGGAACACTTTGAGTATCCCACCATCTATAGTACATAATATCGTCAAAAGATTCCAAGAATCTGCAGAAATCCATGTGCACAAGGGACAAGATGGTCAATATTGGATGCTCAAGATCTACGGGCCCTCAAGCGTCATTGCATTAAAAACAGGCATGATTCTGTAATGAAAATCATTGCATGGGCTTAGAAATACTTATAGAAATAATTCAAACAGAAAAAACTTAGAGAGTGTCTAAGGGTTCTTCAAATGGTAAACCATCACACACATCGCATCCTTAGGCGAAGGAGAGCTGCAGAGGTATATGTTTTCTTTTTAAGAAAAAACTCCCCCGGGAGAAGAATGCCAAGAGACACACTGTCAGTCAGGAAAAATCCTGCACTCCTGGAGCTACCAAAAATGATGCAGACAAAGCAATGGACTGACACTTACTCTGAAGGAGGGGGGTATGACAAGTAGAAGCCCCCTCCTGGAAGTGTCGACTCCGAATTCACCAGATGAAACTTTAATCCAAGCACTCTGGATAAGTTCCCATAGGTCCTTTATTCATACAAACGAGGGGTACAATTGCAAAGGCAACGCATTTTGGTGCTCTTTCAACACCTTTCTCAAGCCAATAAGGCCAAAGCGCATTTAACCACTTTAGTGATGCATTTTTTAGTTATTTACGGGTTTAAAAATGTCACTTTTTATTAGCAATTTAAATTCTATTATTCTTTCTGAACTTGGGAGTGTAATGTTTTTAAACATATTTAGTATAGGTTAGGAGATATGATGCTACAGCCGCCGGCCTCATTGAAAGCAATGGGACACAGACAACCCCAGCAGTGATTTTTGGGAAAAGGCTTGAAATATATTCCCCGAAAATCATTCCTAGCTTGTGTAAAAAATAAAAAATATACATACTCACCTCTCCGCAGCTGTCGGGGTCCGGTGGGTCTTACCACTTGGCTCCCTGGCTAGCTTGTGTAAAAAAATTAAAAAATATATACTCACTTCTCCAAATGGTACCCTGAAAATCCTCCCTAGCTTGTGTAAAAAATAAAAAAATATATATACTCATATGGCTGAAAGATCTTCAGTACAGAGTCGGGGAGCCAAGCGGGAGGTCGCACCGAGCCCCAGCAGTGGCGGAGAGGTGAGTATACATATTTTTTTATTTTTTACACACATTTGGGATGTTTTTCGAGGAAGGGCTTATATTTCAAGCATCCCCCCTGCCACCCCTAAAATCATCATCGCATTGTTCAGTGATGAAGGGGACTCCCCACAGCGGTGAAGGAACTGTTAGAGCAGTGGCAGTGGACCACGATCATCGGCCATTGATTTCATTGGGGCCGGAGCCGCTCTCGCAGGTCGCATGTCATGCGTCGGAGACAAATTTAACATTTTTCTCCCGAATGCATACCTGACGATGGAGTCAGGCAAGGGGTTAAAATGGACTGAGGAAAGATGAAAAACTGATCTGTGGTCAGATGAATCAAAATTTGAAATTCTTTTTTGAAGCTATGGACAAGAGATGAGGGACCATCCAACATGTTATCAGCGCACAGTTCAAAAGTCTGCATCTCTCATGTAATGGGTTGTATTAGTGCCTATGGCATGGGCAGCTTACACATCTTGAAAGGCACTATCAATGCTGAGTAGTATATAGAGGTTTTAGTACAACATATGCTCCCATCCACACAGTGTCTTTCATGGAAGGCCTCACATATTTCAGCATGACAATACTAAACCACATGCTGCATCCATCACTAGAGCAAGGCTTTGCAGAACAAGTGTCCAGGAGCTGAACTGTCCGCCTGCAGTCCAGACCTTTCACCGATAGAAAACATTTGGCACATTATGAAACAAAAATTCCAACAAAGAAGACTCAGGTCTGTCGAGCAGCTAGAATCCTAAATCAATCAAGAATGGGACAACATTCATCTCTCAAAACTCCAGCAATTGGCCTTCTTACTTCCTACATGTTTACAGACTGTTGTAAGAAAAAGAGAGGAGATGCTACACAATGGAGGACATACCCCTGAGCCAATTTTTTTAGATGTGTTGCCATCAATTTGAATCTATTGTGAATAAAATATGGTTACAAGAGATTTTCAATTAATTGCATTATTTTTTTTCTTTACATCTATTACATTTTTCACAGCATCCCAATTTTTTTGAATTAGGATTGAACATATATTCATACAATGTACCTCAAACATATTTTCCACGTAAGGGGTTAATTCACACGGGCGCCGATCCGCCCGTGTTTCTGGACGATAAGACGGCCGCACCATGTACGGACGAATCTCCGCATGACCGGCTCTATTGCCACACACTCATATCACAGTTAGTAATTATAATTAGTGACTCCTGTCACACAGTTATAATAGAGAAGGTCACAGCTCCTCCTCTTGACTCTATACTTATGGTCTGCACCTTATTTAGATGAAAACAGAAGGCAATGGCAGTGTCCTTTCTGATGTTGCAGGCTGTAGCTGTGATGTCATGCTCTTCTATCATGACATTAATAGCACAGAGTAGTGAAAGTATGGAGAAATCTCAGCATTAAAATAGGGCCTGATAAGTATCAAACAGGAGGTTGTGCAGCAGCCCGGTGCTACTCCCAGGTGCTGGGGCAAGATGGTGGGGTAAAGAACTTACTCTGTCATGGGTGGCTCTACCATTTTCTCCCTCTGGGCCCCAGGCGCAGCCTTTCCAGTCGCGTGCAGGCCCCATAAATAATACCTGTGTAAGAAACCGCTTGATACCTGTTTGTCTTCGTGACGCCAGTGCCCCTTTCCATTGATCAGTGTAAAGTCCACAGACTAATGAATAACTTTTCAAAAACCGGAGGCACTCGGTTTCCCTTTACTTATAAATCCAACTTGTGCAGTTCTAATACATGGCATAAACAGTCTTAAGTATTAACATGTGAACTTAATCCAAGAATTCTTCCATCAAGTGTCCAGCAGTCACTCTCTTTCTTTGGTATATCCGCAGTGTATGTTATCTGTCGGATTCCTATTGGAGTGCCCCTGTTGCAAACTAGGCACACCTTTCAAAATGTTACTCCACTTTCACGGTCTCTCTTACATACTTTCCCTAAAGAAGCAGGTATATGTAGGAATCATGTACACAACACCGCCGACTCAAAGAAGAGAGGACTTGCTCCTCAAACCCTTCCACGGACAGGCATTCCATCATTGCAGAAGGATGCCTGGGACATGGCAGGGGTAAGCTGCGAACCTCCTGTCTCCTCACATGGTTCTTATTCTCCATTTCATCTCCACTCTTCAACCTCCTCCTTTCACATCTCACTCCCGACTACCACTCTGCTCTCTCTCTGACTCCTCCCCCTAACATGTGACTCATTCTTTTTACCTAACATGGACACAGAGGGTTAGGTAGGACAATACACAAAACCAGACTAAACAGATACAATACCAGACATTAACTGTTTAGTGACCTGTATGAGTCAATACACATAACATTACACTGTCTGCAACGCCTGGCAATGACATGAGACAAACACATACACATCACACGGACAAACACAACTTTCACACTTAACTCTGGCCCACTACAGTTGCAATGCATGGAAGTGACTGCAATATACAAAGGAGTGTGACAGACAATCATATGAGGGATGGAAAAATGAGTTTTCATCTTAGTGACCCTTTAATAAATAATATAATGTCAAAATGACTTAAAATATGAACATACTATAAAGGAGTTCACCAGTAGTATGATATCTATAAAAATGCATTGGAAGGCATAATACAATTAAGGAAGTAAACCTGCACATCTGCCATGTTCTTATTTACCCTCAACTAGTCACTGTTGGATCCACTGGTGTAATTGTAGGGGATGCAGGGGATGCGGTTGCACTCGGGCCCAGGAGCCTTAGGGGACTTATAAGACCTCTCTTCTCCATATAGGGAGCCCAATACTATGAATAAAGCATTATAGTTGGGGTCTCCATTACAGGTTTTGCATTGGGGCCCAGAAGCTTCAGGTTACGCCTCTGCGTTAAGGGGTTAAGAGACATTGGAGGGCCCCAAGATAAACTTTTGCACTCGGGCCCATGAGCCTTTAGCTACGCCCCTGGTTGGATCCCTAATGTTTACACTGGGGGCTGCTATGTAGGTATGTCACTATGATAGACAGATCTGTTCAGTCCTTGCCACACCTGGTTTTGGGAGATCAATATACCCATGCCTGTAGCACCCTGATCATCATTTTCACATATATATATATTTTATAAACCTTATAAATGCTATGTATTAAAAGGATATTGCAGGCAAAATCTGAATCTTACCTGGATTCTGTATGCTCTGTTCTCCTCTCATATCATACAATGATAAGTGCTCTTTCAAAGTGTACAGGGTAGAGCATGCAAAACCTAGATAAGCCCAAATTGCAAGTAACCTGAAATCAAGATTTTGGCCATCAAACTAAATACACAGTCGTACACAAGATTCAAAAACGTCATGCCTCAATAAATCTGTGTTTCTCAAAGAGCGTTCAGTACCTGAATAATGAAGGTTGAGGGTTTCCTGCCATGCATTATAATGGGTCAGGTGAGTCTGTAGTCTGACTTATACATAATTGGCAGCTGTAAGGCTGGGTTCACACGGAACGCATTTGCAGCGGAAGTTCTGTGTGGAATTTCTGTGCAACAAATCTGCCCGCGGCTCCTTATCCCGGGATTAGCCAGCCATGTAGACACGATTTGCAAAAAGTTCGTCCACACGGGGGGCCAATTCGTTGTGGCAAAGCTGGGCGGAAATCAGCTATGCGGCGTTGAATTGACAGCCGCAGCATGTCAATTCTTTTTTTTTTCCTGTTGCGGCCTCACTTCTCTCTATGGGGAGAAAAAGCGACAACGGAATGCCGGCGGCCGAACTGCTCCAAAATCTACAGCGAAATGCCGCGGGTTTTAAAGCTGCGGCTGTCCTGCGGAAATCTTGCGGCTTTTCAGTGGGTGGCCAAGCTGCGAGATTTCTGCGGGATATCCGTCCCATGGGAACCCAGCTTTACCATTCCCTTGGAGTATGACAAACTCCCCTCAGTATTGTCAGCAAGTCGCACACCTTGTCTGTGAGATGCAGCACAAGCACAGGAGTAGCCCTGCATCACAGCTGCCTTTGTCTTTTGAATCGCGCATGCACCACGGGAAAGAAGGCATCGTCATCTGTGTCATTATCCAGCATCCATGGAAAAGAGGATTCTGCTCCTCCACTGAAGCAGGTGTGATAGAAAGGTGGAGGCAGCTGGGATCCTGATCTTGTCCTGTGCTGCACTGCATCTCACAGAGGCAGGAACAATTTTGGGTATGGGGTGGGTAGATTTGCGGTAGCAGCAAAGTCAATGAGATTTTAAGAATCTCATTCTTACACTGCAGAACAAATCTTCTGTAGAAACGGACATGTGGCGTAGAATTTATATCTGCAGCATGTCAATTATATTACCGGATTTTTGGTGCGGATTCCACCTCTTCAAAAAAGGGGGAGAATTCCTCTCCAAATTCTGTGCCAAAAACACATGAAAATCCACATCAAATAGTGCAGTTTTTGATGTGAATTTTATGCTATGGATCTGCACATTCTGCAAATAACCCGCCTATATGTATATACCCCATAAATAGGCCTGGGCCTTTTAATCAATGGAAACTCACATCATTTTTCTTCCACCCCTGATCTGAAATGAATTTCAAGTTTTCCGATTTATACCATGAGTGCTATACAACATTATAACGTTACTAGTAGAAAGCCCTCCCACAATGGCGACTGCAATCTACAGGGCGGTCGAAAGCTACGGAGACACCTGAATAAATGTAAAACAGAGGTTGGGACCGCCATCCTACGTGTGGCATGTGGCTAATGGGAAGAGGGCAAATCTGTGAGGGGCAGTGTCAAACACAGCAGACATTTTGAAAGCTGCCATCTTGGAACCAAGTCAATATTTCCAAATGGGAAGGGGTGCATGTGACATATGTATCGCATAGAGAATTTGATGTTGAATCCAAGTTTGCACTTAAATACCATGTATCTTTATACCTGCCAAAGTTCTTATCAATTTTCTTTTTGTTACAGATATGGCTGTGAGAATAACATGCGAGAGGAGGAGAGTGATTATACTTATAGCAACCAATCACAGTGCAGATTTCTTTTTTTACTCATTTTATTGAGGAATAAGATATTCAACTTCTAAAAACAAATGCAGTTACAATGTATAAGGTTTTGAAAACTTATAATGTTAAGTATATTGAAAATTATTAAATGTATTATTATTACAATTACTAAAATCTACAAATATAGCATTTTTTGTGTGTATACCGATATATTGATTTAGTAATAACAAATATAGTAAGGATGGTTTGTGTTATTAGATAGTATTATAAGAATGCTAATTGGTCTTGTAAGAATTGATGAGCATTTTGAGTGAAAACAGTATTAAGTAGTAAGGAACTACACTATATGTCTCGTACTTTGTAGAACTTTTCAGGACATTTTCTGTTTTTATAAACAATGTTTTCATATGAAATAATTGTAGGTACTAGATTTTGCCATTGAGCCACCATTGGAGGTCACCTGTCCATCCGTTTCATCACTATTGTCTTATGTCCAATAAAAAGTGTTTCATGAAGTAATATTCGTATATGGTGGTGCCATTGTTCAACATCTAGGAGGCCTCAGTAGTATAAGAAATGAAAGCTGCGCTGTGATTGGTCGCAGTGGGCAACGAACACAGATTTCTCTTAGACAGCTTTCATAAGAGTGTGGTGCCGGGCTACTTTTCCGTGGCCCACCTTGTAGATGCTATGGTGATGATGAGTGAGTGTGAGGCATAGCGTGTAGTTACATAATGCATACACATGAGGGCAGAGATGTGTAGATATCAAATTGTACCACATCAGGGTAAAATGTGTATGTGTGTGTGTGTGTGTATATATATATATATATATATATATATATATATATATATATATATATAAAGATTAGATAAACTTCCTATCTATTCTGGCTAAACTGAAGGATTCTTATCAGTGTTCGGAAATGGCTTTTGACAGGTACAAGGGAACAAAGCACTTTATGGATTCAACCTCAAGAACGATTCACGCTTGTCATATATTTGATCAAATCCTTTATTATTTCATCTGATACATTTCTTCGTGTGTTTGTTTACATTTTTATAAATGCATAAAATAGATGCAAAGATGCTGTGCGGGTTGATTTATGGACAGTCATTGAACAATGATGTAGTGCAGGGTTTGACTTTTGTGCATGTTCTAGTCCCTGGGGTGGAGAAGAACAGGCAGACGGCCATGATTCCTCAAAGAAGACTAATGATTGTAATGCAGCACAATAAAAAACTGGATAAAGATGAATGTTTTATCCCATCTTTCCAATAATAATTCATTTAGCCCTCATTCGCTGTAATCCCCACCTCCTCACATGCACTGACATATTCTTCATCCTGTTTGACAGAGGAGACTTGTATTTTACTATGCTCATTGTGCAAATGAATGTCAATGAATGTTCCGCTTTGTCCATTCAACCCTTAGCTGTGACTTTCCTCCACGTCTCCAGGATAAAGCATGGAGATGGCTGAGGAGGGACGGACGGCTATACTATATAGGGTAAGAATGCCAGATTTAAATTAATAATGATCTCTGTGGAATTTGCAATTCTTCTGAAAACTCTGAGTTCTGAATAAAATATTTAAAGGTAACAGAAGAGAAGGTAGGAGGCTGCAAAGTAGAAAGCATCACAAGGCACTTTCAATGTGAAAAAATCATCACAGTTTTGCACACAGGAAAAAGAAAACATGCTTCTATAAAGAATAAATCATAGGAAGTGTACTTTGGCAGGTTTAGCTGTGAGGAGACCTCTCTCACAGGATGAAATAGAAGCGTGATTGACAAACTCTTAGCTTTCCTATGATGAGGCTAAGCATTGAAATAAACAATGTCACCCAAGCACTGCTGAAGACATAGACTTTTAGCTAGGGTACTCGGGATGGAATAAAAGGATCTAACTATTAAAGTAAACCAAATTGCCCAGAAAACTCGGATAGATTGCAGGACTCCTGGACTGAAGTACAGGACACATGAGACAGCCGTCTGCCGAGAGCTATTCCAGCCAATTATACCATAAACGTGCACGCTCGGCCTGTTCATGCATGTTTATTGCAATGGGGAGAGGGGAATTAGCCACTGCCAGGCACCTCTTAAGGTGCATTCACGCCGTGTTGGGGATTCCGCATTCCTGCTCCGTTCAGAGACTCCCCATGGCCAAACAGTTTCCACCCAGCTGCCCGGTTTGGGGATGGAAGAAAAAACACTGCGTGCAGCACTTTTTCTTTCGGTATTTGCCGCTGGATCTGGAGGTTCCAACTTCTCGCTTATAGCTTCATATTCTATGTGGAACACCAAGCGGGGAGCGTTTAAACATAATGAGAGATGAGCGAGCCGCTGATCAGTTTTATGCTGGCTTAAACTGAGCAAAAAGTGAAAAGCATGCAATGGCTCACATTTAGACATAATGATTATCACATACTTTGGTTCGTTTGAGCAAATTTGGAGTGACAATCATTACGTGTAAATGGGCCTTTTCTCTCCCATTTGAAGAATTCCTATTTACATACCAAATCAGTAAAAGTTGCTTGCTTGTGTAACTTTTGAATGCCCCTATTCAGTTGGCTGGTGGTGCTTCATTTGGCTTTCGTGTACTGTGCATTGCAATATATATATATATATATATATATATATATATATATATATATATATATATATAATCTCCTGGCTCAGGAAGAATATTCAGTGAAGTTAAGAATAATAGTTATAATATAAAAGCATCGGCTATTTTGTATGCAATAAATGCTCAGAGCAAACCAAGGTGGAGGTCCCTTTGCAGGTTGCCCTACTGGCCTACTTTTGTAGACATTGGTGGAATTTTTCAAAATTCTCTGCAGGCTTTTCTTTTATTTTTAGTGCATCTAATTCAAATATTTATCAGTAATAATAGGAATTGATTGTTAAAGAGTACAGATACATTACAGAAGGGGAAATATAGAGAATTAAAAACAATCACAGAAAATGGCCGTTACTTACTGACTGAGGAGTGCATATAGGCTCCTCCATGCAGGTAGCTGACTACCAAATGGAGGAGCCAATAACACAGAAAGGTGACATTTTACAAGTGAAAGTAAAAAAGGACAAACCATCCAACTTGTGTATCTAAGTTTTGTTCCTACTAGAATTATATTTCTGTTTTTATTAGAGCTGGCATCAACAGATCAGAAGTAAAAGTATACATGTATGTTCACATAAGGCTTTCTCATTGCAGATTTTTGCAATCTTTATATCTGTGCATTTTGTAAAAATAACAGGAAAATACAAAAATCTGCAGCGAAAACAGACAACAATATTCCCTAACACACAGGATCATACTGGGCCACAGGGGAACAGGTGAATCATGAGGGGCACATACTTCAGTAGAGACAGGGCTGCATAGCATTACAGACACCTTTCAATTGAAGTGTATGGAAAATGTAGCTGCCAGGAACTTATGAATGGGTATCAGTTAATATCAGTTAATATTTTGCATGCAGTGGGCCCCCAGAATGAATTTTACTAGTGGGCCCTAGGCACCCGAGCCCAACACTGCTAACACATGCAAGTGAATTCCTTATGTTTCCTTCTGTTATTCCATTGACTACATGGTAACTATATAGGAATATCAAGCACCACGCATGTCAATAGAGGAAAATACAAAAATACACGTGTGAACAAAGCCTACTTATATTGTCTGTTGGTTTTCTCAGTGTGCCCGATTCTTGCCCCTGTCATGATCTGTTGAAGAAAGTCAAGGCCCCATACATGTACAATAGTTTTTTGGCAGCTTCAGACAACTTTTATCCAATATGCATGGAAGTCATTGATCTCAAAGACTGAGCAATGTTTTCCCAACAGCATGTTTACACTAGCCCTGAAGAGAACAATGGAATGTGTCAGCAGCTGTTTGCACAGCTGAGTGTGTGTTTAAACACAATCTGGGCTCTG
Organism: Eleutherodactylus coqui; assembly: GCF_035609145.1. Classification (NCBI taxonomy): domain Eukaryota; kingdom Metazoa; phylum Chordata; class Amphibia; order Anura; family Eleutherodactylidae; genus Eleutherodactylus; species Eleutherodactylus coqui. Next base: position 410,492,816 of record NC_089837.1, on the reverse strand, counting down.
CAAACAACTGCAGGTCTTTTTTTTACATGCAAATGAAGTGTTAATGGCCATTAACACTTCATGCAAATAGATTGCTAAATCTTTCAGATTATTTTTGCGTGTAAAAGGGCCTTTAGTGTAGAACAGGATTCCCTCATAATGGCAATTGAGTTCATACAGTTTGAAGAAGATACACACATCCACAGCAAGAGTTCATAAAGATGGTGTGGCATGAGAGGCAATCTTCACAATAGACAGCTTGACCGTAAACCTACCTGGGCCAATTCATGCAAAACTGTCAATACTGATATTGTAGTATCCAAATCTGTCCACAGAGCCTGCAGAGTGTCACCAGCTGGGGACTGTGGCATCGCTATTGCATGATGTCAGATGCATTAATCTGTGTGTTTTGACATTTGTTTAGTGCTCGGATCCCAATAAGATGATGCACATTTTGTTCTGCTAATAACGGTCTCCAAATCTGACCAATAACTGAGGCATCACATTGACTTTCTGCCACATTAAGACGCAACTAACTGGCTGAATTTAACCCTATGATGAAACCTTTAATGAACTTGTCCGCATGATTAAATGGCTCTCAATGGCATCTTACTGCAGTCCAATTCACTTCAATAGGAATCAGCCTGCAGTACCAACCTGGGCCACTGAGCAATGTATGGAGCTTTCTGCAGCGAAACACCTAGAAGTCGGACAACACCTTTAATCTTAATCCATGCACAAAAACCACTGACAAAGTAGTTTTCGTGGGGGCGACAACATTTCAAAACTTAGCTTAGTAGACTGGTTTTCCCCTATTATCATGCTCCCAGATCACATGGTTGGCCCAAAACTACATGAATTTGCATTATTTGTTTGTCTGAACATACCCTGATAATTACACAATGCGGCACCAAAACTTCATGGTGTGATATTTTCTCTGTGAGGTAGTGTATGTTCCACTGTTTTGACTTAACTCCGGGCTCATTTTAGCTTGTGGACATGTTTAAGGTAATTTGGAAGCATCTTCAGAAGTGCAGCAAACATACACAGAAGCAAGGTGTGTCCTTATACGCAGCAGATAGTTCGCCTACAGTGGTCGCCAACTAACCATATAGCGAGTCATCTAGGCTTGCAACATTTGCAGTTATATGTTCCACTGCTTGTATTTTTGGACCGGTGATCACTTGTCTTTCCTCCTCTCACGCTGCTCCATTGCAAGCAGATATCTGTTTACGTGAGCGAACGTAGTGCCGGAAAATGATCATTTTTATAACAGTATTAGGCCTCATGCCCACGGCCGTGACGGACTGCGCCAGCGGAATATCTCAGTGGAGTCCATCACAGCGCCCCCCAAAAGACCCCATACTCACCTCCCGGATCTGCCATACGCGTCCCGCCTGGCAAGCTGGCGTGCGTGCGCAGTACAGCGATGCACCGCTAGTGGTAGAGGACACGTAATCACGCGATACTTCCGCTGTGCTCACAGCAGAAGTATAGTGTGATGGCTGTCTTCCACTGACTACAATGAAAGCTGGCTGTGCGTTTTTCCGTAGCATTAAAGGCCCCTGTCCACGGCCGTTGCGAAATATCGTCAGCGATATTTCGCCGTAGGGGACGAGAAGGGAAGTGCTGACAGGTTTCAGTGTTGAGCCTATCTGACAGATGGACTCACTGGGGAGAATCGCGGCATGCCGCGATTTAGATCCCGCAAGCGGAGAATCGCTATGATTCTCCGCTTGTGGATGCAGTGGCTGCGCTTTCCATAGCAACGTGATTCACGCTTGTGGACATGCAGCCTTAGAACATGCCGCGGTTTCTTTTACGCAGTGGAATTCCGTAGCTTGAAAATTGAGCTATTAGGTTCAATAGAACCTTACAGCTGCGGCATGATGCCGCGGAATTCCGCTGCGTTTCACACAGCAGAAATTCGTCCATGGGCATTAACCCTAAGGGCTTACACCCACTTGTGTCATTTTAACGCTGCGATATCACTGCGTTTTTAAATGCAAATATCAATGGGACTTTCTAATGTTAAAAACGCATCATAAGTTGGTGCTTTGTGATTTTGGTGCGATGCGTTTTTAACATTAGAAAGTGCCATTGATATTTTCATTAAAAAAACGCAGTGATATCGGAGCGTTAAAAAACGCAAGTGGGTGTGAGTCCTAAGGCTTGTATCGCCCATTTTATGTGTTATCACACTGGCATTTTTTTCTGCAAAAACGCTGCATCCAAAATGTCAGCTGTAAGTCATTTTATGAAATCAGTGTAGTTTTTTGCAGAATTTTTTCTCCCATTTGGGGCATGTAAATGGTGTTTATTGCAAATCGCAGCGTGCTCTAGGTAAGATGTTTTTTTCAGGTAGTTTTTCATAGACGACTCATAGGAACAAAACAATAAATGATGTGCGTCCAAAAACACCACAACAAAAAATGCTTCTAAAAACGCATGAATTTCATAAAATGTTCAACACGCTAGAAGAAGGAGGCTGAAAGCTGGATTCACTTGAACATATGCCTATGTGAGTGCAGATTTGTGCCACATTTTTGCACATCAGGCGTTGCGCAAGAGCATTTTTTACTGTCGATTTTGTGCTTGCAAGTCGTGTGCAATTCTGTGCACGAAAAAAAACACACCAATGTTCTCAGGCATTGAAATGGCCAATTCGTTTAATAAGTTCAAGAAAATAGAGCATGTTGCGTTTTTTTTGCATGACACTGAATTGCAAAAAAAATAAATAAAAAATTCAAGTTTTAATGTGATCTATGCGCCAGTCTATAGGATACGGGATGGTTTCTATAGAGGTTCTCGCCGCAGCCAGATTATTGAAAGTGTCCAATCCAAGTGATATACATGTGGAGTGCCAATATTGAGAGGACGATAGTGAGCAGTATTATATTAGACTATTATCTGTAGAGATATTACCAGGCAGATCGCTGCCATAAATTCCCGCTTCCCCAGAATAGATGTGCATCTTTATTAGCATCCTTGCCAGCGTTTATTGCTAAATAGCATTAAACAATAATTAGATGGCCCAGATTTGCCTCCACCATGTATGGTCTAAAAGAGCAATCTAGTTGGTAATTGGCCTTGACCAAAGTAAATAATGTCCTCCGTTTTACTTACATTTGGTTTCCACATAAACTACCTACTGAGTTGTATTGAAGTAAGAGGCAAGCAAGAAGCAGGATCTCCATCCATCAGTATTAATCTCACACTACACCGAGGCTCCCTCCATTCATCTTTCCGACACAAATTAGAAATTCAAGAGTTTTAACAAATGAGCCTGCAAATGTAAACTTATTAGGCCATATATTTTTACTCCACACTGTGCCGTGTCCTCCGCAGAGCTGTCCCTTCAGAGAGTGTTTTCTTATTTTGTGTTATTGATGGCAGCTAACTAATCACATTTTTAATGTTGTCTTTGGGGAGGCCCATTTGAATGAACGTGCAATCCAAAGTGCCTGGAATAAATCTACCTTATTAAATGCCTAAAATTATGTGTCTTACACGATAAAGAAACTGGAAAGCATTATTACACTTGCTAACCTCCGTCTGCTGGAATCAAAATAAAGGGATAAATTAAAATAATATGTCAACAGCAGCGCGCTGTAGAGAATGTGTCTCTGGCATAGGAACAGCCAAGAAAAATTGGCTAATTGGTACCTTCACTTGTATTCACTTGAGTGAATAGATCTATAGTCGGTTATTACTTTATATTAGTCACCGAGAATCAGGAAATTCAAGTTAATTAAAACAATAAAAGATCTCTCAAATGGATAGACAATGAATACATCATTGCCGTACAGTGGTCCTTTTATAATTAGAGGCGGATAGATATATTCAAGCCATAGGATGTCACCAAAAATTCAGGCAGACGTACACTGGGCTTTTCACAAACCAGCAGGTAAGTAGGAATTAGGGGCATTGGTAAAGACTAGGGATGAGCGAGTATACTCACTAAGGCACTACTCGCTCGAGTAATGTGCCTTAGCCGAGTATCTCCCCGCTCGTCCCGAAAGATTCGGGTGCCGCCGCGGGGCGGGGAGCTGCGGGGGAGAGCAGGGAGGAACGGAGGGAAGATCTCTCTCTCCTTCTCTCCCGCCCGCTCTCCCCTGCTCCCCGCCGCAACTCATTTGTCAGCTGCGGCGGCCCCCGAATCTTTAGGGACGAGCAGGGAGATACTCGGCTAAGGCACATTACTCGAGCGAGTAGTGCCTTAGCGAGTATACTCGCTCATCTCTAGTAAAGACTCATGGGTTCTGGTGCGGGAGTTTACCATGGGACCTCCCGTAACTACTCTTCATAGTCCACCCAGAACTTTCTAGTATATCGCTCGGTGACCCATTGATGCAACACTAGGGGTCAAGGACACAAGTTCCAAGCAACCCCCACCATGAAAATAGCACACAACAGGAGATGTTTTCATAGTGAAGTAGGGATAGAACTACGAGAGGCATGATCCCTATAATATCAAGAACTGAATATTGTTAAAAGTTTCAGCTTTGGGATGTGTATTTTTCATCTAGACGTAATTGTCCATGTTTGGTTGACCATATCATAGATGTGTCTGTGAAAGACAATTTACATGGTACCACAACAATCCAGGATGAAAAGTTAAACAGAAGAAGACCGTTCCCACTTACAGTGGAATCGTGTTGTATAAGCCCTGACAAAATTACTGATATTTTCCGTCAAGAAGCACTGTAGATGCAAAACAAAGACGATATTTTTTCCTTTGCCGATGCACAGCCACGTTTTTGTTAAAGGGAACTGGTCATCGGGATCTTCAGCCGAGATAGTGATAAAAGGCATGTTTAATACACTACAGATATATCTTTTTGTAAAATAGAAAATCATTCTTGACTCTAAAAATTTACATCTATTACATTGGACCTGATATGCAAATAACTCGTTTTGAGTCATGGGGGCGGGCAGCTGTAGCCCCGAGCCACCATGTCATAAGTTTCTGCAAGATCGCTGCCTCCCCTGCTGCTAATGTCATGTGACATTCCACCCTTGTATCATGCGGCCCTCAGTCCCTGGTGACGACACACATGCACATTATGTCAAGGTATCTACACCTTGACTTAACTGGTGAATTGAACATGTGCCAGAAGGCGAGGTTGTGCATTTTTGAGCCTGCCGGCTTACAGACCGAGACACTTTGACCCAATGTGCATGTGTTTAGCTGCGAGGGGCAAAGGAACACACAGCGCAAAAACAGGATTTCACCGCGATTTGCATTGACATTAGTAGCTGGTGATCCTGCAGAGAGAGGTCATACATGCACTTATGGCACAGTGACTCAGGGCTCCAGCAGCCTGCATCCGTGACTCAAGTTGTGTCATTTGCATACAAGGTGCGAAGCAGTAAATGTACTTTTTTTTTAGGCTCAAGAACAATTTTCTGTTTTACATAAAGATATGGTATGTCCATGGTGTGTTAAACATGACTGCATGCACCATGTTGGTAGTTTCAAACTGAAAATCCTGATGGCAAATTCATCATTATCCATTACAAGTTCAATGCAAACCGTAGCAGAGCGCTCAGGTTCATGGCCCCTTGTTAATGTGATCTAGATGGGAATCTAGAATTATGAGTATTGCTCTTGCTTTTGAATTTTCAGTTTTTAATGGAGTTGTACTTTACATGGCTCAGACTCTGGAGACACAGCAAATGAGCCTTAAGTTTGCCATATACTTCATGAAAAGCTCTCAAACTTATCCATTGGGCTCCATTCACCCTATAAAGGCCACAAGAGTGTCTGTCTGGCATCCACTGGCATGGTATGCATTACCATTTTTGCATAGGAAACTGCCCAAAAAATATGTAAAGCATTTTGTTAGCAAACATATAACACATTATCATAGTTATGTCTATGATTCCAGGCTTTCTATTTGGCACTTTGAATGTTAAATCCTGATCCCTTCTTTGTGTCGGTAGCATTGTAAATAGGTATATGCTGGGTATGACTCCCAACAATAGTTCGTTCAGTCTGGATAATAGTCTTCTTCATTGTCAGGAATCATGTCAGTGCAGGAACAAGAACTGTCTTACAATCAGTGGTAGATGTGTACACCTCTGTATGATCCTAAAACATTTGTACTGAATGTAACTTTCAACACCAGGGAAAGAAGAGATGTGAAAATAATGGTAGAAATAAGACCTACATTTAAAATGCAGTCCCAGAAGAAGACACATTATAGTGCCTCCACTTGTTAGTAAATGTGGCCAGCGTACCCAGCCCTACTTCTACTTAGTGTGAATAATTGAAGACGACTCTTACATGAAACATCAAACAATTATATAGATCCCCTGTGTCAAAGACTTAAAAAAAAAAAGTAATGTCTGGAATTTTTCTTTGCACAAACCCTAAGGGAAGTTTTAAGAGTATGTGTAATGTAGTAATATATTAAGTCCATCGCATTGACCTGTTCATTGTGCCGCCGTGCTCCATATTGTTTCATATCAGGAGAATTCCTATTGATTTCTCATTAGCAACCTGTTAATGGTCGACCTCCAAGGATACGTTTTATGTCAAGAAATAGTGCAGCCCAATAGGTGTGTTTCCCTAGATCACAACTTAGGGCCCACATTGAGTCCCATAGGGGCTCATGTATGAATATTTTTAAAGGGTTTATCCAGGACTATACTATCGATGACCTATCCTCAGCAGGTGCAAGAATTTGGTGACAGGGCCCTTATTTCCAGTAAGCCTGGAGGGTCGTTACATGTATGATATAGTTACACCAGTTATTACATACTCTTACAACAGACTAGAACAGTTATAGATATTTCCTCCGGTTTAAGTTGTAACAAATTTCTGAAATGTTATGATCACCACATTTAGAAGTTGTCATTGTTGAAGGTCCATGAACTGAAACCACCAATAGGTAGAACGGGGACAGTAGCCCTCTGCTGAACATGGTGCAACCTCTTTAGGCTTCAGGAGAGGGAAACAAGCCATATAAAAAGGTTGTACAGGATTAGAAAAACATAGCTGCTGTCCTCCATTAAGAGCGCCTTGTGTCTGCTAATATAGCTCAGCAGAATCAAGCCAGTTGTACACAAGTGTATTAGTATATGTCCATATTACAGACGATATTGCATCTATAACTCATCCATATTTGCCCCTGTATCAGCTTTTATGGGTTTTATTTTCTACTAGGCAACTACAGCCAATGGAAAATCTTACCAATGAATGCAAGCACGGATCCAAATACAGATCAATCACTGACGTAATACGAATGCGTTAATATTTTAATCACTTTCAAGAGAATATGAGTTTATTTTTCATAAAAATAGACAGAAGTAGTGCATACAGCGTTAAAGACACAGTCCTGAAAAATATGCCCATGTAAATAGATTAACAGATTTTAATACACTCTGTATTACGGTCCACAAAATATCAATCAAATGAAGATTAAGAATACGCTCATCTGAAGCAGCCATAAAGTAAATGGGGCTGAGCTGCCATACCCCACCTAAACTGTGGATAGATATGGGATGTTGTTTAAAAGAAAGCAGCCATGTTATTCTAATTTTGTACAACCCCCTTCAAATTTATGGCTTGTCTTTACCCAACCTAAATTAAGCTGAGCCATTGCTGTACTGTTAGACATTGACAGGTTCCCTTTAAGATGATGTCATATATGTTATATCATTGTAAAATTCTCTGTCCAAAACAGTATTTCCGTGACAGGTGCTTTGTAAATGACATCATCATTCTGGACAAAAGAGTAAAAAACAGGGGCCTTGTGGTGCTGCTTGACCAAGGAACGAAGCAGATGGTTGACACTTTTTATTGGTCAGGCGCCATGTTTCAGTACAGTACTTGCACCTTATTGGGTCAGTACGGACTGAACAAGAAACCTTGTACCAAAACACATCACCGGTCCAATTAAAAGTGTCAACCATCTACCGCTGTCTTGGTTGCTCAATCAAGTAGTGCATCAACTCCAGCACTTTTCTTCTCTTGCATTGGAGTTACTAAGGAGTAGAGATGAGCGAACATACTCGGTAAGGGCGATTTCACAATCGAGCACCGCAATTTTCGAGTACTTCACTACTCGGGTGAAAAGTACTCGGGTGCGCTGTGGGGCGGGGGGTTGCAGAGGGGAGTGGGGGGGTAGCAGCGGGGAACAGGGGGGAGCCCTCTCTCTCTCCCTCTCCCCCCCCACTCCCCTCTGCAACACCCCCCAGCGCACCCGAGTACTTTTCACTCGAGTAGTGAAGTACTCGAAAATCACGGTGCTTGATTGCGAAATCGCCCTTACCGAGTACGTTCGCTCATCTCTACTAAGGAGGCTTTCTACTTGTTCGTCTGGGGAGGTGCAGCAACTGAGAGGTCCCTATACATGTTATACCCAGGGCTGTGGAGTTGGTAAGCCAAACCTCCAACTTCTTAATTTTCCTAGACTCAGACTCCTTTATATGAGACTCATATTTTTAGGCGATAGTTACTTTATTAAAATGGTATCATCAGGCCTTCCATCATGATTATGATATAATAATCAAGCTACATCCTACATTCCACATCAATGTCTTTGATAGGTTGGGGCTCAGATATATTTATAGGACCATTCAAAGCATTCCTATGACAGGAAATATGCAACAAATTCAGCATTGAATTAATACCACATTTCTAATCTATAATTATATACATTATTTTTTTTATAAGCCGATATCAGTATATTTCTACCGGCTCAGACTCCACAGCCCTGGTTGTGCCATTTGCCAGCAATCCAGGCACTAATAATTCTTATCGCCATATTTGGCTAGCCCTCTACATCATGTATGGAGGCGCTTGCTCTTTTTACATTCTGGAAGCCATCACCAACCCAAGCTTGAGCGCCCCAGAAGAGCCCACCTTCTATACTTCCCGAACCATACATCGCACTTGTGTTAAAGCACAAACTATACGCTTTTATTTAGTAGTGTATGAGTAGATATTCTGCATTATTCAGCAGAGCCTCCTTAACTTACTGCAAGTGCATGACATCCTTTAAAATACATTGTGCAGTCCTTGATTCCACAAGTCATACATACAATAGACAGAGCATAATCAAGGATCAATTAACGATAATCATGAAAACAATGTAAACCTTTCAATCTATCCTTTCGACTAGAAGCCATAAATATTTAAATAGCTGGCAATGCGGTGTGGCTGCTAAAGCATCACATGGAGAAGAAAAAAAATTAAGTATATATAATCTATGTATCTCATTATGGCGGAAATTTAACACAGCGAAACTCCATTGTGCTGTGCTGTGAACTTAGACTTTAGCACACCTCTGAAAATACTAATTTGAGCAATAGAACGGGATATGGAAATGACAATTTTATTGTGTGCTATGTAACCCACGCGGATGGCTCATGTGAATGTTACCTTATCAAATTGTAAAATATGATGGTGTATCGGAGTGAAAACAGGAAAATCAATTTACAATGTGCGAGTGTACTTGCCTTTTTTTCCGGTTTTAATTATGTGTTTGTTTGCCACGGTGGCCTAATTTAGTCAACTAGACGAGCCAACATTAAAAGCTGGTAGGTGAGGTAAGTAATCCCAAGGGTGGGATGCTACTGCATAGAGTTTAAAAGCTACATGTTCTGAAGCACAAAGCAAGGCAAATTTGAAAAGGGGTCTACATGATAAACAGTGAAAAGCAAGCAAATCAAATTTTTCACAATTAGTTGAACAACAACTGTGACAGGCTCAGCGCTTAGCATTTTCATTTGTGTGCTCAAATTTGGTTATCCGTCCTCTTTTATGCAAATGTGATGTGACAGGAGAAGCTGGGAGCACTCAAGCAGGCCGATCACTCACAACAGGGGCTGTGGTCTGTACAGCTGAGGGGCCCGGATTAAATGGACTGAGTGCTGATGGATAAATGACATGAACAGCACTCAAAGCCTCATAAACTGATTTCTAACTTCACAGGGAGAGCAGAAGAATGCAATTATGCTTTTAACCAAATCTTCAAGTTTCGGAGCAAAAGGAAAGTGTTAACTGTTCGGCAGATACACTAAGGGGATCAAGGTGCTTAAATTGTGCATTTTATATCCCCAATACTGAAGAAATGATGTTAGGAAGCCATTGTAGTTTTCTTTATGCAAGAATATTGCACACTGTAGATTTTAGAAGAATACTAAAGGAAATTAAAACATAAAATGTTAGGGAACAAAATGGAACTTCCATGAATAATTTCATCCCATGTTGTGGATGCTAAAACTATTTATATACATATATACTTTTATATGTATACATATATCCCAGGCTGATGAAATGTCTCGGCGCAGAATTGCTCTAGTGCTCCGGAGACCACGTATTCCTTGTCTGATTGATAACGCTAAAGTAGAAGACATTCTTCATAAGGCAAATGGGATTTCTCCGAAGCACTTTAGTTTACAAGAAAATAGAAAACCAGTTTACGGCTTGTGTTCAGGAGCTGGCATTAAAGTATCGCATCTAAAGCGAGCCGCAAATATGAAGGCAAGAAGAGGCAGCCATTGCTTCATGGCAAATTTCTACATCGATGTTTGCCCTGCCGCGGCATAGACATAAGATATCGCAAACTGGTTGACATTTACATAATTGATAATTCCATCTTTAGTCATTCTTGGAGGACAATTACAGAAATAGGCATTTATTGAGATAAATTGTAGAGAATGCTTCTCAAGTTTTGGAATGGCCTTGTATTTTGGGTGCCCTTGGTTATTTGGAAATAAAAAAAAGATTGCTTAATAATATAGTCCATGTAAAATGAATACATTTATGTGCAATTCAGGGCCTGTAGAGTGATGCTGCCCCTCAACTTGCAATATATCCATTTTTTTTTAAATTCGGATTGCCCTGGAAAAATGTACATACCCTTGAATGTTCGTGCTGATATTATATAGGTTGACATGGCACAGAACAATTATTCACTTTGGCGCCTTGGCTGATTGTAATTATTGTATGTTTAACAAATAGTCCATGAGCTAGCTATTTAGCTCTTGAAAAACTTTTGTACTTTTCATCCATCTGCAATGGCTTGCTGGTAACTGAAGCCTGGGGGAAGGAAAAGAATTGTTAAAGGGATTATGTCATCAACTGGGACACAGATGGCTATTGCCCCTGGGGGAGTTTTAATCTGAAATGCTGTGGCATCTCACATTGAAGTTTGACGCAGAGCTGAGCTTTGAGTCATGGGGTGGGCCATGCTGCCCTCTCCCTGCCTACTGCATAAAGACTGACCACTGTGTCCCTATACACAAAAGGAGACAGAGCTATGAGTCTTCTTGCAGTAGGTGAGGAGACGTCCACATAGCCTGCCTCCGTGACTTGGAGCTCTGAGTCAAACTTCAAAGTGTATTTATTCTGAAACACCACAGAGTTTCAGAATGAAACACGGACGAGGGCAACGGGCAATGTGGTTCACACAGCACCAACCTCACAACAAAATCCCTTTACATGATCTGTAAGCAAAAGTAGTTCAACTTTATCAATCAGGAAACGACTCTAAAAAGATATCCAAAGATTGGAAAATGGGACTCGGTTCTGTTCATGTTAATCAAGTAAACAAAAGAAAATTGACACTAATGATATGAAAATGTGTCAGGAGGATCCAAAGGAAAACACAAGAAATTTCCACTGCTATCCAGGCACAATAAGGAGATAAAAATGGGCTGCATAGTAGAGTTGCCAGAAAAGGTTCGGCTCCCAGTGCTGCAAAATGGTCAGACAGCATTAGAGGTGCCTAAAAACCTCTGGAACAAAATAATTCAAAGTGATGAGACTAAACCATAAGCGTCATGTTCGGAGAGAAGTCAACTCATGAAGAAAAGCTCACTATCTATACATGGAACATCGATATGGCTCTCTGTGTTTTACAAGGTGTTTGAGCTGCAGCGGCATGAGGAATTTAATCACAACCGACGGCAGGAATCCTGCAGTTTATCATCAGAAAATCTTAAGAAAATTTGCAATCATCCCTAAGTCATATAAAAAACTTACAACAAACTGACTTGCGTTGCAGATTTTCAATATGCAGCTCGTCAATTTATGTTGCATATTTTCACTGCAGATTTCATTTATTTTAATGAGCAAGGAGAAATCCAAAGCAAATCAGCAGCAAAATACCCAAGCAATACATGCCGATTTTGGAATAGTTGCAGATTTGCTGTAGAGACAGACCATAAGATTGACAGTCAGGTAATAATATAGTGAACTGCATTAGTAATGCAGTGTATTATGTAAGTGATCATACAATCACATGCTCAAATCCCCTTGTGAGACTGAAATTAGTGTGGAGGTATATAAAAAAAAATGTAATTCAAGAAAAAAATGCAGCCCTTTTAACAGTAGAAAAAAGGCGTTATGTGAAAAAGTATATGAAAAATTGATATTTGTAATCAACCATACAATAAAATTAAAATGGAATAAAGAGTAATCAAAAAGTCTCACGTATGAGACTTTGAGCTGATAATTTTAGTTGATGGGGCTCATAGGATCTGACAGACCCTTTTTATAAAAAAAAAAAAAAAGTGAAAACTGCAGTAAAACATACTACCAACGTCTAAAACGTTAAATTAAAATTTGTAAAATTGCTATTTGTTTTTACTCCCCAGAGAGTTAACTTGTTGAGGTCCAGGGTATTTCGGGTCTTTAGGACGCATATATCTATATTAAATCCCAGTTCGGCACTATGCAGCAATTCCAGCAACCTCATTGGTTGTGATTCACAATTCCAGCAATCTCATTGGTTGTTTGGCTTGTGTGATTCAACCTCATTGGTTGTTTGGGTTCCCTGATTCAACCTGATTGGTTGTGCGTGCCTAACTGGGGTTTAATATAGATATATGCCTTCAGGACTGGGCACAGTTCAGTCATTTTTAATATGCATGAGTTTAACAGCGATAATTTTCTAATTTGTTGGGTTATTGCTGTGATTTTGGAGCGTTTTTTCACAAGTAATACAGGCTTCATTTTTTGACTTCAACACAATTTTTCCCTCTAATTTTTAGGCATGCAGTTTAAAAAAAAAATGACATTAATGTTGAAGCCAATTTATTTTTAATATCAGCTTTCGAATAAGGCCACTCATACATAGCACTGGCAAAACGCTGAGCTTTTACCGCTGTTTTTCATCGCTGGTTACTGCGTTTGACAGAGGTTTTTAACGCACCCCATCATTGTAATGGGTGATGAAGTGCGTTAAAAAGTGTGAAAATGTAGAAAAGTAGAGCAGATAGCGCTCAAAAATCATGGCGCATTTGTGTGAGGCCCCATGGATATCACATCACGTCTGCCATAAATCCCTCGATGATGTTCATCACATAAAATGACTTTGATGCCACGTCTATTTTAGGTTAATTGGGTAAGGGATAACCCAACAACAATAATTAGTTGGGGACGGTCCCTTTTGGGGAAGTATTTTACATAAATTTTCTTACCTGGATGTATTTACATTTAGTTTCGTCCTGCCCCTCATAAGTGTAAATAATAGAGTTGCCGCTGCATTTATAGCGTACACAGCGCCTTGTTAAGCGCCCATTATCTGTTTGAGTCTACCTAAGCCCTACTTAGAAGAACCTTATTTCTATTGAGCTCTGAGGTCTCAAATTGTTGCGGGTAGTCTGCAAAGTATTAGTCTGCCAATATTTTTACATTCTCAGTGTGCTACTTAAAAAGTTTAAGAGAGTTACGACACCCAATCAAGCAGTACTGGGGAGATTAATATCATTAACTAAAATTGTTTCCCCTACGTAGTTTAAATTATTGAATAAAAATTTAATGTATTGGGAGCGCAATTCAGACAAGAATCCGAAGATTGTATTTAAGATATACGAGGTATTATTGCTCAAATTAAACTCATGAAATTTCTTTTTCTTAAGGCACCCAAGAGTAAAACTTGTCATATAGGCACTACTGCTGCCTTTACTATAGCTGAGTGTAAAATTTAGGCCATTTGACTTCATTGCCTTTAACAAAGATTCCTAGGTATTCCAAGTTTTAAAAGAAAACTCAAATAAAAATGAATGGACTTTCCCATTAGGATTATTCATTAAGGAATATCAATCAAGACTCTGATAAACACTGTTTTAGCTGTGCTGTTATCTAAGCTGCAGTCAGAAAATATTCAGGGTGCTTCTTATTAACAGATGATGTGATAAAAGCGAAGATTCAAAATCTCCTGGGCTCTTGAAGAGAATGAAGATTGTCCTTTTTATTGAGGACTTGGTGGCAGGAATGGAAGTACCTACCTACGGGCAAGTGCGATATGGGGCTGGTAAACTTGGCCCAATATTGTGAGCGTGTGATTTACCCATGGATCTGTGAAGTTCCGATCCTCACGCGCGATAAGAGGATCTGAAGTGTTCTCCATTGATTTCAATGGGAAACCTCACATTGCACAGCATGCAAGAACCATGCAAGGCATTCAAGGTCCCATTGAAATCAATGGGCGATGCATTCCAAGGAACACAAAAAGCTAGAGCATGCTACGATGGGGTGCTGGAAAACAATACATGTGTACAAGACTCCATTTAAAAGAATAGGGGTCATATTCGCACAAGATTTGTGAGTCTGAAACGCATAAATCTAGCACGATTTTCTTGGCTGCGTGAAACTGGCCTTACTTGACCATGAATACTGCAAGCCAAAATACCCAAAATTGTATGCATAAGGCTTAAAACGGTGGTTTCATATGCAATTTTTGGAAAACGCCACTACAGTTTGAGCTAAAGCCAGAAGTGGATTTAAAAAAGAAATGAGAAATATAAGGAAAGGACTTCTACTTCTCCTTCCTGTTGCACCCACTTCTGACTTTAATAGTGTGAATCCTCCCTCAATGGGAGCTTTACAAATTAGCATAATAGTAGTAAGGATAACCATTACTTTTAGTTAAAACCCCCTCCACAAAAGCAGTTTGCTGCAAGTTTGGCTGTTAACCCCTTATGAAGCAAGTGCGGTAAATACATGGCGCTTGCTCCTGGGCTTTAATCCTGGCTGATAGCAGAAGTAGGGAGTGGGATTAAAGCCTCTGCTCCCGCAATCAAGCAGGAACAGATCAGGTCTTCAGTTGTCCGACACAGCAGAGGACTAGGAGAAGAACGGAGACGCATTTAACAACTTCTGCCTTCTTTCCCGGCTACATAGCACTCAATGAGCACTATGGACTAAGCAGCGAAAGTATTATTTCCAGTATGCGAACCCAGCAATCACATGATCGCCAGGTACCCCCTGTTACAGCAGAAATAAAGGTTCCTAGTAGATCCTGATGAGCTCTAATGACTATTGTCACTATAGGGGGAAGCTTTGCCCTGTAACTAAAGCTCCTATAGATGTCCCAGCTACAGTGGAAAAGTGTGAAATTTAAAAAAATATATATCTTATATGACGTCATAGGGGAAATACATGGTAAAAAAAATTACAAAAATAAGTAAAATAAGTTAAAAAAATTATGGAATACAAAAATATATACACATAAAAAGGAAACTACCCACTACAGACGCCAACCAAAATAGTCACCGCATGTTGGAATGTATGCTGTATTGGAGTGAAAACAGGAAAATCTATTTACAATGTATAAGTGTACTTGCCTTTTTCTGGTTTTAATTATGTGTTTGTTTGCCATGGTGGCCCAATTTAGTCATACAAATGCTGGTTTGTGAGCATCCACTTGCACATTTGAGACATAATTTTGCACCAGTATTCATAAGCTAAATCTAGGAGCAGAAGAGAGAAGATATTCTAAAAACATTTGCACCTCCTCCATGTTTTTGGCCCACTCCTGGTTTTGAATTACTAATACTGATGCTAAAGACATGCAACCATAAATTGCATGATTTCCTTGCATCTTCACTCGCTTGGTCTTTTTTCCTCTCTTCTACTGGCAACTCACAGATGACCAGTTACATGACAGGATAAACAAAAAAATGATCAAATCTTTTAAGATGACTTAAAAAAAATCATTAAGTACAAATAAACTGCAGACTATTATATCAGACAATGATTGGCATTTTTACTCTTTACACAATCTCGCTGTGTAAAGAGAGTTCAAAGTCTTGTCCTTACAGCTCATGCACATGGAAATCTAATATATAAAAAAGCCTACAGCCTCTTCTTGCACCACGCTTTGACCCCTTTGCGTAACGTGGATTATTTTGGTGTCATTAGATTTGTGACTTCCACACCACTGTCGTAAAATCATAACATTTTAGTTTGATACATCGAGTGACTGTCAGGCAAGGTCAAAGTTCCTACGTTAAGTCTAGCAGCGCTGTTGTGCTTCAGCCAACAGCGCTGCTAGGGAGAGTCAAGTGTTGATAAGAGACTTCATATCAAGTGCTTACCAGTATGACTGTTGCCATGTCTCCAAACCGTGGAAGACCAAGCTATGGATGGTGAACAGTTCAAGGCGAATCCTCGGCTCGACAGTTATTTAAAAAAATTTACAACCATTTTTCCAAACATTTTATGTTTGCTCAGCAAATATCAGGTCAATCTAGTTATCAAAATATTCTGTGTCGACATTGAACCAACATAGAATGCTGAAGAGATGTCTGCTCTGAAGATTGTGAGTGCAGTTCTGAAATGTAAGCTATAAATCTATATTCAGAGCATCACAACTTTTTGCTCTCATTTAAGGTACAGTTACATGGTGTGATTATCGATTGATTCATTACTGGAAATTGTGAATTAGGGTGACCGCCAACAAGGCGCTAAGCGAGAAAATTGCTCACTTGTTGGAATAGCCAGTTTTTTAGCTGCAATAAAAACCAAGCAACTACTGGCCCGTGTAAACAGGCAGTTCAACTATGAACAATTACCCTCTTATATTGAATGGAGGTGAGCAGCCAGAAGAGAATTCCAGCCTACTTTGCCATTCATTCAGAGAACAAATATGACTCTTGTGTAAAATCACAGGAGTGATAATCTTTGGGACAGTTGTCATAGAATGGTAGAGTTGGAAGGGACTCCCAGGGTCATCGGATCCAACCCCTTGGTCGATGCAGGATCACCAAGTCATCCCAGAGGCCTGTCCAGCCTGTTTAAAGACTTCCATGAAAGAATAACTCACCACTTCCCTTGGCTACCGGTTCCACTCATTGATCACCCTCACTGTCAAAAACAACTTTTTCTAATATGTAATCTATTTCCTCCCTTTCAGTTTCATCCTATTGCTTATAGTCTTTCCTTGTGCAAATGAGAATAGGGCTGATCCATCTCCATTGTGACAGCGTCTCTTAATACATTCCAGAATTGTTTGCCTTTTTTGCTGCGGCATCACACTGTAGGCTCATGTTCAGTCTGATTTATTAATATAGCCAAGTCTTTTTCACATGTGCTCCTGCTTTGCTCACTTTCTCCCATTCTGTATGTGCTTTTTTTTTTCTTGCCCAGATGTAGGACCCTGCATTTCTACTTATTAAATACCATTCTGTTAGTCACCGCCCACTGTTCAAGCTTGTTTAGATCTTTTTGAATCCTCTCTCGGTCTTCTCTAGTGTTAGCTATCCCTCCTAGCTTTGTGTTGTTGACAAATTTGATCAGTTTCCCTCCTTCAGATCATTTATAAAAATGTTTAACAGGACAGAGCCTTGTCGTACCCCACTTAACACATTCTTCCAATTGGATGTGCAGCCATTTATGAACAGTCAGCCACCTAACAGTTGCCTTGTCAATCCCATATTTGGTCATTTTTGTCAATAAGGATAGTAGGGGATACTTTGTCAAATGCTTTACTAGAGGACCAGATATACTATATCTACCACATTTCTATGATCAACCCAATCAGTGATTCTGTCATAAAAGGAAATTAGATTTGTCTAGCATGACTTGTTACAAACCCATGCTGGCTCTGGTTAATTACTCCATTGTTATCTAAATACTTGCATGCATGCTGTTTAATAATTTGTTCAAAGATCTTTCCCGCTATAGAAGTCAGGCTCACAGGCCTGTAGTTTCCTGGCTCCACCTTCTTTCCTTTATTTAAGATAGGGACATTTGATCTTTCCCAATCTTCTGGGACTTCTCTTCTCCAAGACTTTTCAAAGATTACGGCGAGTGGTTCAGCAATTACCTCACCTCTTCTTTCAGTACCCTAGACAGTAATTCATCTGAACCTGGAGACTTGAAATCATTTAAATTAGCCAAGTGTTTCCTCACCATCTCTCGGTTTATAGATAAGCCTGCGTTATTTTATTCCTTTAACAGCACAGGGAAGATCAGTTGCTGTTACATCTACTTTCTGAGAGAAAACGGACACAAAATAGAAATTTAAATTCTCAATATAATTTTTAACCAATTCACCATTTTCATCCTGTAAACGTTCTATACAATCTTTGACTTTTCTCTTTGAAATACCCCCAAATCCTTTATTGCTTTTGGCCTCTCTTGCAAGTCTCAATTTATCATTAGCTTTTCTGAAACTTGTCCCACAGTTGCTGCGGACTGCATTTTATTCTTCTTTAGATATCACCCTCCACCCCACCCCCCCCTTCTTTCCATTTTCTTCCTTTTTAAAATGTGTTTAGGTTCTGTGTTCATTTTGCCTGGTCTTTTTGAATGCTTTCCAGTCCTACTTCATTTAGGAATTGTAGACAACCGTGCTTTGAGAATCTTATTTGACAATATTTCTCAACAACCTTGGACATTTCTGTCCTGAAGAACATCCACTCCTTGGATCTTTCCTACTCTCTTTCTGAGTCCATTAAAATCTGCCATTCTGAAATCCAATTTTGGTCTGAGTCTTCTCAGGTCCTTCTCCCTTTTCAAAAATTCAAGGATAAAATGATCACTGCCTCCTAAGGTTCCAGCCACCCTTACTTCCTCAACCATTCTTTCCCTGTTGGTAAGACAAGTCGTCCCACGTAAACTCAGTTTTACTTGTTTCACAGTTTTAAGATTAACTCAGTGGATAGGAACCAGCACATGCAAGGTGATATAGGGGTTGTCAGAGACAAGAGAAGTCTGCCGTTTTTCCAGAAACCACACACTTGTCCATTGTTTGTGTCTGGTATTCTAACACCATTTCAAATTAATGTGGATGAGCTACAGTACCAGAAGTGGCACATGAACAAGTGCAAACTGTTTCTGTAATAGCAGCAGCTTCTTTTCTCCAATCTCAGACAATCCCCTTTAAGTTCCAGGGTGGTGTACATGTGAATGGTACAATTACCCTTACACAAATTTGTAAATACAGATTCACAACGAGGTAGATTTACTCATATTAGATCACCTATACTTTACTGACATACCACATAGGGGAAAATGGTATGAAACAAAGTGGAACAGTTGCACTCAGTAATCTGATGCAAGGCAATTTTTTAAAGGCCCTATTGAGAAATAAAGCACTACTCTGATAAGGCAACCACCTCACTTTACCTTTTGTGCTAGTTTTGTTAAATTTCCTCAATAACCAGTGCTTTTTGCTCTAATTTTACAAAGTTGAATGCGTCAACATAAAAATGTGATTAAACATTATGTACTCCAGACACTGGCTCAACTGTTATAATTAAAATCTTCGGAAATTTCTTTTCATTGTCAGGACCACGAGGAAGGATTGCAATATGCCATACCACGCTCTGATTTTTATCTGCAATAATGGATTTTTTACAGGATTTTTAATGAAGTTCGGGCTTGTCCTGGAGTTTTCTTATTTTTCATGTTGTATTTTGCACAACAAATTGGCTTATATTCACCTGTCCCGGCTCGCTGCTGCGTCCAACACAGTATGTTGCTTCATGTTTCCCTGTGACAGGTTTACATGCTGCAGCAACCTCTTTATGGTAAGCCACAGGCTGCTGCAGCCAATGACAGATCTCAGCTATTGATCACAGCGCTTTGGTTTACAGACTGTAGTCAACCTGCTGCAGCAAATTACAAAGCATCGAAGGACCAAATAGTGGTGCAGGAGATACAAGGAGCCAGGAGAAAAGAATATAAATCGATTTGTTGTTTTAACCCATGAAAGCCTGTTCACATTACAATTCTATACCTTAGACAGAGGACTTATTTGGCAACACTGATACTTTCTGATATTTAAGATAGTGAAATAAAGAAGATACAATTTTCTGGTAAGGAAAAAAATACTTTATTTGGTTAGGAAAAAATGTAAAAAAAGCAACAAACAAAAATAGTTAAGAACACAGACATCTGTTTTAATTTCCACCTTTTGTTTGCCACCAAAATATACCTTTAATATGTGCAACTTGTTTTCATGTGGTTACATTTTTTTTCTTGTTCTAAATTGTATACCTGGAAGAAACTGCTGTGCAAGTTTTGGAGTATGTATCATTACATTCCATACAATAATTGTAGTTTCTCCACAAAATGGCAAATATTAACATTAGTTAATGTTGTCAAACGTATTGGTGGTGTCTTGAAATGAAGACTACGTCTGTACTGGTGACATACAAGTTTAAAGCAAAGTTCAGGACCAACAGTCTTGTTGCCCGTTTGCCAATAGAGTAGACTCAGTACACGACCTTGGTATAAGTCGTCTCCTTTAAAATGTGTATTTTCAGTCAACAAATAATGGAAGTATAAATGAATAAATATATAAATACAAGGTAAAACCATTCCCTTGAGCAGGTCAGACCATTAAGAAGACAACAACCTGAATGACAGAGTTACAGAAAAATGCTATGGTGGGACAGGGGCGGGGGTAGTGCAGGGAACTATGGGAAAGTATTAAATGTCACTACAGGCCTTTTAAATATACTGTGTAGTTTTCATAAATAATTCAATCCCATGCCTTAGGCCACCATCACAAACACTTTTTACAGTGCTAAACACTGTAAAATACCTCCATTGATTTCAATGGGTCTTTCGCAGACCAGCGTTCGAACATCGTGTTTCTAACGCTGCGATTTTTGAACACGGTTTGCTCTATTTACGTGTGTTTAAGTTCTTTTTACCGCACCTAATCACACATTACCATGATAGGGTGTGGTGAAAACACTGTTTCAAACACGGCATTTTCAGACTCTGTATTGTGAAAGTGGCCTTAGGGAGAAATAACCTGAGACAGATCATGTGTTTGAAATATTGACAGGTACATATATGGTTGTCCAATATGAACAGATTTTACACACATTTTAGGGAGTCCAATGTATCTTTAGACAGAATCTTTGTCAATTTAAACTCTGTCTAAAGACGACCTGTCACGGTTCTCCTGGCAGATCTTATTAAATACTTGTAATCCTTAGGAATTGACAAGTGGGTGTTACCACTTGAGGGTGTGTCTATATACTGTCCAATTACGGCTGACCGTGTCATGCTGTGTAGCAACACACCTTTAGAGAAGGAGAATGGTGATACCCAGCTGTCAATTTACTGTTAAAGATTCAGGAGGAATAAAGAGAGGAACAGCACACTAAAGGTCTAAGGAAAGATGCTTTTATTCTATGAGGAATACAAGTATTAATGAAAACAGCCATGTCAGATGAGCCAAAAGGCCAGCTTTTACTTAAAGCGTCCACAGACCCTTCCCCCTATATGTATAATATTTTTTGAAACCGATCTTGAACTTGATTGGTCCTAGTTTCACTGCAACGACAGACTACTATTGAAAAGACTTTATTAAAAGGCACTAAACCCTATTATTTCTATGCTTGTGCAAGCTGCATGTTAGATATTGTCTCCAGGAGGAGAGGAGGACTATAAGGTTCCTCAATGGTAGAATCGGTAGTTTGTGCTCATGATCCCCACTATAAAACCTAAAAACCATTTACAAATAGGTCTGTGACCCACACACGGTTTAGTGGGCTATTAAATCTTGCTTCACTCTGATAAATATCTGAATCGCCAGTATTACCAACCCGAGGTCGGTGAAGGACAGAAGAGAAAACCTAGGTGAGCTTTAAATTCGCCATGCAAATAGGAGATGGTACGATACCTCTGCAGCTCCACCTATTAGAAAGTAACTTTCCCACAAGACTATGTCCGGCCTTTTAACAGGCCTTATAACCTAACCAGAAATATAAGCCAATGCCTTCTTTAGAAGGAAAAGATAACCATGTGCAGACAGCTGTTCGGGGGGTTTTGCCCCTCAGTGTACAGGAAGTTGCTGGCTGGGCGAGAGGCCTATGACGTGAGTTGGAAGGGGTATTAGTCACTCCTCGTGGAGACTGCCTAGTAGGCATGAGGAGACTTAACTTCCTTTTACAAGGCACAAGTATCGTGCAAATCACTTATTATATAACTGTGTAAGCATGTAATGAAAGACCCATCAGCGACCGAATCTTTCATGCAGAACTAAAAATCATCATTGGTCTGCCGCTGTATTGTTCTGTGTAAACAGGCCGTCATTCATCTACGAATGATAGCCTGTTTACTGTGAATGGAGGCGAGTGACCAGAATGATCCCCGGCCCCCTCTGCCTCCAGTCACTGGACGATAATCACTTCTGCGCAAAAGCACAAGAGTGATCGTCGATGGGAAGGCTGTGGGGCATTGATGTGCCGAACAGTCGCCCCCTGTAAAAGGGGCTTTAAAAGTCCATGGAAAGCGCCTTTGGGAAGCAAGCGGAAGATGGTACAATACCCCAACAGCACCACCTATTAAATTGGCCGCACATATTATTTAAAAAACTGTCAGATCATCTTAATGTGTATGGGATACCCCAGCTGAGGTCCATCTTCCGTACATCCCTACACCTCAGTTTCTCTCAACCATCATCCTCATGTACTTTCTACAGGTCAGGTTTTCAGGATCTCCCCAATATTGTGCAGTCAATAAAATTGTCAAAGTATGAAAGTTTGACACAGGTGTTTTCTCTGAGATATCCTCGAATCATGACCTGTTGAAGTTAAGCAATGGAGTTGAGAAACCTAAGATCCAGGTAGCCACAGCTACACCTATGAAAGAAATGCAGTCTTTAACACAGACTTTTTTCTTCGTAAATGTAACTATATCTTAGAAGACTAGCAACATTTAAAAATTGAAACCCCTTTGACTTGTCTAATTAATAAACTGCATATAGAAAATGTTCTTCAAGTATGTAATAAAATGTGAATATACCTTTGCATCTAATGTGTACACACTAACATGTACAGCAACATTACATCCCTAAAGAACAGCAACAATCTGGATGTTGAGACCTTCTTAAACCACGCACATCACTATGTATCAAATAGCTATTCAATAGTTCACTTTCTAAACTCTTTGGGTACTTTTACAAGGGGCGAATTCCTGCTGCAAACTATGAATTTGGGTGGTAATTGTCCTGTGTTCATGCGGCCACCGACAGGGCACTGAGCGATACATTGCTCACCTGGCAGAGTCACTTGGCTTTTGGCATAACTAAAAATCAAGCGAACTGTCAGGCCATGTAATCAAGAGCCTAGCAATGTTTGAGCGACTCCTGTTAACTGTGAATGAAGGTGGATAGCCAACCAGAATGATCCCAGGCCACTCTGCCCCCATTCACTACTGCTCCTGTGTAAAGGCAATGGGAGTGTTAGCGGTAGCCCGTGGGACGGCTATTGGGCGCTTACGTGCCTGGCAGTTGTCCTGTGAAACGCTGAACTTACAACTGATATTCCTAAAAACCTAAATGGTTCTTTACAGGCTGCATACTACTAACCTGAGATTTAAGAGATGCACATGTGAATTGTTTTAGTGATTACATGGTTTCAGCATTATAAACTAGTAGGAAGAAAGGATATTTGGCTAATGTATAGACGAACATCCCAAGGCGTCACACAACAGGCTAACAGTGTGATGTGCATGCTGCCAGCTGTTGTACAGAATCCCACCCAAACAGAAGGGTAAAACCTGCAAGAGAGAAGAATGTGGTGAATCATACACTGCGACTAGTAGCTCATGATTTGTAAATTATGAGGCCACTTACAAATATAGGGTTAATAACAAAGACAGTCTGCTTTAGAAAACCCCTAACTATCAAGGGAGAGTTACATGCAGAAGTTAGTTGTCCAGTAAATACAACTCCCAACAAGATCATGGGGGGGGGGGTCAAAGTCAACTTCTTTCTGCTAGCTTTTATAAACAATTGTGGCTACACGTTTTGAGACTAAACACAAATTTTGCTGCTTCAGTGTTTTTAGCTCTTTTAGGCTGATCTTACACGACCGGATTTGAATTGCGGTAATACACGGTTCAATCAGATGCATTGGATTATGCAGTTTGGAATCGTGTAATCCACTCGCAGAAAATAGAACACAGCATGTTCTATTTTACTGTGGAATCCGCGACCATAGAGCTCATTGTGTGTGGGCGGGCACCCACGTCATCGCTAAGTGACGGCGCGGGAAATGCATACAAAAAAAAGCTGCACTGTGCATGACCGCCTGCATGTGGTCATACGCAGAACATTACAAGCGGATCATGCATACGGCCGTGTGAGCCCAGCCTTAGTCAGATGTTCCTATGGTATACTAAAGTAGACTTCTAAGCATTTCATAAATTTTTGAATCACTATCAAAAAAATACATCACGTTTAGGCAAAGACTCAATATTTACAGTGTTGACTCTTTTTCATGACTTCTGCAATTATTAGCTGGACCAATCCTGACTGATGGCAACCCATTTCTTGCCTAATAAGTGCCTAATTATTGTGTCTTTCTTTGTTCACCCACTTTTTGATGACTGACCACACGTTTTCATTGGGTTGAGATCAGGGAGTTTTCTGGCCATGGACCCAAAATTTTAATGCTTTGTTCGCAGAGCCACTTAATTATTGCTTTTGCCTTGTAACACGGTGCTCCATGGTGCTGGAAGAAGCATTGTTCATTACCAACTTGCTCCTGGATGCTTGGGAGACGTTGCTCTCGTACCTTCTTTATTCATGGCTTGAACCCTGTGTCATGGCAACAGTAAAGCATCCTGAGATCATCCGTGGGGTTGCTTTTCATCCATGCAGTGGGCTCACTCACAATTTTGCCTAAGAATACTGCCATGGTATCTACAGATCCTCCAGGACCAACTTCTCCCAACCATCCAGGAGCAATTCGGTAATGAACAATGCTTCTTCCAGTATCATGGAGCACCGAGTCACAAGGCAAAAGCAATAATGCCTCTGAGGACTAAACATTTAAATTTTGGGATTGTGGTCAGTAAACTGCCCACATCTAGATGCTATTGAGGACCCCTGGTCAATCCTCAAAGACCAGGTGGGCAAAAAGGCCACAAATTGTTATTAACTCCAAACTCCAATTAGGCAAAAATGGGTGACCATCAGCCAGGATTTGGCCCAGAAGCAAATATCCAGTATGCCAGGGCGAATTGCAGAAACCTTGAAAAAATAAGGCTCAACACTGTAAATATTGATTCTTTGCCTAAACCTGGCTGATTTGTCAATAAAAGTTTTAAAACTTATAAAAAGCTTACATCTGACTAGAAGATCCAACACTGAAGCAGCAAACTCCCTGAAACTAAAATTTGTATCACACTCAAAATTTTGGCAATGACCCATACATCCAACTAGAACTTAAAGGGGGTTTCCAGAGAACTACCAATTTATGACGTACCCTTAGGATAGGTCATCAATAGTTGATCAGCTGGTTGAAAAAAAACGAGAGCTGTACCTGCAGTTATAAGCGCCAGCCACTACACAGGGGTCAGAGAAGCAGCTTCTGTTCTGTACCAGTGTGTGTAGCGCCATTGACAGCAGGCGTCCAATCAGCAGATCGGCCAGGTCCTCAGCGGCAGACCCCAGCAGATCAACTATTATGACCCATCATGAGGATAGGTCATTAGTAGTATTTCCCTGGGAAACTCCTTTAAATATTGACAACACAGGCATTGCCACCCACAGATATCTACTTCTATTGCTCAGCAGAAGCCCATCACATTTAGGTTGCTGCTGAGCAAAGCATGGACAAAAAAGAAACATGCCCCAATGAAGAACTATTTTTTTTTCTTTTACCAGACTCAACTGTAGTCATGTCCGATAGAAAGCAAAGAATTACGTTTTCTTAAGAAGACATCATCATATAGAACCATTTTGTCTTGTATCACTTCCCGACTCTAAGGAGGTTTAGAAGATGCACTTAAGTCTTCACCCCCCGTGCAGCATTTTATTTAAGGATGAGTTGCAGAGCACATAGAACGGTCTGCCTCCAGCATAACACTGCAGTATATTTTGAGCTAAGAGGAAGTTTTGGTAACAGAATATATACAAATATGTGCAAAAAAACTGCATCACATGCTCCCTTGTGTTGATACCGAAAATAAGCAAGCAGCATAAAAGCTCTGGGAACTCATTGTAATTTAAAAAAACTTACATCTTTATTTTATTTTTTTTAATCTATTTACAGCAGCTCACCGAGGTTTATGCAGCTTACTTACTGTTTTCAGTACCAAACACCAACTGGAGCATGTGATGTCAATTCTTTGCACACCTCACGGGGCGGTTGGTCGAATCCAGGATAATGCAATTTGTTAATTAGACTGTATTTGTTGTGAAGTAGCGCAGGCACTTGGACAAAATGAGGGCAATGTTCTCGATTACAAATAAAAAAAATGGAAAAAGCTAATAAATTTTAACAAGTATATACTTGACAGATAAAAGTTTTTAGGATTTTGAAAACTGCATTTTGTAAATAAGACCAACCCAACAGGTAACATTGGAAGAAACAGTGCGCAACACCCATGTGCAGAACTGTGGGGGAAAATCTGGGCATCTGAAATGTTATAGGTTATCATAACGACAAACAAAATCAGGATAGAAAGCATCAATGAAGCATACGCTACCTGTCTCTGGGGGGCATCTGCAGTAGGCCATGTTCGGAAAACTCTTACTCCCCAAAATCTGCAGGTAAAAAGTTGGATGGCATGTTAAAAGGAGTCTCAGTCCGGTCCACGCACCTACAGTAAATGTAATTCGACAGCTTTTCTAGAAAATGTGCAAATCTACAATTAGGGCTCACACGGGCATATGCTTGTTGCGTAATACGCAGTGCTAAGAGCCCATTGATTTACATTGGGCCATTCATCTTTTTTTTTTTTTTTTTTTTTATGCATGATAAAAAAAACACAGCATGTCCCATCTTGGTGCATAATATACCCATTATTAGCTGAGTTACATACATATTTGCTACACAGCATATGTAAATCCCAAGCGCCAACTCACTGCATGGACACAACCACCGTCTGGTGCACGGACAGGTGCAAGTACGCCCCACAGCAATAGAAAACAGAACCTCTGGCACTTCCGTGGATACCAGAATAAAAACATTATTTTATTTAGACATCATGAATAAAAAAACACAACATCTTCCAAAAAAGTTTTTCGTGCGCACATGTTTCGAATAGAGTTCTTATTCATCTTGCACTTGCATGTTAGAAATAAGAACTCTATTTGAAACATTTAAGCACAAAAAATTTTGGGAAGATGTTTTTTATCCATGTCTAAATAAAATACAGTTTTTATTCTGGTATCTGTGGAAGTGCCAGAGGTTCTGTTTTCTATTGTTACACAGCATACATACGCCCATTTGAGTGAGCCCTTCTCCTGAATCCTCCAGTCTTCCCGGTCACATCACCTCCAGCCGGCTGGAACCTATTCTTCCTGTAATGTTATGTCCATTCTCTGCAGACTCCTTCCTGCAGGGCAATGTACCCAGTCACTAGGGACGTAGCGTTCACTGCCTAGCAGGTAATGCCGAGCTATTGTAGAGACCGTGCATGTGCGCTGTCTTCCTGCAAGTGTTTACTTACTACTGCAGTGAGACACATTGACCTGCAGGAAGCAGAATGTACGCGACATAACAGAAAAAAAGAGGACCTGGCTGGCTGGAGGTGATGTGACCTGGAGGGACTGGAAAAGATCGGCAAGAAGACTGCCAGAGGAGGAATGGGCAAGTTTTTTTTTTTTCTAATGACAGAACCCCCTTTAAAGTGGACCGGTCATGCTGCCCCATCTAAGCACCTTGTATCTGAGGAGTTTTAAATTGTGATTGACCCTCTTCATAAGATCATATAGGGGAAGCTGACATTTCAATTAGAAGCTCTAACAGCTTTTTTTGCAATTAAAAAGAAATTGATCTTGTCAGTGGCTCCTCAGCCATCAGATTGGTCACCATAATAAGCCCAACACCGCTGCTTTTGTGAAGTTACCCATAAACCTGTCAATGGTCAATTATTCACAATAAAGGAGGACCACAGATGATCTCTGCATACAAAAATTACATTTCCTGCTTCCAATAAAAAGACCTCAATTTAGGACTATTTATTTTAAAGGAAATGTGCCATCAGAAACTAACCGATTGCATGAATCTAATTTTTAGGTTTAAACATTTATGAATTTTTTGGTGATTTGTTTTAAATATTTGATGTCCTTATTTATATAAAAAAAATTAAAACCCTAGAATTTTTAATCATGGGGCCAGTTGAAGACTATGTTAGGGGGATCCACTTTTTAAATAAAAGGTAAGAGTTGAACCCAGCGTTTGGGCATATTCAAACAACTATTAACCTTTTCCAATCCAGTGTCAGCTCTCATCTGACATTAAGATTTCCCTGCTTAGCTCTAACGTCGGATACTATGCAGGACAGAGCTCCAAAGTAGAAGGCTGTTCTGCATATATGTGCTACAATATACAGGACAGCGCTCAGATGTCCTGTATCATGGACTTCGGAGCACTGTCCTGTATACTGTAGCACACATATGCAGAACAGCCCCAAAACATCGGAGCACCGTCCTGCATAGTGTCAGAAAAATGTGTCAGCCCTCGTCCGACATCAGAGCTATGAAGTGAAATCTTAATGTTGGACAAGGCTGACAATGGATTGGAAAGAATAAATTAAAGAAATTGCTAATAAATATAAGTGTTCATTTTAGTGTGTTTCTGTTTAGTAATTCCAAAGGATCCACAAAGCACTTTCCCATAAATAAGAGCTGGGCGTGTGCGGGTGGCAGGGAAATTAGATTGGAAAGGGTTAAGAGTGAAATCTCTCTCAGATTTTTCTGAGGCGGATCTGACGCTTAATCCATGGCAGAGACCCAAGACTGAGCCTCACATTTGCACTTGGATTTAGCCCCATTTAAAAATACAAATCACCATGTATGAAGGAATGTTTCCATTCTCCCCAATGCTGTGGTTAGCTGAAGAAGCACATACGTGACAGTACATTGTGCAAAACCAGCTGTGGATACATTTAATGTGCAGATTATACAATCTACTGTTCCCTATGTTCAGCTGGGAGGAGGTAGTGATCCCTGCACCCATAATGACTAATCCATCTCACTTCCAGGGACAGTTAGGCTTATTCACCTGTGCATATGCCATCTCAGTCCGTGAAATATGCAGCATTTTCACAGACCAAAATTGCATGTAATTACTGTGTATTTGATCCTCCTTGGTTTTCTTTTGCGTGTGAATATTCACTGCATTTTTCACGTGTGGGGAAAAAAAAGCAATAGGGGTCCCACAGACCATTGGACTCCTGCCTTCATGCATATATACATTGTGAATACGCACACATTATGCATATTCACTGTGCATTTACACAAACCCACTGACTGAATGGGCATTTTGGTGTGTACAACAGGCCAAATAGGGTCTGCTGCGATTTTCTTCATGTGCATGATAAACACACATCAGTATACAAATCAATGGATTTCGTACTGCCCGTATGCTGCGCTTAGTACAGAGCATAAATACACCTGCGTGAATGAGGCCTAAGGCCTCATGCCCACTAGCTAAATGCAATTGCGGATTTTGCCCATAGGGAATCATTGGCCATCCGCGGTCCATTAAATTGACTTTTGCACCCTCGGATGGCATTTTAAAAGAATTGCGTTTTTCACGCGCGGGAGAAAAACCGTGGCATGCTCCATTCTGCCGCGGATTCTGCGCGTATCGGCAACATTGCTATCACATTGATAGCAATGTGTGCAGATATCTGCATGCAAAAAAATACCATTTAAAGCAAATCCGCAGCAGATTCTGCGCGGATTGTATTTTTCAAGTGGACATGAGGCCTAAGGCTAACTTCATATTACTTCAGAGATGAAGAGTTTCTCCCATTGTTTTAAATGGGAGACCTCATATCATGTGCACTTTG
Organism: Eleutherodactylus coqui; assembly: GCF_035609145.1. NCBI lineage: Eukaryota > Metazoa > Chordata > Amphibia > Anura > Eleutherodactylidae > Eleutherodactylus > Eleutherodactylus coqui. The sequence goes on along the minus strand of NC_089837.1, from coordinate 410,462,818 downwards.
CTTGTGGCGTGATGCTGCCGCTGGCCCCATGGTAGACAATGGAGATGCGATGCGAGAGCACACACAAGACAGAACATACTGTGATTTGTCTCCTGCATAGCATTGCGGTGCCATGCAGGAAACCATCGCTCATGTGTTTGATCCCATCCAAAAGAATGGGGTTCATATTTGTGCGTCTCGCAACACACGAATCTCACGTGATTCTTTCAGCCGTGTGAAGGCGGCCTCACTCTCGTGTGCCAGGATGATTGAGTTACTTGGAGGATCGGATTAAATAGTAAATCCATTTGGCTGGGGCAGTTTTTATCCAACAGGTCCCCATAACATACTCCATTCAGGTAGATACATCAGATAAATAGATTACTCACCAATATTGTCTTGTTTCTGTCAAATCGAAGGTCATCCGCACACTACAGGCTTCTGCGAGAGCAGGCGCTAGATCACGAGGTCAGACAGTGTACTTTCCATATCAGAAAATGTTGCACATGAAACGTGAGATGTTTAATTCATCATAGCAGCATGCAATCTTTACAGTTAAACCACTGGAATGGTTGGATTTTTTTTTTCTCTTTTTTTTTTTAATTATTTTTTCTTTTTTTCTGTTATTTTAATTTAGCAACAGATCTAGATTTTCCTTATTGTTTTTTATGTCTTTCTTGGACCATTCCACTTTATTTTTTTTTTAACATACTGAAGTCACACGGACTTATTTGCAAAGCATTTGTACAATGTTATTAAAACCCAATACGCAAATTACGTACACAAAATGAGCTGAACACGAAAGGCTACTATATAAGTAAAGCCTACACTAGGCATCATGTATACAGAAAACACCACTGAGATTCCAGGTTTAGCATACATCTACTCGTCTCTGAAAACATTCAGATTTTAAAGCAAATTCTTTTCTTGAGGAAGAAAAACCAAACAACTTGCATTTCACAAGTTTCTTAAATTAAAAAAATAAGCCAAATTGTACACCCAGCAAAGTGTATGTGATAAAATCATTGCGCGTCTATGATGGTGCCTTGTGCGATCATTTACTGAAATGTGACAACTACAGAAGGCTTCCAAAGCATAAGTTATCTGTTCTAACCAATCGTCCAGCTAGCTTCTCGCACAGAAATGCAGGAAAACATCCCATGGAAAAGTGCTGCAATCCAACTAAAAAGCAGTCCAGATATGGAGAGAGTCCAAGTGTGAAGGCAAAAGAAATCATCTCCTCCAAGACCGCGACTCGTTATCCTCTTCCTCCTCGTCATCGTCCTGCAGCAGAGAGTCGTCCACCGCAGTCTCTTCCGGAAACTGGAGGGGGGAAAAGAATATAAAGCTAAACGGATTTGGTTTTCGAGTCAACTCTTATGTAGAAAGGACCTGATGAAGTTAGAACTGTTTATAGGAAAACTCCGCAACAATAGGACTGCCTTTAACCCCTCATCGACCAGCCTATGTTTTGAATCAAAGGCCAAGCAGTTTTCACTGTAGCTCTGCAAGAATCAAAACTTGCAGAACTTGGTGGCATAGCCATAATGAGTTTTATTTTAAGTTTTGTTTTTGGTGTGGTGGGGGGAAATAACTGAAAAGCCCCACCCTTACCCCCAGAAATGCTACCATTGCTTTTCTTTAGTCTGTTTATATGGCTTTCACCGTTTGGTGAAAGCATCACTTTCTTATCTGGGTCAGCACTACTACTGTTATACCAAGTTAAGAGATTTTTTTTTTTTGTTTACTACTTTTGCCAACAAAAACATGTTTTTAAAGAAAAACTATTGATTCTGCATTGCAAGACCCATAAGATTTTTATTTTTCTGGCAATAGAGCCATCTGAGGGCTTGTTTTTTTGTGGGAAGAGTTGCAGTTTAGTTTTTTGGTCTCCCTTTTATTGCAATTTTTGAAAACACATAGAAAAAAAACAGCAATTTCAGCAAGAAGTTTTAAAATTATTTTTAAGGCATTCACCATGCAAGAAAAATGACAATATTTTCATTGTTTGGATCGTTACAAATCTGGCAATACCCATTGTTTTTTTTAAATGTTGGCATTTCGTCCATTTAAAAGGTTTTTCTGTGCGGAGAAATGCATTAAAGAAAAAAAAAATTAAAAACTTTATTGAACTCTGACACTATTTCTAAAGGGCCTTTTACACGCAAAGATTTTGAAACGACTGAAAGATTTGGCAATCTTTTTGCATAAAGTGTTAATGACCATCAACACTATCATCTTCACTTGCATGTAAAAGGGCATCCGGGCGCTGTTTGCAGAGCCCAGCCTGTGATTAATCACATGCCCAGCTGTGCACACAGTTGCATTGTTCTGCTTGTGGCTGAAGGCAGATTAGAATGTTATCTGCCGACTCCCGCGGAGATAACAGCCTGCGGGTCTACTGAGAGATAAATGTGTTTGCTTTATTTTCACCTTAAAATCATCATTCAAATGAAAAGAGCATTTGCCCACATTTACATGTATCAATTATCGCTCATTTTCAGTCGTTTGAACTAATTTTGAGTGATAATCATTACATGTAAATGGGCCTTTAGTCTCTCAAGGACACTTGAAGATGCCATCACTCAATCTCTAGGATAGTACACTGCATCACTTATGTAGTGCATTGTACTCTGCTCATGACGACAGTGTAGTAGACCCTAGTAAATCTACCACTGAAAAATACAAGTTGTCCCGCAAAAAACAAGCCCTCATTTAAGCTAGGTAATGAAAAAAAATAATACAGTTCTGATTCGAAAGGGTGGCCTAAAAAGGGAAGGGGGGAGGCTGCAGGTGGTAATGGTTATTGTACAGCTGGACGAACCCTCCCCTTAAAAGGAGCCAACCTAGTGATTGGCTGACAGACAGAAGAGTCTGTCTGCAGCATAGGAAAAGCAGTATTTTGTGGGGTGCATTTTACAGTCATACTAAAGTTGGCCATATACTTGAGGAAAAAAATGTAACAAAACTTACTGACTTCAGTGGGATTGGCTGACAATCTTATGTGTATGAGGACAGTTGAAAATCCCCACCCCTATGTCAGCAGAAAGAGGGATTGGGCATGCCGGATTTCAACATGCCTGATCCTCTATTCCCGTAGGAGATGGATCTAGAAGACGACCATTTTCCCTGAGTACATTGAAACAAAACAATTTCTTCCAACTGATGAGGCAGATTCTGAGGGGTCAGAACTCCACATTTCTAATACCATTGACGTAATTATATCCGTACAGACTACTGTAGTAGTTCTAATGACTTCTTACATTAACTCCAGCAGCAGATTGGTCATGGATATCATTTCTATGGCACGTCAGTATACAGCTAGTACTATAAACACCGTGACGAGTCATGTAACGTTTCACTGAAAAAGGTCACCTATTAGAAAATGCTCACCTCTTCCTCCTCTGGTTCTACATCTTCCACTTCTGTGCTACTTGGATTTGCTACAGGTTTACTCCAAGCTAATTTTAAGTTCTGTCCTTTGAAATGGGCTCCATGGATCGCAGCCTAAGTTAGCATGTGTAGAAATAGAAATGAATGAGCAAAGTGTTGGTCATCAGCAGGAAACATGCACTTGGTACACACACTACTTTGTCCCATATGGTGTGAATGTGGCACCTGGATATACAGCACTTATTTGTAATAAAACAGTACTTGTGCTTCCTATTGTGAAAGGAATCATCACTATGACCTACAGGAGCTGGAAAGACAAATAACCTTTGAAGAACAGCCTGCGTAATTGAAAACGGAAAAGAACTAGTATTAAAATACTCAAATCTTGCTTGGTGCCAGCTGCACAAAGTGGCGGCTTTGGAAATTGTATGCTCAAATTAAAGTAACATGAAGCGACATAAATCAGCGTTAGCAACATACCCAAATAGCCGGGACAGGCACACAAGATTTATAGCACAATCCTAAAGTACAGCATAATGTGAAATGTAGAAACAATTACATGTTCAACAGCAGCTGACCATGAATTGTGTGATATTGAAGTCCTGAGGTATAAATTTTAAATCTGTACATAGAAATTTATGATATATTTAAAGGCCTCTTTACCATGCAGCTCACACGCCTCCTCTTCATGGGCTAATCACAAGATCATACAAGGCAAACTTGGAAGACAGCATTTAAGTCCTATGTGCAGAAGTGCTACTTTGAGCTTTGGAAAGAATAAAATGCTAAAGAGTAATCCTTTTCCCCCATTGCTTAGGATAGGAGACTGAAATAAGGCATCATGTTGGAATAGAATATGTTCCCCTCTGTGAGTGTTACTTTTAGCTTCACATCAGAGGTATGTGTCAGGAAGGTTTCAGCCTACGCCACGGTATACAGATACAACAGTAGAGGTTTTAATAAACCACACTATATACTCTTTGTGATCAGTCTACTCTGCTTTCACATACAGTTAGGGGGAAAGCATACCACCCTGGCGAGAGGCCAAAAAGACGCTGTTTTGGCCTCTGTTGGATGAATGGAGCTCTATGGACACACCGGGGCTTTTTCTAGCATATACGCCAAATGTAAGTCCTGAACACAATGTGCGTAGAAGATTTAAGGTGTTGTCCGGTTACAAAATGATTTTTTTTTTACCTATAGCTGCACGTTTAAAAAAAATATATAAAAAAATGCAAACGCAGCACTACTTACCGCAATTCAGCCCTCCTGATCTTATTTGGGAACGGACACCACATGAACACTACAACCAATCGGGGGCCACAGTGGTTGGATGCAGTTCTCAGGGCATCATGTTTCCCAGCATCGGAGTGGATATGCCAGGAGAACGGCACCTGACCACTGTGGCCTCTGATCGGCAGCAGCGATCACATGGCGTCTGTTCCAAAATGGACACTTGGAGGACCGTGGGGCTGAGGAAAGGTAAGCACCATTGGCTTTGACATTTTTAAACATGTGCAGCTATTTGGAAAGCTTCCATATAGGGAAAAATATGGGATAGAGATTAAAAAAAAAAAAAAAAAAGATGCAAGGTTTCTCTATCAAGCACTAGAACAGCAATTCATGATTGTTGCAAGCTGTCAGTCTCTTTATTCCTTATCGAAAAAAATTGATTCTCATTGACAAAAGAACCTGTTCAGCTTCCTTTTTAACATTTTAGTTTTCATAGGGTAGTCTCCCCCAATAATTCTGCTGTGTGCAGCGGTGCCAAAATGCATGGACACCGGTAAACCCTCATTAGTATAAAGGCCCATATATTAAGCATTAAATGTGTGCGGTCCCTTAATGTCAGATATCTATATAATTGCATGTAGGTGTTTTCAGAGAGTCAGAAGCACTCTATGGACTGCCGTCATCTGTCACAGGTTTTTATCCCCCAAGGTCCCTGTAAAGTGCAGGCACCCGGCTCCCCTCTGCACAGTCATGAGATTATCATCTTACTTTAACCTAGTGTCTGCTTATAGTTTGGGGGGTTTTGACTCTCAGAAAATCTTTAGGTAAGCACATCTGCAAACAGAGAAGGGCTTAGGAAAACATATATTGTGAAAGGCGTAGTGTCTGATCAGGAGCGACATTCATTATAGTGACCGAGTATATGATAGTCATGCAAAATGCATCTCTGGACATGGCAACAATGTATCGGCAGCAAGAAAGGAAGGCTAATAAACATTTCCGAGGTGAATCCACCCCAAATAAACCTTTACCAGCATTCACCAGAATTCATTTAGCTTTCGTTTACAAAACTTAGATTTCCACAAAAATAGATCTACTTTCCCCCTTAACACTGCCAGACTTCACAATGGCGGCAAACATTATAGGTGGAGTTGCGTTTGGCTCCTACGAGGGAGCTGCACAACAGAACTGTGTTTACCCTTGTGACACGGACCAGGCTTAAGGAGAAAAGACAACATTGTATATATCCTAGAAGAGAGACGACATGCAGTGTATACAATCACAAGACTACATAGCTACAAGTGGAGGATAGAAACTTACAGCCTCGGCTTCTGCTCTCGACTTGAAGGCAATTATTGCACGGAGAGAAGAGTCGTCGATCTGGCAGTCTTCAATCTCCCCAAATTGCTTAAATGAGAAGACAAGAGCATATTACAATAAAACCCCAGTAAGTTCCATCAGTGGGGTGTTCCCAGCTTTATACTAGAAACTACCTGTATTTATTACAACATGCAAGATGAAGGAAGGGTTAAAGAAATCAAAAAATAAATCTGGTTAAAACCTGGGGAGGCACGGAATTACCAAGACATTTTTGGGCATTTTCAGTTTCATACTCGTATGAATGACTGCAGCATTTATAATCAGGGCAACCAACAATTTTTTTATTCTGATTTTGGATTTTCCCTTTTCCATCATTAACCCCTTCACGACCAAGGACGTACCGGTACGTCCTGTGGCCGCACCGGTACGTCCTGTGGCCGCGGGGTATGTATGAAAAGAGGTTGCGATGCAACCTCTCTTCATACAGTGTGGGCGTCAGCTGTTTATAACAGCTGACACCCGCGGGCAATAGCCGCGAACTGCCGATCGCGGCTATTAACCATTTAAATGCCGCTGTCAATTCTGACAGCGGCATTTAAATCCCCCGAACAATGAGATCGGGGGAGTCGTGCAGGTGTCATGGCAGCCGGGTGCCTAATGAAAAGCCCCAGGACTGCCTTAGCAGACTGCCTATCAAGCCATCCACACAGGGTGGCTTGATAGACTGCCTGTCAAAAAGCAGTATGACGTAATGCTATAGCATTACGTCATACTGCAGAAGCGATCAAAGCATCGCATCTTAAAGTCCCCCAGGGGGACTTCAAAGTAATGTAAAAAAAAAACAAAAAAAAAAAATAATAAAGTTTTTTTTAATGGAAAAAAAAAAGTTGTAAAAGTTTAAATCACCCCCCCCCCCCTTTTGCCATATCTATTATTAAAAAATCTAAATAAATTAAAAATATGTATTTGGTATTGCCGCGTCCGTAAAAGTCCGAACTATCAAAGTAGTGCATTATTTTTCCCGCACGGTGAACGTCGTCCGAAAAAAAAAATAAAGAACGCCAGAAATGCACTTTTTTAGTTACCCTGTCTCCCAGAAAAAACGCAATAAAAAGCGATCAAAAAGTCGTATGTACTCCAAATTGGTACTATTAGAAGACCCCGCAGAACATCCCGCAAAAAAATGAGCCTTTGCTCAACTACGTCGACGGAAAATCAGAAAAGTTATTGCGCGCACAAAATGACGGCAGAAAATTGAAAAAAATGTCATGTCTTTGAAAAAATTTGTAGTAAAAAAAAAAAACTACACGTTTGGTATCGTAGTAATCGTACCGACCCATAGAATAAAGTTATGTCGTTTTTGTTGCCATTTATGTGCCGTAGAAGCAAGACGCACTAAAAAATGGCGAAATGGCGTTTTTTCTTCATTTTACTCCACTTATAATTTTTTAAAAGTTTTTCAGTACATTATATGGTACATTAAATAGCACCATTGAAAAATACAACTCGTCCCGCAAAAAACAAGCCCTCATACAGCGATGTCGATGGATAAATAAAGGAGTTACGAGTTTTTTAAAGGGGGGAGGAAAAAACGAAAATGGAAAAAGAAAAATGGCCGCGTCATTAAGGGGTTAAACGATATATTTTTGACAGATTCCTTCAACGATAATTCTACTTAAGGAGAAGTATGACAAAGTATTTCTAGGACTGGTTTACTTGAACAGGCCTTTTGTGCTCCAACCTGATCTTAAAAGGGACCCCTTACAGTGCATTACCAATTAAACCCAAATACGGACATAAATGGGTTTATTTATTAAAGGGGTTGTCCCGCACCGAAACGTTTTTTTTTTTTTTTTCCAATAGCCCCCCCGTTCGACGCGAGACAAACCCGATGCATGTGTTGAAAAAAAAAACCGGATAGTACTTACCCGAATCCCCGCGCTGCGGTGACTTCTTACTTACCTTGCGAAGATGGCCACCGGGATCTTCACCCTCGGTGGACCACAGGTCTTCTGTGCGGTCCATTGCCGATTCCAGCCTCCTGATTGGCTGGAATCGGCACACGTGACGGAGCGGAGCTACGAGGAGCAGCTCTCCAGCACGAGCAGCCCCATTCAGAAGGGAGAAGATCGGACTGCGCAAGTGCGTCTAAATCGGGCGATTAGACGCTGAAAATTAGACGGCACCATGGAGACGAGGACGCTAGCAACGGAACAGGTAAGTGAATAACTTCTGTATGGCTCATAATTAATGCACAATGTACATTACAAAGTGCATTAATATGGCCATACAGAAGTGTATACCCCAACTTTGTTTCACGGGACAACCCCTTTAACTACTTTTTTTTTCTATTTTCTGTACAGGAATACAGGTGAGGCCATCTTGCATGAACGGCAATTAACAGCATGTTGAAATATATGGCGGTCTCGTGGGCCACAGACGCAATGGACAGGGAAATGTATTGACTTCTATGAGAAAGTGTTCTAGACAGGGTCTGTAACCTGTGCAGAGAGGGGACGGAGGTGAGTTGTGACCATCACCTGCTATAAACGTTGGACCTGTGTTACCTATATATTAGGTGTTACTTTTTATTGTATCCCTGCTTCCGATACGGAGATGATTAAAAAGCTCTCTCTACAGAGCAGGAAATGTCAGCCCATTATTAATCCCTTAATGACGCGGTCCATTACCCCCACCCCCCATTTTCATTTTTCTTCCCCCCCTTTAAAAAAAATCATAACTCCTTTATTTAGCCATCGTCGTCGCTGTATCAGGGCTTGTTTTTTGCGGTACGAGTTGTATTTCTCAATGGTGCTATATAAAGTACCATATAATGTACTGAAAAACTTTTAAAAAATTCTAACCATCTTTCAGTGCGCCTTGTTTCTACGGCGCACAAACTGCAAAAACGGCAACTTTATTCTATGGGTCAGTATGATTACTACAATACCAAACTTGTATAGTTTTTTTTTTACTGTTCTATTTTTCCATAAACATTTAATTTTTTTAAGTTATTTTCTGCCGCCATTTTCTGCACGCAAAAAAAATTAATTTTTCCGTAGACGTTTGTGAGCGAGGGGTCATTTTTGCGAGATGTCCTTTAGTTTACATTAGTATCAATTTGGAATACATAGGACTTTTTGATTGCTTTTTATTGCGTTTTTATTGGAAAACAGGGTAACTGAAAAAGTGCATTTCTGGCGTTCTTTATCTTTTTTTTTGGACGAATTCACCATGCAGGGTAAATAATGTGCTACTTTGATAGATCGGACTTTTACAGACGCAGCGATACCAGATATGTACTTTTCTTTTATGATTTAGATTTTTTATTATAGATACGGTAAAGGGGGTGGGGTGATGTAAACTTTTACTTTTTTTTTACACAATAAAACTTTATTGATTTCACTTTTCTTTTTCTTTGCAGCATTTTTGACGTCTGCCTAAGACCTTTGTACAGTATCACAGTATTTCTTCAATATCACGGATATTGCTGATACTACTTCCAAGTTTAACACAATTATTTTCACACAACATAGATTGAGATAAGCAGCACATCCTATAAAGCAGTAGATCAGGTGAAGCTGGAGGCCTTGTGCCTGAATCTTCTGGCTCGGCAGACCCTCGGTATAAAGACGACCACCAGCAGCAGCACCATTCATGACTCCAAGCATCGCTCGTGTTCACGTGAAGAGGACTGCCCATTACTTCCATATCCACTAATTAAACTATCAGAGAAACTTTTATTTCTTAACAGACCGACCCTCCTATAAACCCGCTATATACTCCCTTCACAAGCAGCATACAATTCTAGAATAGCCTGCAGAGATTTAGAGGAACACCACACACATGTAGCCAGCGATGCTTCCAATGTCCCAAAAGTGAACTGGTGACACTACCGATGCATGGAACAATCAAATTACATTCATGTGTACTAACTGTAGAACTATGCACATTTCCGAGGTGGCTACAGCAAGTGGTGTGTGTTTTATCAGCCTACAGTGCAGCCTGCTGGTCAATATGGGAACTGCAATATATCATTATCCACCTTTAGGATAGGGGTTCTCCAATTTTATAGGAGCATACTAGAAAATTATTAAAGTATTCACATAAAACCAGAATACCACTCAAAAGGAAGGCATGCCAAAATTAAGGGTGAAAAATACATTTTTAAAAATATGCATACTGGTGATCAGGTGGTCATAAAAGCAAGCTGTTAACCAGTTGATTTTAACCTGGTAGTAAGCATACAGTGGAACTTTACACTTGACCATTTAGGATACATCTCGAATTTATTTACTTACTGCAAAATGAGGAAGGAGATCTTCCCTGTCACCTTCACTAAATCCAAAGATCTCTAGAGCCTTTGGTCGGTGGTCTACCACAGCATGCACTGGGACACCGCGCCCTCTGCCCCTTCCTCTTCCTCGGGACATCCCTCGTCCCCTCACGTGCGCCCCTCGTCCACGTCCTCGTCCAGAAGAAAGAATACCGCGTTTCGCAGCCTACAAGGAGAGCAGATATATTTATTACAGCGCACTTGTCCCACACGGCCTGCCTCACTCCAACTAACACTCTGAAGAACCTCTGAAAGGCTAATAGAAAATAGCTGAAACACAACAATGCTTTCATGGCAATTTGTAGTATAAAAGCGGATAGGGCAAGCAGAATTTTGCCAACCTTCTTTGGCAGATCAGCCAGCTTCATAAAAAAATGGCAACATGCGCCCCCGTCTCCCCTATTGCACATCTCTGATTGTCTTACAGATCTAGCACTTTTTGAAAGTCTGAAAAGTTAACAGGGAATGTGTCATCAGAAAATGACCTAGGATATAAATCACATGCTAGTGCTAAACTTTATTATTTTTTTTTTAAAGAGTTTCTGGTGATTTTTTTTTAACCTTCGTTCACATTTTTTTTTACCCTAATCTTATAATTTTGCATTTTTCACACTGACCAGAGTTCCCAAAAGATCATTTACATGGGACGATTATTGCTCAAAGTTTGTTTAAACGAAAGAAATTGCATGATAATTGTCGCGTGTAAATGCAAAAAAGTTGTTTGCAATTCCTTCACTTTTCGTTATCGCTGACTTTCAGTCTGCATAAAACATATTGCAGAATTGCTGGTTCCTCACTGCGTGTAAACGCCCTCTGCGCAGCGCTTGACATAGAAGGTGAAGCGCTGAGCGAGAAGCCAGCAATCAACTCAGCCTGTCTAAACGCTCTTAGCGGTGACAGTCAGCGCTCCTGCAGTCATTTACATGGCTGCTGGCCCCAGTAAATGGGACACTATACTAGTCTGTCCCTTCCTGATCTGTAGGGAAAGCTTCGGCAGGATTACACAAAGGTGACATCTATATGTAGATAATACTGGAGCCACCATCAATAAGAGATATAAGCTGTGACTATCTACTCCCCCCTCCCTGCACAATGACCTCTGTGCAAAACAAGTCTACAACAGTCTCCCATACCAGCTCCTATTTGTGTGAGGGGTCCATGAAGCAGCTGCAAGGCACATACAGGCAACAGAGTTATAAAAAAAGGGTCCAGCAGCACTAACTGAAAAAGTAGAGTCCAGACAAGGTAGCGAGGCAAAGAAAATGCACAGCCGTACTGGTCCCGGACACTCTGTAGCATTTTTTACACATGGTGTATTTTATATATTTTTTTTCTTGGACAGCTAAAATTATTTTGCTGTATGACTTGTGTAGTCTCTGATTACAGGGCAGACAGTGCACAAGTTCAGGTTGGCGCGGGCAGAGTTTCTTTTTAATAAATCATATTCCATACTTTTTTTTTTTCTTATTTCTTTTAGCTTCTTTTTTTAAATACCTATTTAGCCTTGTTGCTATACAAGACCGCAAAAGGAACATTCACACTATTTTTTTATTGCTTTCTTCAGTTTTCCCCTGTAACTTGGGCATCCAGAGGAGCAACATCCACAGGAACCCCAGTTACAGGGGAAAACATTCTCCCTCCCCTCTAGTGACATTAGTCACTGTCAGGGCAGTGGACAGCAGCTCTGTTATGCCACGGATCGCCGAATCCAAGACTGGAAATCGTCTGCTTCTCCATCACAAGGCGTTCGCTAAGCACTAAGACTGGAAAGGAGAAGGCAGAAGCCGCTTCTGTGTTCTCCTCTCTCTGACAGCCGAGCACCCGACCTACTCTTGCTAGACACCGTATATACACACAATGGCATGGGATTAAAGCCTAGGAGTAAGCGCCATATACTGACAGCACTTGGTCCTTATAGGGTTAGAAATTGTTTTAAAAGTTAACTATAAAGAGGTAACTGCATAAACTGTGAACGGCTTTTGGCTTTGTTTTTTGTACAAAAAAAAGGTGCAAAACTGCATTGAGTATTGTCTTAAGACAACTATTTACCTAGCCACAGGATAAGTGTTCCACTGAGGACCCACACAGATCATGAGGGCAGGGCTCCTGTGTCCCCTATACCAAAGGAGCAGAGGTCACTGCTGGGGACAGCCGAGTGATGCCCCAGAGAGATGGGAAGTGGCAATCACTCCATTCATAAGTGAAGACTTGGTATCCCCATTCTAGTGATAGTTGGGGGTTTGAGTGGTTGGACAGTGGTTGTGGAGATAGAACCCCTTTACCTGGAAACACATTATTGTAGTGCCACCTATTGGGGCTGTATGGAACAATACATTTCAGTAGAAAGCGGGCTTTAAAATCCTTCTTTGTTGGTCTGTCATTTCATTGCAGAAAGTAACTATTTACCAGAGAGCGCTACACAAATGTATTCTATGCATCTTGGGCTCTGTTCATGTATGTACTGCGGTCTCTTTGGGATGTATAGGCTTATAATAACTGACTATAATAATGGGCACCTAACACCTCATATGGAAAAGGTGACCGTGGTACGCTAAAGGTGGAGCAGACTACTTAGCATGGTGGGTGCAATGCAAAGTAAGTGAGCAGCCCTCACTAGGTAGATGTACTGCCCCAGTGTTACCCAAACAGTCTCATGAAGACTCCGCAGAGAATGCCCTTATGGAGGCCAAAATATTGGCCATAACCATGGGAGGTTTAGACGTGACATCATGGCGTCCCTCAGTTGATGTTACCAAGATTTATTAGAATCTGCCGAAGATAAGATATTGATGAGCAGTGTGAAGATGAAAATCACAGTCTGAAAGAGGAGGGTAATTTGTCATCCAGGACCGCTCCGCCCAGGGCGAGTAAGAAGGTGGATAGTCGAAGAACTGCTGGTACAGAGATTAACTGTAACTGGACAGGAGGGAGTGAGCTGTTTAGTGATGTTATGACAGTGTGGTTATGAAGATGCGCTGACTAATATTGGAGAACACGGGTAAGATATGTGCTGGCTGTATGGAATTATGCCGCCGTCCACTGATGGTAAACACATCATACCAAAATGAGAGTATGCAATGTAGAGGCATACCACCGCGCATTATGGAAGCTGATGAGACAACCTCAAGTTCCTGCGATTGTGAAGGCATGTTACCTAAACTCTAGCAGGAACGCAATTACTACTCCTATGGTGAAAGTGCCATACATAGTGCAGATGCCATGTCTGCCAGTAATACCATTACTCCTGTATGAAAAGTTGTAATGCTATTTCCAATCATTGTTTTAAAGACTTGTTTAGAGTCGTACATTGATTTGAAGTAATGCTGCCATCCAATAGGTGGCGCTGCAGAGGTACTGTTCCATCTTCCTTATTTGCTAAAGTTCTAATGTGACTGTCAAACCACATGACAAAGGATAGTAGTAATATGAGTGATTGAGACTGCACTCCTCATGTAATGCTATACAGAGTCCATCAGTAACGTATGTAGCCTGTTATTTGGGCAAGGGGAAATTAAGCAACCTTATGGCTACAATCATCGCTTGAATGCGTCAGATACATAGCTGAGCAGTACTACCATTCTTGCTTTTATGAAACGACTGCCAGATACTGGTAGTCCCTGTGCCTCTATGCAATTCCTATGACTTGGTGTTGTATTAGCGGTGCGTACTATGTGTGCTCACCTATAGTACAGGCACTGAAACAGCTGGCGGTCGCCTTATGTTCTGTTAGTGTGACAGATACAGCCATAATGCAGTTACTTTTCTACGGAAGAGGTAATGAGATGGCTGCTGCTCACCCCGAGGGCATAGCAAGGTCAGATGTCGAAGACTAGCAGTGATACTGTGTCTTGGGAGGACTAGAGTAATCTGACGGTTCAGGTGTACCAATACTGCATAGTAATGTGAGATGCAGAATCCCAGCAGACACACCCTTTCTTGGATTGATGAGGGTGATGCGGTGGGCAAGCTCTTCATGACCAACATGGGGGATCTACGGTGCTGGCATTACTCCAAAGGGGGTAATGAGTGCCCACAGCAACTTCATGGTGGCATCAGCCCCCGGTGTCCGACACGTGGTCTCTTGCCAAGAGCTTGTTTCTTCAAGAGTGTTGTGGATGACAAAAGGGAATGTCGGCAACCACAAGTAGCATACCCACCCAAAACCAAGACCCAGTAGGAACTATAGGAGTTTCTCGGCCCTATATCGCACTCGACCATGTGTAGTTAGCCTCAGGCACTACACTACCCAGCCACTCCGTTGCTGGGGTGCTGAGCGCTGCCAGGAGTACTGACTGAATGGAAGTGAGCTGTAGGGTTGCAGGCTTGAAAACCAAACAGGCTGAGGTTGGGCTTTCTTGCTATTGATGCTGGGAAGAAAAATGGGGGACAGTGGGCCAGAAGAGAAGGAGCTGCTGAAGCTTGTTCTGCCCATTAGAAGCTTCTTTAATGGGCAGAAGAAGCATGTTGGGAAGGAAGGAGTGAAGGAACTTTCCCTGAGCATGTGTACTGGAAGCCCCGCCCCAAAGACTTGCGGCCTGTATTCGGGGCCTAAAATAGTGAAGTGGCCGCTATAGCAATTATGGCAACCGGCAAGGTGGAATGGAACTTATGTAGCGGGGCCCTCCTGATAAAGTAAGTCTCCCCCAATGTCTTGGCAGGGGAATTTTCAGGTAGGCAAAGATGAAAGGGAGGTGCCGGAGTGATGGTGGTGGGGGTCTGGCCCCTCTGGTCTAAGTTTCCTTATTCTTACTGACTGAAGGGAAGCAGAGTGGTTAGTGTTGTTCTGTTTCACTTTGCCTTCTTGGAAGAGGGGGTAACAATGTGCCCCATGCAGCACCGTTTGCCCTCCTCACTTAGGGTTAGATCAACTCTGATTCCCACTTAGAGGGGAAAAGAAAAAAGGAATGCTGGTAAGCCCTGCAGGGCAGGTAGGTCTGTCTCTTACGGACACTAAGCTAACTCAGCACCTGTAGGAGGGGTATAGGTGGAAGGAGGGACTAACTCTTTACTTAGTGGCACAAGCTATAAAACCAAGGTCTTCTGTGCCCCCCCCCTTCTCCAATGTCCCGGACGACAAAGAAAGGTTTGTGAGCAGTACTTTATGCTACTTTACAAAGGTGAACAGTTCCCAAATTATTAAATACAATAAAAATCAGCCCTTTAAGTCACATGAATGCAGATAAAACAAAGGAGCCCCGAGAATCTGTATTCACTTTGGACATGAATAGTGAAAAGAGAAGATCTAACTCACAATGAGCACCAGGGAAAGTAGTCAAGTTTTGTTAAGGCTTCAAAGAAAAACGTACCTCAAGTTGTAGCTCAGTATATTTCCGCCTTAACTCTGCTACATCCTCTCCTGCCTGAAGTTTCTTGTACAAGTCGAGCTCTGCGTCAAGGAGTTCCTTTTGCATCTTAAAAAATAGAAATAAACATAAATGTTTAGATAAGTACAAGAAAAACAAACTGGTGCTTTGATTTAGAATCTCTAAAGTCCAGCGTCAGCAAGTTATTGCAGCCGGCAGTTCTGTAGTTCGATGGAATGGACTATTCAGCCTACACTGATTGACAAGGCAGAAACTATTAAAAACATGAGGGTTTTCCACGACATTAAAACATGGACAGGTTTAGAATTGTGAACAAAAGACAAATTACACAATCCCCCTACTTCAGCAGCTCCCCAGCCAGCACTCAAGCCCCGATTTCCGCTGGTGGAAACCTGGTGGCAACAGGCTGGTGGTCATGTGTACCATGAATGGCACATAGTCGCCAACTTGCTTCTTCAGTGTTCTGAGCGGAGAAAATTTGGACTTCGGTGCTGCACAGAGAAATGAGGAAGTAGGCAAGTGTGAAATCTTTCCTCTTTTTTACAAAATTCTAAGCTTGTCAATGTTTTTCTAAAGTTCTGGAAAACACTCATGTTCATAGTTTCTGCCTTTCGAATCAGTGAAGGCTGAAGAGTCCATTGAATTGAACTAGAGACCAGCTGACTGTGATCAAGAAGTTGCTGACCCCAGATGTCAGCAAGTTCAGGAATTTTGATCGTTATACTTAATAAAAGCACCAATTTGTTTTTCTTATAAAAAACCTTTAAAGCTTTACCATCATACAATGCATTTTTTTAAAACAGACCAGGCGATAAGCATTTTTGCAATATCTTTCATCAGCCTAGTCTGTACATTCTTCGTACAAAACACAGCTATGAGAAGCGTTGCTAGCGAAATCTGTCTTCAGCTAGCTGCACGGCGTACTGCAGGCGCAGCATAGTTTATGAACAACATCTGCAGTTTATGTAATTAACATATGTACAGATTTCCCCATCATCTACTTTCCTGCTGCTCCTGCCTGTCTGCGGGCACCATGTGAGGAGAAGCTGTTCTGTGCTGCATACAGCTTCTCTTCACATTGTGCCTGCTTCCTGCTGGGACTCGAAGGATTGTCAGCATCTCAGTGCATTGGATTGTATTACAGCTTGCCCACCGGTTGCGTATGGTATTAAAGTTCAGCTCCAATGAAGCCGAGATTTAGTACCATGTATAACCTATGGACAGGCGTGGCACTGTTTTAAAAAGAAAGCAGGCATGTTTTTTCCAACACTGTACAGCCCCTTTAAGTATCCTCCCTCTCATGTGATCCAGCTTTGTCTTAGATTGGAATCAGAATGGTGAGAAATACATAAAGAATTACTTTTATATGTGTCCGAGGAGATCAGTAGTTTCCCCTCCTGTGTTTGTAAAGAAATGATCTACAGTAGGTGTTCCCCACTGTTCAATTGGGCATTATTTTCCTCCAAAGTTACAGAGTAAACTCCATCTATTGTAGCACTGTCCTTCTTAGCTTTGGGAATTATCTACATTGATCATTTAAGGTGGACGTGTTTTGTAATGTGATGGATTTGGAGCACACAAGATACTATCTAATGGTAACTTATTTCACAAATACATAATATGTGCCATGTAATATAGTCACAGGCAAACAATTCACACATCCGGGAAACAGAATAAGCAGTACCTGAACTTTACTCTTATTACTCCTCAAAGCACTTCCAGTAGAGGAGACTGCTTTCAGCTCATCCCGCAGTTTAGTAATACTGTTAGTCAGGGTTTCCAGTGTTCTCAGAATTTCCGCTTTTTCATCTGCCTTTATGCCCTTATTTTTCTCCAACCTTGTTATAAGCATCTGCAAGATACAAATTAGTCAGAAGACACAAGTGATAAAAAGGAATAAAATCATTACATATCTCACGTGGAACTTTCTTCTACCTGAGAAAAATGTTCTACCAAAAGATGCAATACACTAAACCATAGAACTTCCAGAAACATAATGTACATACATTGTTAGACTCAATGCTCTCCTACAGCCAGGGTAATACCCTGTTTTCCCACAAAATAAGCCCTAAAATGATTTTTCAGGATGCTTGAACTATAAGCCCTACTCCAAAATTAAGCCCTAGTTAGTTAATAAAAAAAAGTCAATGCAAATAGTGTCCAGGCAGCTATACTTGTAAAAAAAGTTAAACCTGTTGGAGCAAAAATATTAGACCCCGTCTTACTTTCGGGAACACAGGGTAACTAGCAAAGCTGTTATCCACTTTCGATTTTTCAACAAAAAAGACATTAGAAATGATCTAATACGCCGGCCACTAGCGGCCTTCTAACTTGCTGTCAACTGAGTGGAATGAGCCTTCACACTCACTGAAGTTTACGAAAGCAGAGGGAAGGGAGAGGCACAGATAAAGCTGTCAATCCCATGCACGCGCTCTCCCATAAACTTGTACAGGATGGCGTGCGTACACGACTCTGAAGAGTCAGATTTTTAGCTGGGGTGCGGATCTCAGAGGGGAAGACTGCGAGAACCAGGACACAGGCGAGTATGGAAAAACAATACTTTTGTTATCTACTATAAAATCTATTTGTCATGTTATTAGGAGTCACAGCAAGACCTTAGGTATAACTCCTGCCACTAGGAGGCAACACTAAGCAAAGATTTAGTCCCTCCTACCAGCTATGCCTTTCCTGCAGGCACTGAGCTAAATCAGTTTGTATGTAAGCAGTAGGAGGGGACAAATTAAAACATGAAGGTGGTCAAGACAAACCACTAAAATCAGAAAACAATAAGTGCGCTGGAGAACAGACGGGCCGGATTGAGGATCGCTTTTTGAGAAAAAAAACTAGCAGTGCTGCAGAAGAACAAACAATTGGGTGGGGGCAGTGTATCCCAATGAACGTGATGGGAAATGGATTTTACAGTAAGTAATAAAAATCCTGTTTTCTTGTACGTCATTGGGGGACACAGCAAAACCTTGGGACTAAAGCAGTACACAAGGGGTGATAAGAAAGGAAATGGTGGTGTGCTTAGTCGGTTATTCTTAGTGGGTGCAAGGAAGCCATAAGTCAACTGGTGGCTGCTAACCAATGCTCTATATAAGACTAGCTGACATTCCCGGCTTTGCCTGCGTTAATGTGAAGTAGCCCTTAGTGAGAAGTCATTCAGTGAGTGAAAAATTAGTAAGGGCTTTCGCATTTAGATATACTTTATATATACAGATGTGAGGTAGATTCTCCTTAGTATATACACATATGGAATTCTTGGGGTGTCCTTATATACACATAAGGACATGGGTGTGTTTTAGTCCGGTTATGCGGCCGTGATAATCATAACAGCATAATGGAACGAAGTGAAACCATTGATTTCAATGGTTTTGTTTTCATTAGCGGTATTGTCGCCCATTTATATAGTACGGGCGAGCAAATATAGGACTTGCCCTATCTTTCTTGTATGTAGTATTATAAACTATATGCGGGTAAGATAGGGCAGGACCTATCTTCCTGCTGTTTTTTTTAAACTCCCATGGTATGGAGCGACGCTTGAATGGCCTGATAAAAAAACACCCTGGTTCATGAGCATACGCTCGGGTGTTTTTGCCCTATAGGGGAGGTAGATTCTCCTCAGTATTTGCATATAGAGGGCAGGTAGATTCTCCTCAGTATATGCATATATGAAGGTTTGACCTTCTCTAGATTAGCAGGACCCATGTTCTAGAGTCAAGTTGATGCAGGCCCACCAACTGCCTGCTCCGCACTGTAGGTCAAGAGAGCTGTGTTGAATCTGACTGACTGTCAGCTATCGGATGTAGAAAGACAGGAGAGTAGAATATGATACTTAGTTTGCTACTGCCCACTGGATGTGGCAGATACAGCCAAAGTGATGCATTGGTATGTGTCTGGTTGGATAGGTAGGCCCATGCTTCAGGTGGCCTAGACCAAAGAACAGACAACGTAGGTCTGGTGTCTGAAGGACAGAAGGGTACCAATTGGAACCTAGATGGTCCCAAGACAGGATTCTTTTGGAATCATTCCCTGAATGATAAAAGGAAATGACTGGAATCCTCTTAGAGGGGCAATAGTCCCATTGGAGAATGAACAGCATCGGAGAAGAACGAGGCTCAGGATGCTCTAAGTCACTGTTCTATTGTCCCATCTAGTTAGAGCGATTCCCAAAAGAGAAGAGGGATTTATTGGGAGAAGGACCCAGGTTGTCTGAGTCCTGGATGCCTGAGGCTCGTATGCCACGTGAAGGATTTTTTTTTAATTTAAAGGCAAATCTCGAGTGTTAAGAACAAATCATCCCATTAAGTCCTAAAAACAAAGTGCCCAAAGCCTTGACCGTAAGATATTATGCAGAGTCTATTTCCCGTACCAGCGAATAAGAGATGTAGTGCATTGGCCGCAACCACACTGTGAACTCATACATGTGGAAGGGGGGACTCGAAGCTTGCAGAAAAAAATGCTAAAGGTGAATAGATCTGAATGTACTCATCAGGCGTACGCCAGCAGTGTATAGTAATAGATGCCCAACTCTAGGAACGAGGCCTGGAAGAGAGGGCATGGAAACAGTAGGGTCACTTCTTCAGAGGCTGTGGTGAGAGACTGCTGGATATGGGGGAACATGCAGGAATCCCAGGTGACCCCATAGCTGTCGGGAAGCAGTGCAGTTAGTGCGATTCTGTTCCACTTTGTCTTTTTGGAGGTGGGAGTGTGTCTGATGCAGCACTGTTCGCCTTCCCCCCCCCCCCCTGTTGGATGTTAGATCAACCCCAATTACCAGCTAGAGGGATAAAAAAGGAAAAACAACAAAAGGGCAGAAGACCTGCAGAGCAGAATGTCTGCCTCCTACAGACACCAAGCTAAAAGGGATTTAGCTTGCAGGAGGGGTATAGTTGGTAGGAGAGACTAACTCTTTCTTAGTGTCCGCCTCCTAGTGGAAAGAGCTATACCCAAGGCACGGATGAGAAAATACATCACCCGGCTCCCTGGCTAGCTTAGTTTATGGTGCTGGAGGGAGGTGACAGGTTCTCTTTAAAGATAGTTAGTTGCAAAGAGTAAAAATGTTTAGGCAGATGAGGGAGACTAGTACTGGTTTAGGGTGACAAGTGTCCATTATTGAATGAAATACATGTTATATGTACATAATGTAGGCAAGGATATTATACCCCCCCCCCCCCCCCTCACATTCCCAAGCTTACCAAAATCTCAAGTCTATGTGTACTTTAATTTTATTTTATTGTTCCAAGGAACCTAAACTACAAGATGAACCTGCTCTGTAAATAATCTGGATGGATAGTACCTCTGCCGTACCTTCTACTTGCTACTAATCTTTAAACAGTGAGAGGGGAACATGGAAGAAAGTACAACCGTTGACAGTATAAGCGTCATTTTACCTTTTGTGTTTCTATGTGTTTTTCCAAAATCTCCTGCTTTTTCTTCCTTACATCTTGTTGAAGTTTTAGTGCTTCCTATTTTAAGTGAAAAGAATGTTCTTTAAATACTCATAAAACATAACATATGGAAATGGTCTAAACTGTATATATAAAAAGGCTTCTCTGAGCTCTGTTTAACCAATTAAGGACACAGCTTGTTTTTTTTCATGCCCGCCTTCCAATAGTGGTAACTTTAATCTTCCAACATTGGCAAACGAGGGCATATTTCATTTGAACGACAAGTTATAATTTTTTTAATGACATAACTGCAGCGGTCTCCAACTTTTTATCTCAGGCAGATATACAAATGATTAGAGTTATGTTGTGATTTGATGAACGGTTATGCCACCCGAGCCTCTAAAAGTGGTTCCATCCTTGGCCTATAAAATGGCTCCAGAGACAATTTGCGTCTAGTGGACCTTGTGTGGAGCTTGTTGACCACTAGACGCCTCTACGACACAATCAAATAGATTTCACCCAGGTATCAGAGTCTGAGAGGGGGGCATTATTGGAATGCAAGAAGCTGGATGGTCGTATTGACGAACTGCCCACCACCTGGGCCGTTCTGACCCGACTCTTAGAAGGTGCTGGGACCAATGGATGTGTGAGGGCATGCACAGAAAGGCAACTGGGCTCAGGATCCCCTCAACAGACTAGTAGTATAGAGGATCATCTGATTGTCCAACAAGCACAAGTTGTCCACCATTGTTACATCCTGTTTCTGTTGGAACCATTTCCAGACACTTGGCTGAAGGACATTTGATCTCACAGCGCCCATTACATGTACTGCCTTTTACACCCTCACCCACCATCGCCTCCGTTTGCAGCGGTGTCATGAACTACACAACTTTATTTCAATGAGAGCTGTGCCTTCAAGTACGAACGCTGGCCACTACACTGGGGTTGAAGCAAGAGCTTCTGCCCCGACCCCGATGTATCCCAGCACTGACAGTGTGCCTGGAAAGCCCCTTTAACCCTGCATTATTTATACTTTATCTGTTTTCCTCTGTTTTTCTGTAATTTGTTGTGCTTTTATGGCAAGTTTTATATATATATATATATTATATATAATTTTCATGCTGCATTCTAGGTACCTATCTTGTACCCATGTGGATATTTCATGTGATGGGAGTGTGCCCTACAATGGATACAACTTCTTCCTTTTGTCAAATGCCATATGTACTCATGATTAGGGCTTGTTAGCCTGAAACACAAACTATGGTTTTCTGTCTGTATCGACACCATATACCATCATGTTTTTATGCTGGATTAAAGAAAGAATTGAACATTTATGCTCTAACTATAATTTTCTTTCATACAGCATATTCCTTCTTCAGTTAGTTGTATTCCTTGAGCGATGTGGATAGTAGGCACAACTGAGGTGTGCAATCTCATTTTTCCTACTTCCCAACACCACCCAATTTTCCTAAAGGGAGCCATACACCTAGTTTAGCTGTCAAACACTTCAGTAGTTAACAGCTATTGCACCCACCACCCGTAAACACACCCATGTTCAGTTCTACCAAACTTGGACTTCTTCTCAGTAGAGAGGAACTAGTAATTAATAGGAAATTATATAGTACCAGTGTTTCTGGTGGCACAATGCCACACAGCTCTGTTACATGCACGTGTCACTCTCTCTCTCTCACACACACACACACACACACACACACACACACACACACACACACACACACACTACTGCTACATGTACATCACATACAGCTCTGCTACACACATTCTTCATACAACAGGGAACAAAAGCAGCACAGCAGAGTCCGGCACACACGGATCACCCCCTGGTCATGTGACCCCCGGACTCCTTTCACACAGGCGACTGATCACATGACTGACATGACAGGTCCGGCAAGCACACGGCTGCTGTAGGTGTTCGTTAGTATTTCATCCACTACCAACCCCCGTGGCCACAGTTGCTATGGAATACTAACGAACACCTACAGCAGCCGTGTGCTTACAGGACCTGTGATTACGTCAGTCATGTGACCAGGAGTGGAGCATGTAACTCACTCACTCGGGATGAGCATCACTATTATGTGATCAGGGGTGGAGCACAACAGTCACTTTATCACAGGTCCTTCACCTGGAGTGAGTTACATGCTCCACACCCCTGATCACATGACTGTGATGTCCTCACATGTCCTTCCTCTCAGTGAGTTATGTATCCCCTACAACCCCCCGCGGCCTCAGTTGCTATGGAATACCAACAGACACCTAGCTGGATAGCAGTCGTGTACTTACAGAACCTGTGATGACATCACAGTCATGTGATCAGGGGCAGACCATGTAACTCACTCAAGGACAGACACGTGGTCGTTAGCATTTTGATAAGCCATTGCCAAGCATCTTTAGCGGTGGCTTATCTCATATGAAAGCAGCAGGCTAGACATGATGAAATTTAACACAGCCAACCTTTCTTTCTCTGACGTCTGCCATTGGAGAGAATCAGGACACCATCATACACATTAGAAGGTCGGCAGCTCTTGCAAAAATCTACACATTTGGCCAATGCCAGCCAACGTGTATGATCCCCTTCATGCTGATGATATATTCAGTTGTACAATCGAACGTTTACCTGTTTCTTTCTGTGTGCATCAGTGCTGTCCACCGCAGTATGATAAGTTACAGATTTCTGGATGGCTTTTAAAGCTTCTGGGTTATAAACAGTTTTTGTTAGTCCTGTAGAAGTGGACAATACCTGCAAATAAGAACATAAAATGCTCCAAACTGTTAATATGATCAATAACAATGGAGCAACTCTCTCCAAAACAAAACCATTACCCAGATAACCCTTTATAGATGTGCCACAGTATATTACTAACATGGAAAACCCACTGCTCATATTTCATAAGGGTGTAAAAAGTTTCTCACCTTTTCATTAGTGGCAGGATTGTGTTTGGTAATAAAACCCAATCTCTCCTTTACTGGAACTTTTGTCACAGCCTGGAAAGAACATGTAAAAAGTAAATTAAACAGAAGTGCTACAGTTTATAAGAGGTCAATACCTTCCCTTTACTATATATACACACACACACAATAGAAAGCACATATACTTTATCACTATGGTGGTGCACATACCTGCAATGCTTCTGTATTAGCACCTTGTGCTTCCACCGGCTCCAGATTACTTGCAGGGACTGGTCCCAAGCGTTCTTTCACAGATTGTTTGATAACTGGCAGATTTGATGGCTGAACATTAAGCTGACCAACCTGAAAAGGCAAGTAAAGCAGAAACATAACTTGTCATCAATGTGACTTGGCTCTACACCATTCCTCAACGGACAGGCGAACAGTAAACTGGAAAGAAAAGAGGTACAAACTCCTGCAGACCAGGGGCTTGGGAACCCCGTTCTAACGATCAGGGCGGACGTCAGCGGCCATATATTTATCACCTATCCTGTAGATTGGTGATACAGGATAGGTGGTAATCCTGTAAAAGGGTTATCCCACAAACAAAGTTTAACAGTTACATTATGATTCTTCCACGCAAATCCAAAGCCATTTTTTTGGTACCTGGAATCGATCTGCTCCATCTGCAGTTTACAAGCTGTCATGCAACCGCACAGCTTTACACAAAACTAAGTGATTTTTTCAAATATTACCATATTAAAGCAACCTGCGATCTCACTAAATTGCTGGAGGTGTAACAGGGAAACAGGACCATGCTGCATATTTGGTGGAACTGCCCTAACATTGCACCCTTTTGGGATATGGTGTTCTCCATATACAAGGAAATGTTCTATTAATCCCACCCTACAGATGGTGGTCTTATTTATGCTACCTGGCTCAGTGACTACCATCAAAAAAGATCTGCTGCGTTTCCAACAGCCGTGCATAGTCATACCTAGACATTGGAAAAACACAAAAGACCTAGACAAGGGTTGAATGGATACAAGATGTTAATGAATTGATGTCCATGAAGGCTTTGGCAGCGGAAGAACAACGGTCGGTAGAAGTTTATACGCATTTGGAGTCCCTGGATACATTTCCAGAGATCCCCGAAAAGTCCGAGATTGATTGGAAATTCATAGGCATTCAATGACGAAGAGTACAGTGGTTATTGAGGAGCGATAAGTCCGCATGGTCGTAGATTCATACCTTTCCCTCTACTCATCCTTATGTTACGTATCAGTCATATCCCATTGGCGTAAGACGTGTGGATGTTTTTTTCTTTTTAACTCCCTGGTAGGACATTTTATTTGGATAAGCGTACTAAGGGCTATGATACATAGGAAAACTTAGAGTTGGGTACTTATCCTGGGCTTACTGAATGGAAGGTGACTGATTGAGATTTAGTAGTCTAATGAGGAACCTATCACCTCTGGAATCTGATCAATGGATTGGGTGCTGAGGTTATATGTGATATGTTAAATGTTGATATTTGAATTAATGATAGACAGAAAATCTGTTTATTTCTGGTTTGTCAAAACAAAAATTCTTTCCAATAAAAAAATGATTAAAGCATAATATAGCAGCCCATTGAAATGTGCAACGTCAATGACTACTGCAGGGACTCAATCAGTGCCAAAACACCAGCAATAGTTGCACAAGCGACAGCCCAGATCATCAGCAGGCGGTGGGAACACTGCGGGGTTGGTGTAATGCGATGAGGGCCAAACTGTTGCCAGGCTGTTTAATTTAGTATCTCCCCCCCTCGTTGTCTCCCCAGCTGTACTTCTGCTATTCTCGCCGTCACCTCTCACATGGACATTCACAGACATCCTTTTCCCACAGAACCTTACTGATGCCTGCAGACATTAAAATGGCTTTACCATGCCCCAGCAGTCTGTAGCACCCATGCGGCTGGTGAACATGGGAAATGTAGCTTCTGTCAGCATCTGGATATGGATCATATCATACAGTGATATATGGGCTCCTGTGCAGTATATTCACAAAGTTCCGCAGCCTCCTCTTGGCTCTCCTCCTCCACCGGTTGCCTTTTATAATGCAGCACAGACACTCCGTCTTCCAAGATTTCTTATTTATATACACGTTGTCTGCGTGAACTATACAATTGTGTTCAATGATCATTACCCGGAAACCGAACAGTTTAGGGCTTTTTTACCTGCGGAGCAGTTGGAGCTTGTATTTGCTGAGCAGGGCCTTCTCTGTGCCAATACATCTTAATAAAGCGGTTATTCAGAACGGCTTCTGTGCTCGAGATGGCTTTCTTGGCTTCAGCATATGTTGCAAACTGAATTAAAGCACCTTCAGGATCGCCTTCATAAGCAACCTGCAAGTAAAGAACAGTAATAAGAAGCAGGTCACAGCTTATATGAGAGCCGTCTAAGTTTTGGGTCATTGACCCGACAATGAATGTCTTCCATATAATAAGGTGAGGTTAGAAACACAAAAGCAACTTCTATTGCAAAGAATCAATTCCTGCGGTACTACTATTAGTGTAAGCAGCAGAGGAAGCCGTCACCTGATGCAGCACCAGAAGTTTGTAATCTACATTTAGGCCCCTTGCAGACGGCTGGGTCGGATCCGACTCGCGCCTCTGCACGGACCAGCACGGCAATCATCTCACCCGCGGCTCCGGCTCTTTAATGTGCCGGCTGCCAGCCAGCTGGCGCATGCGTAGAGTGGAGCCAGGGGCCGGGGAGTGACATTTCTGCGAGCTCCGCACAGAGCATGCCATGATTTGTTTTCCACGCGGACAAATCGCAGCCGTCTGCCTAGGATTGCGTTTTGTAACGCAATCCTATGGCAGCTTCCATGGGCGGAAATTCTGCAGGAAATCCCGCAGCGATATTTCCGCCTGTGTGCAGGGGGCCATAGTTAAATGGGCTGGGGTCTGCTGCTGGTGTCAGCACCTCCTTAAAATCCATGGAAGCTGCACCTGCAGTTACAAGCATTGGCCATAACACAGGGGTCGGAGCAGCAGCTGTCGCTTCGTACTCCTTTACTGTGGCACTGACTGTGTGCCTGATCACTTGATCAAACAGGTTCCTGAGAGGCAGACCCCAGCCAATCAACGTTTAATGACCTATCCTGAGGACAGGTGATCAATAGAATTTCCTAGGAAAACTCCTTTAAAATGTGGATGTATGTTATGTACGTATACAGCACACAGGAGCAGGCCCAAAGACCTCAGTACAGTGACCACATTTCCACCAATTAATCAGCAATTTCCAAATTTTCATTGCCAACTTTGATGCCAATTTGTTTTGGATTTCTGCTCTTGCACACGGCTATTGATTCCCAGTTTAGTACAGATTTGGGGAGCTCGCACGCCACTGAGAAGGAACTCTAGAATCCACCAACACACTGTTCCAGACAAACCTGTTGTGAAAATATGTCTTTCAACTGCAAATAAAGGTGTAAACAAATGTAGGCAAAGGGGAGATCTATAATATATGTGTCCGTCCAATCTGCTTTGGCACTGCAGTTTGTAAAAAAAACAAAAAAAAAAACAACTACTTTTATTAGGCCGGGCTCATACGACCGTACGGTAATACATAGCTTTAAAAAAAAAAAAAGCTGCATTTTACCGGCATACGGAGCTTCGTTCTGTCAGGTTTCTGCATTCATAGGCCTGCGTATGAACAGTGTGTTTTACACAGGCTGTCATGCACGGGCTTCCTGGTTTCTTCTTAACTTTTTTCTCATGTTTTCTAGCAACTTGTAAAAAAATTCTAACCTACACAATGCAATTGTATATGCACTGCGCTCTGAGCAAAGCTATAGAGAACAATAGGCTGTTCAGGTGTAATATGCGGTAAAATAGAACCACCTGCATTCTTTTTTTATGCGCATAATATACGCAAGTGTGAATGAAACAATGAAAAGCAACGTACTTTCATTGACGCCATTCACTGTGTGTTATGCGCGTAATACGCAATTTAAATACGCTGGTGTGAGCCCGGCCTTACCTAAACTGTGGATCCCGATTAGAGAGGTCTGAAGTGAAACTAAAGTATATTAAACATCAACTACCTGGAGATTTACCAGCGTCCCAAATTTACTGAAATGCTCATTCAGTTTACTTATGTTGTTCAGATCCGGAGGGATTCTCCTCAGCTCAAGCTTGGTATTTTCATTTCCAAACACAACTTTCTTCTGGAATCCAGGTGCGTTAATTCTGTTGAAGTTGGGTCTATGAAAACAAAGACTCTGGTTAATAATGCGCTAGGAGTACAGAACAAAATAGAATGCCATAAGGCAATGTTTGCAGGCGTAAATTGTAACTAATACATGGGAATTTCTCCCTCCAGCAGAGCACTGTGTATTCAAGGACATCAAGACCTTCTTTAAAAATCAAAGACCCCTTCCTGCAGCGAAGAGCATGTCTGCAAGCTGGACTTTTTATAAAAACTTTTTTTTTTTTATCATCACTGTCTGGGGGTAGCTTTGAAAAAAATTTAAAAATTAGGATTCTCTCGAATTATTTTTTTAGTTATGGAGTAAAACCTGTGAGTTAGTCAGGTTGTTCCATCAGGATGAGCCCCATTGGAGCAAATGGATATCACAGGGTAGAGGACTTTCATTCTGGCAGATTAAGGTCAGCCATACATAACATGGACAGTTAGTCATCTACTCTGCAGGAGTAATGTTTCATTGCAAACAGGTCTTCTAATAAGAGCTCTGTGGCAATGAAGACAATTGTTTTAACCCTTTGCAATCCAATTTTGGATTCAGGGTTTTCTAGGGGGCCTTCTCTTTCTGCCATTATAGAAAGGCGCCATCTGCTGGCTAGAGCCAGTACTGCAGTATGGGACATGCTGGGGAGGCACCCGACAACAAAGCGCCCAGTAATCTACAGTAAGAATACCCTGCCGGACGTCTTCTGACATCAGAGCTGTACAGCCTTCAGTCAGAATGTCTTCAGACGGCAGACAGTGGATTGGAAGGGGTTAATATAGTATTTAACCCCTCAGTGACTAAGCCTGTTCGCGCCTTAATGCCCAACTAATTTTTGAGATTCTTTTAATTGTCACATTCCAGGAGCCATAACTTTTATCATTATTCCATCATCATAGCTGAATGAGGGGTTGTTTTTTGCGGGACAAGTTGTTTTTTAAAGCCATCCTTTTTGGCTACATATAATGTACTGAATAACTTTTCTTCATTATTTTTCTTAGAGGATAAAAAATTCTGCCATTTGTTTTTTGAATTTTATTTTTACGGTGTTCAGTGTGCAGAATAAATACAGCGATGACATTCTTCTTTGCACAATTCTGGCAACACGAAGTTTCTACAGTTACTTTATGCTTTGCTATTTCTTTTTTAAAGATCTGCTTTTGTGTTGCCTCATTCCAAGAGCCGGAGCATTGTTATTTCTTTCATGGACAGAGCTCTGCGGGGCTTGTTTATTGTGGGATGAACTCTTCATATAAGATTTTGATTTTAAACTGTGTTCACTGTGCAGTATAGATAATATGTTCAATTTTGCAGGGCAGCACAATTACATATTTTTTTTTTTTTAAGTGTAAAAAAGTTACAAAAAAAACCCCTAAACCCCTACAGAAATTAGATATTGGTGTTTTTTTGTTTATCGCTGCAGTCACACATGGCAGTTTACTAATTATCTTCCACCAACTTACTTGTCAAACCAGGGTTTTTTTGGAGGTATCCCAGAGTCTCCAGGGGTAAGATTCCTTTTCCGGGAATCAGAATCCACAACGATTCTCATATTATTGTTGACTGGTTTTTCTTTTTGAGAAAACAAAAAAAGGGGGAAAATGCTTTAATTAATGCATGTGGTGAAAAAAACTAATTACATACCAGGCTGGATGTCTAGCAGAGGATCTCACAGTACTTTGCTGCCCCCTGCTGCCTCTCCACATATTTGCCAATTTCTTTAATCTGGAGATTAGCCTATACATGCATGACTTGAGTGCCAAAAGTGCATACTGTAATGTTCAACTCTAAACGCAAGTGCTCAGACCATTAATATACTATTTTCTCTCTAAGTAGCCATTATCTGGGAGAAAACCTCAGAATAGATGAAGGGTTGTAGTGAATCACAAATATGTAAACGCATGTGCGCAATACAAGGGGGGGAAATGTGCAAATAGGGAAGATGGCTATTGTCCTATCCTCCCTATTTACATACTTCCCAGAGGAGCATGCATGGCCTTATAAGTCTCCTCACTTACCTTCTAAGGATAGATGATAATCCCCCCGACCCATGTCACAAGCCTCTGTAAGCCAAGACTGTCTGTGTATGGATTCTGGCTTGGCTTACAGCTCCCAGTCAGTGTTCTAAGGCTTGTCTTAAAAGTCTGGACTTTTGACTTGTAAGAATGCTGCCTTCCAATAGGTGGCGCTGCAGAGGGATTGTTCAATCTTTCCATTTGCATATTACCCAGAGGAGCATGCATGGCCTTATAAGGATCCTCACTCACCTTCTAGGTGCTCTCCTTAAGCAGAAACTATACCCTTCCTGACATACACGTGGGAAAACTACACAGGATCTGGGCCTGGATTAGGAGGTGTTTCCGCCCATGCTAGGATTTCTTTCTGCTTCCATGACAGCTGAGCTGCAGGTTCTGCTTTGACAATTCATGTACACGGCAGCCATTGCATTATCCAATTGGACACAGACTGGGAACCCCGACAGCTGTTGCACAAAGTGACAGAGCAACAGTAGTATAGCCCGAAGTTCCAACACATTTATTGGGAGCGATGGCTCTCATACTGGCCACTTCCCTGAGCTGTGAAGTTGTGCAACGTCCCTCCCCATCCAAGACGACAGGCATCCGTGGTCAGTACCGACCACTGTGGCGTCAGGAAGGATCACCCTTTGTGAACAAGAGAGGAATCTAGCCACCAATTGAGTGAGAGACGAAGCGTCCAGGGAAGTCGCACTCTCAGATCCAGTGAGTGCGAGCATTTGTCCCATCAAGACAGGGCTGTCCACTGGAGAGGTCGGGCATGAAATTGGCTGAATGGAATTGGCTCAAACAAAGAGACCATTAACCCTAGGACTCTCATACAATGTTGAATGGGGATCAAAGTCCGAATCTCTGATGGTAACATAACATGGCAACTTGTCGTGTCAAAGACCAGGCCCAGAAATTCCAGAGTGGCTGAGTGGGAAGGTCCCTCACTAGGATGTTGTCAAGATAGGGGATAGTGACAATCCCACTGAAGTGTAGAAGGGTCATCACAGCCACCAGAACTTTGTGAACACCCATGGAGCCGAGGCAAACAGGAGAGGGAGAGGCACTGGTAGTGTTCAAACCGAAGAGCGAAATGCAGAAAACGTTCATGTGTCCTGCAGATGGGCACATGGAGGTATACGCCCTTCATGTCGATGGACGCCAGGAATTCGCCTTGTTCCACGGATGTGATGACCGACTTTAGAGACTCCATGTATAAATGCCTGATTTTCACATATCGATTCAGTTTCTTCAAGTCTAGAATGGGGCAGACGGACCAATCTTTCTGGGGAAGAACGAAAAAGGTTTTAATAAAAACCTGTTAGACGCTCTGCAAATGGAGCCAGGACGATTACAGTCTGGGTGAGTAGCTGGCATATCGCTTGATTCAAATCGTTGATCCGTGAAGGAAACGTCGGAAGTCTGGTCCTGAAGTAATGGACCGAAGAGCTTGGAAGCCTACGAATAGGAACGCCAGGAGGATCGGGGTCTGAAGAAAGGTTTCTTCCTGTGATCCCAAACGGTTTTCTTGTTATGCGGACTAGAGTGCCTCTTCTGTGGAGACCTTGTTTGGCTAGACCTGTTCTGAGGTGGGTGGGAGCTCTTACCACTTGTGGCTTCCGAAATCATTTTATCTAGCTGAACGCTGAAGAGGCAGGAACCTACAAAAGGGAAGTCCATTTACAGACCTTTTAGATGCTGCAACAGCGTCCCAGGATTTCCGACACAAGGTGCTTTTGTGTTGCAATGGAGGCCACTGAAGCCCGAGCCACTAGTCTGGCTGCATCCAGGGGTAAGAACTGGAGAGAATGCCACGGCGCAATTGCTTGGGTTACTCAGATGCAGTCCTGCTGACCCAGCAAAGAGAGGTCGTAGGGTTGAACCTACTGCCTCAAAAGAGGTTCTGGCCAGTGATTCTAGTTTCTTATTGCAGACGTCCGCCGTAGACAAAGGGGGGCGTTCTGCCGAGTGTGACACTGTAGGGTCTACCTATGGAGATGATGTCCATTTCTTCATGGACTCCTCCGAAAAGGAGTACATAACATTTAGGCGCTTGGGTGTGGATGCTTGCACATGCAGAGTGTCCATCACAGTTATCCAACTATCAACTAAAGAGGAAAGTTTGGACAATTGTTCCACGTCCAGATCTGAATTAGATGGAGGCTTAGACACCTGGCTTCTGAGCGAGGGTCAGCCCTGGGGGAAAGCTCATAGCGCATGCGAGTAGTGCGCTGATTCTGGTTCAGCGGCCGACCGGGTTGTAGCTGTGATGGGGCCAGTAGGCAGATCGCTGGAGGCCTGTTTCGATGGGAGACAATCAGTGCAGAGCAGTTCAGACTACCTGTATTATAAAATTAGTACGTCCACAAAAGCATACAAAATGCGTGACTCTGGCTGCAGCCTGTCTGGAGGATTCTGCCATGAGGTCAGACTAGGTGCTAGGGTCTAATGTGCTTGCTGCTATGGGTGCTGCAGAAGTGGAAAGGGTAGAGACGCTAACTGCCAGGCAGAGCTTACCCTGTCCTCTGCTGGTGGTCCCAGTCCTCACTGCTGTGAGCAGAAGTACCACAGGTCTCAGTCGAGGAGAGAGAGGATGCTGAGATCAGGAGGGAAGAGGAAAAGGACCTGAGGGCGGGCTTTACCCCTGGGAAGTGCGGAAACCAATGGGAGTGCAGGAAAAAGGACAGCTAGAGCAGTAATTGGAGGATTTTCCAGGAAGTACCACCTCTCTGCATGGGCACCCTGATAGGCTGAAGAGAGCCTGTGAGCCCACCCCTACAAGTGTAGTCACCAATGGAGAGACTACAGTAATAGTCCGCCTCCTAAGCTCCTAAAAGCTGCTTTGTACCATCACCATTAGTGGGCAGCCACTTTTGCACAGTAAAAAGTTTTTTTCTTCCCTTTTTAATTTGATATTTTTATGTTTTTAGCTTTGTCAAAGTCCTTATAAGGCACTTCTGTACTGCATTATATTATCTTCTAACTTTATCACAAAGCCACGGCAGACCCGGTGGCCATTGTCAGGCGTCAGCACTCAGCGGCTACAGATGGCACATACTCCGCTCCTGAACCCGCGCCATCTACATGCATTTACATGTACAGCAATTGGTGTGAGCCCCTTCCCTCTCATGACATACATGTATACCATTGGGCAGGAAATGGTTAAAACCAAAAAACGTATTACTCCCCTTCCCCATCTTCTCTCCACTCCGACGCACATGCATGTCTGGTAACGCACGGGTCTCTGCATGCTGGTCTCCAACAATGGCGCATTATATAGACAGTCAAGCTGTCATTGCTGCAGGCCACCAGAGATCAGCAAGTCTCCGCAGAAGATCAGGTAAAAGATAGAGAAGACAAGATTATAAAACCAATCCACAGCGGCAAACCTGCACCATAGTGGGGAGGACTTACTGTGGAAAATCCAGATGGATCTTACAGAGCAAATCCGCCTCATGTGAACACACACTTAAACATGCTCTTAAAACAGTTTTGAGAAGGAGACCTTCTGTGTTTGTTATTCACAGCTCAATATCTGCCTGCTGTCAGTGAATGGAGAGATTTTTCACATCCAGAGCCTTAAAGCCTGACCGACCAAGTCCAGCTGTACAAGTGCAGCTGCCTAATGGGAACCATCCCTGCCTCTCAAGGTGGGTTTTCAGAACCTGAAGGAAATTAGTGAATGTTTCTGCTCCCTGACAGTAAGCCAAGGCCTTAGCAATATTAGGGAATTGAATGAAAGTACAATTAAAAGCTACATAGCAGTCTTTCAATATAAAGCTGGGAAATCCCTGAAAGCCTCCCTCACACAGGCGTTCGGCAAAACGCCACAGCTCCCTGCGGTCGACAGCTGGGTTTAGAAAACGTCATTGAGGAGGTGTGCTAAACGCCGAAAAAACAGAACAGACTCCACTCGGAAATCGCGGCAAAGTGCCACAATCAAGGATCTGTCTGAGATAATCCATTGAAAACAATGGGAGAGTTTTACCGCGATTAGCGTAGCGCTGAAAACACTGCATTAATCGCTGAAAAAAGCACCTGTGTGCGTGAGGCCCAAGGCCTGAGCTAGCTGCTGGATGCCCAATACTCTTATTAGTAAAGGGTTATCTTCATGACACAAACCCTTTAAAAACGCACTTTAAATGGCAGCTCCTATTTAAGTGTCAAAACAATATAAGACACCACTTACTAGATGCCATCAATATGGTTAGTTCATTGATTTTATTATTTCCACAGATCTTGCAGCTTAAGTGAGCCGCACAGCACATTTCTCATAACAAACTAGCAAAATAAGTACCCAAAATGCCCTTAATTAGGCTGTTAGATTAGCTAAATGATGCCTATAGACAACCAAATGGTACATTATGATGAGGCTGTCCGAATGCGATAGGGTCGTCTTGAAGACACGTTTATACGACATCTGCAGTGTATAAAGATGTGCAGCACAGATCCCAGAAGATCAGTAGAAATAGGCAAAGCCGAAAAACTAGACTGATTACCTTCCGTTAAGCAGCACAGCAAGTTAAGTCTAGAAGAAACACCACGCCATTCTCTAGAGTAAAGAGAACTAATGTGGCCAGTACCTCTTGGGGGTAAATCCATATCGCCAGAAGTCAGGCCTATCAAATTCGGCCTTTGGGCATGCACGCGATGTCTGTACATGGGGCGTGAAGTACTGGTCAAGCTGGGAGCTTCTGGATTGTAGCCATCAGAATCATATGTTTCTGGGAACAGAGGAATAGGCCCTGCAACACAACAAAGAGAGAGAAGGTTAATTATCAATAAATGGAAGTACAGGAGACCCCCATGAAATAAGGATGATAGAACGCGGTTTACACCAATCACGTCAAGCCTAGGACATATGGATGTAGTTATGACCATGACCTATAGAAAGAAAAATCCTGGTTGTCAGAAATGCAGTAACAATCTAGGCTTTAGTATACAGAAGTTACACACATCAACAGTCAAGACAGCGGACTTGTGAACATCAGGCTTCCACAATTAAGACAAGGTTCTGCTCATATAGAAAGTTTTTTTTTTTTTTTTGTTATTTACCATACAATCATCTTCTCGGATGTTCATTAGGGGGGACACAGCGAAGACCTTGGATGTGAACCTAGGAGGTGGTCACTAAAGTCTCATATCCATGGGCAGATCAGATTCCGGATGCAGATTTCTGCAGAAACCATTTGCGGGAGATGGCGGATGTAATGGTTTTTTCACATGGATGCACTGCAGATCATCCACGCAGAAAAAAAATCTGCAACCCCACCTCCCTAATCAATTTTAACCTTCAAATCCGCAGTGCATCCACAGTTGTATTTGCGGATTCACTGCGGATCGTCCACACCCATTGACTTCTATTAAGCCGGTCTGCACTGAAATGGAGCATGCTGCGATTTATTTTCCGGCACCAAACGGTCCACAAATCAAATGCACATGCTTAAATTCAGTTGCGGGTGCCAAAGCTTCCCTACGGGCACTTTGAATTGATTTTGCAAATTAAATCCACCCGTGGACAATGGGCCTAAGCAAAGGAAGAGCTGATGACTCCTACCAGCTACTCTAAATCAGTTTGTACTCAGGCAGGAGAGGAAAAGCCCAAAGGTTAATTGAATACATAAAACAAAACAACGGAACAAAGAAAAGGGGAATATAGGAACGGATTAACAGGCGGTCCCGCCAATATACAATGAGTGGGTGCTGTGTCCCCCAATGAACATCCGAGAAAAGGATTTTAGGGTAATAACGCCTGTTTTCTCAGCTGTGTCATTGGGGGACACAGCGAAGACCTTGGGACGTGCAAACAGTCCCTAGGGGTGGGCAAAATTTTATGATGCGAAGAGGGTACTGCAGCCGACCAAGAGCAACATCAGAAGATGCAAAAGTAAAACTTTATGAATGTATGAAGCGAAGACCATGTCGCAGACTTGCTAATCTGGAGAACAGAAGCGCTGTGGTACACCGCCCAGGATGCATCCCCCATGGGTGTGGAGTGAGCAGTTAAAGGGGTTGTCTCGCGGCAGCAAGTGGGGTTATACACTTCTGTATGGCCATATTAATGCACTTTGTAATGTACATCGTGCATTAAATATGAGCCATACAGAAGTTATTCACTTACCTGCTCCGTTGCTGGCGTCCCCGTCTCCATGGCTCCGTCTAATTTCGCTGGCTTCTTGCTTTTTTAGACGCACTTGCGCTGTGCGGTCTTCTGCCTGGTGAATGGGGCCGCTCATGCCGGAGAGCTGGTCACCGCGTTGTCATCATAGCTCCGCCTCCGTCACGTGGTGCCGATCAGCCAATGAGGTGGCTGTATCGGCAGTGGAACGCGGAAGACAGAAGAAACAACTCCACCGTGCACCATGGGAAGACCCGCAGTGCACCGTGGGAGAAGACCAGCGGCGCCATCTTTAAAAGAAGAAAAGAAGAAGCTGCAGAACGCTGATGCAGATAAGTGCAATGTGCTTGTTAAAAACTAACACATGCTTTCTTTTTCACAGGGCATAATGCAGGGGTCCATTTAAAAAAAAAAAAAAACAAACGCTTTCGGCGAGACAACACCTTTAACCGTACGGGTACAGTCCTGTGCTTGGCGTGTGTTACTCCCTGAAGAATAGGACACACTGCGGATTTGGAAGCCAGGGGTGTTTGTAATATACATCGTGCATTAAATATTGGCCATACAGAAGTTATACATGTGCAGAAGACCTGTGCGGCGCGAGCACGCCGGAGCGGGACAGAAGAGGGCAGACAGCGCAAGCGCGTCTAATCCAGGCAGAAGGCGGTTTTGGTTGGCGCCATGGAGACGGGGACGCCCACACCGGAGGGGGTAAGTGTATAACTTCTGTATGGCCAATATTTAATGCACGATGTATATTACAAAGTGCATTAATATGGCCATACAGAAGTGTATAACCCCACTTGCTTTCGCAGGACAACCCCTTTAAGGCTCAAACCCATATCCATGCCTGATTGGAGGAAGGAAAGGATTCTGGGAACAGAAAAATGCATAGGTTGAAGATAATGCTGCTCACATTTGAAGAATGCCTTCCAGACCCTATGGTAGATGTGAGAAGAATGTGGTTTCCCGCCCCGGGTATAGTTTGGACAACGGGGTCCCTGCGCGTTCAAGACGGTGTGTGGATTCAACAGCCAAGCCGTCAAACCTATACAAATGCGGGTGAAAAGCTGGCCCTGCCCAGAAACCTGGAGGTGGGACTGATCGCTAGTTTCAAGAACCTATCAGAGGCAAGCGCATTCACAATGCAAATGCAAAGGGAAAGCCCTTCCCTCATGACTCATCGAGGACAGGCTGTAAGGAGAGGCGGTTGAAAAAAAACACGGGCTAACCGTCACAGGAAGTTGACCGAAAGAGCTCGGGCCACAGAAGCAGACACTGCACCAACGAAGTTCGTTGTGTGGTTGCTGTGACCAGAAGCAATCGAAACTCCCCAGAAACAAAGGCACAGCCCGGGAAAGGACACCGCCAGGGGGAATGACCACTCCCATCGCAAGCGGGAATCTACACAAGGGAGATGGTTGCACATAGAGTGGGAGCCAGGGAAGGGGGATGGGAAAAGTCCTCATACATACATTACCTGGTGGGGAAGGGCCGGATACCGTGGCATCAAAATCCAGCCTGATATTTCAGTTTCTTGTTTCCCTTTGGTGTGAGAGAGCCCAGGGATCTAAGAGAAAAGACCTTCGCTGGTGGGTCACAAAAGTGTTAGGGCTTCTCTGTTGCAACCTTGCATTTATGAAGCAGGGAAGTAGCAGGGAAGTTTGTGGACTCAGATGCCAAGAAACTCCAGGATCTTGAAGACCTGCAGCAGGATGGTCTGTCTCCTATGGACACTAAGCTAAAAACTGATTTAGCTGAATGGCTACAGGATGGGTATAGCTGGTAGGAGTCAACTCTTCCTTTACTTAGTGTCTGCCTCCTAGTGGCAAGAGTTATAGACAAGGTCTTCACTGTGTCCCCCAATGAAACAGCTGACAAAAGCATGATTTTTGTTTCTTACATGATCCATGACAGATTTTTCAGTGGATGGAATAGTATAAATGGAAGACAGGAAAATGCCTCTACAGCACCAACCAAGTAATGACACTTTGGCTGCTGCTAGTTGTGCGTTTGAACATGTTAGGGCTTATGTCCACAGGCATATGCGTAAAACAGGGCGGGTCTCCCACGTCGCTTTACACATATGGAGGACTTTTGCTCTGCCATCAGAGAACACATATCAGCTTGGTATGCACTGTGCATGTTTGAGAATATGGCGTCACGGACATGCACAATGATTTTATTTTTCAAATTCCCCACTCTGTTCAGAGCAGGGATGCATTTCAAAACGCTGCCCTCTCGCAATGCCGCATAGGGGCACCGTTTCGATAAGGAGCCAATAGCAGGGCGCTGTACCATACGCAGAAAAAGTGCGCATGCTGTGATTTATTTCTTTGCTGTATGGAAATGCTATCTACACATGGTGGTGTACACTGAGGAATGAAAGCCCATCGACTGTCATTGCCTCCATTCACCGCGTATTACACAAGCGTGATACGCAGTGAATGGAGGCACTGAAAGTCAATGGACTTTCATTCCTCCATGTACACCAGTGTGTGGACACTGCGTGTTGATATGCACGTGAAAATAAATTACGGTAAGCTCTATTTTACCGCATAATACATGCACATA
The DNA here is from genome assembly GCF_035609145.1 of Eleutherodactylus coqui. Taxonomy (NCBI): domain Eukaryota; kingdom Metazoa; phylum Chordata; class Amphibia; order Anura; family Eleutherodactylidae; genus Eleutherodactylus; species Eleutherodactylus coqui. The sequence continues at coordinate 410,423,984 of NC_089837.1, read as the reverse complement.
GCCCCAATTGAACTCTATAGATGCATGTGCTTAAGCAGAGCTTACGCAACCTATTGCGTAAGCCTTGCGTGCGAAACGCCTGTTGCCTAGTAAAAGGCTAATTAATCACTGTACATGCTCATTTCTCTGCCTGTGTTTTTTTCACGCACGTAAGAAAGGACACGGATTACTTACCGGTAGTCCCTTTTCCAGGAGTCATCACGACGGCCCCATTACATATGGAGGTTGCCCTCTGACCCAGGTAGGGACAGGAAGAGTTTAAAAGCACCTCCCTTTCCACCCATGCTTCAGTGACTTATAAATCATTACGGTGGACAATGTTTACTAAACCAAATTTTACCTTTATTCGGTCATATTTACATTTGAAGAACATAAATTATTCTTAAAGGGGAGGGAACTATGGGCCGTCGTGATGACTCCTGGAAAAGGGACTACCGGTAAGTAATCCGTGTCCTTCCAGAGCGTCATCCCGACGGCCCCATTACATATGGAGTATACCAAATTATACGTGGCCCTAGGGTGGGACTACTGCCTGAAGGACTTTACGTCCGTAACTCAGGTCTTTGTCCGACTGGACGTTAACCCTGTAATGTCGGGTAAATGTATGTATACTCGACCAGGTCGCCGCCTTGCAGATCTGCTCGGCAGACGCCTGGCCTTTTTCTGCCCAAGAGGAGGAAAGAGAGCGAGTGGAGTGAGCTCTAATTTTTCCCGGAGGGTCGAGACCCCTGGCTTTATATGCCTCTTGGATGGCGGTCTTGATCCACCTCGCGATGGTGCTCTTAGTTGCCGTCTTTCCTTTTGCCGGCCCCTGAAATTGAATGAAGAGGTTATTATTTTTACGGAAAGAGCGGGTGGCCTCTAGGTACGCTAGAACAGCTCTCCTAACGTCTAGGTTATGAAATTCTCTCTCTTTCTCGTTACGGGGATTTTGACAGAAGGAGGGCAGAGTGATCGTCTGCTCCCTATGAAATTTTGACACTACCTTCGGAAGGAAGGCTGGGTCTAGTTTGAAGGTAATCCTGTCGTCTTGTATTACCATGTATGGTTCAATACATTGTAATGCTTGCAATTCCCCTATTCTCCGAGCCGATGTTATGGCAACTAAAAGGGTAACTTTTAGTGTGAGCAGCCTCAAGGAGAGTTGTGAGAGGGGTTCGAAGGGGGATTGGCAAAAGCTAGTTAAGACTATATTTAGGTCCCAGGTAGGAAAGGTTTCTCTAACAAAGGGTCGAAGCCGTTCTGCCCCTTTGAGAAACCTACGCACCCAGCGGTGTTCTGCCAAGGGAAAATCTAGATAGGACCCTAGTGCTGCTGTATGGACTTTAAGGGTTCTAGGACTAAGGCCTTTTTCTAGGCCTGCCTGCAAAAATTCCAGGATTACGGGAATGTCAATTCCTGGGATTTTCCCTGGCTCTATTTTACAGAACTCTGTGAATTTTTTCCATATCCTATCGTAGATGGCTATCGTGATAGGTTTACGGCTTTTTGTTAGGGTAGTAATTACATTATGGGAGAGTCCCTTCCCACGCAGTATCATGCTTTCAGCATCCATGCTGCTAGCTTCAATTTCTCGACCCCTGGGTATGTTAGTGGGCCCTGGAGGAGAAGATCTTCTACGGCTGGTAGTAGGAATGGACCCTGGATCGCCAAGGCTTTTAGCAGGGGATACCAGGGCCTTTTGTCCCACATAGGGGCAACTAGTATGACTGACGCCCGGCTGGTTTGGATTTTCCTGAGGGTGCGGGGGATCAGTGGGAAGGGAGGAAAGGCGTAGGCTAGGTCCATGTCCCAGCTTTGGGACAGGGCGTCTACCCCGCGTGGATTGTCTCTGGGGTTCAGCGAGTAAAAGTCCTGGCACTTTGAATTTCTCTTCGTGGCGAACAGGTCTATCTGCGGTTCTCCCCACTGGCAGATTAGTTGGTCGAAGACTCGCTGATTCAGTCCCCATTCTCCTGGATGGATGCTCTGTCTGCTCAGGAAGTCGGCAGCGACGTTTGTGGACCCTTTTAAGTGGATCGCTGAGAGGGACAGCACGTTGGATTCCGCCCAGCGGAGTATCTCTGTTGCCAGTCGTTGCAGGTGCGGGTGTCGCGTTCCCCCCTGGTGACGAACAAATGACAGAGCTGTCATATTATCGGTTAGGATTTTGACATGCCTTCCTTTTATAAGGGGTTCTGCCGCCTGAAGGGCTTCCCAGATTGCCCTTAGTTCTCTGAAATTGGATGAGCGTTTAGCTACTTGGGGGTCCCAAATCCCCTGTAGATTTTGGTCGGCTACTTGGGCTCCCCATCCCGTTTTGCTGGCATCTGTTGTGATGGGTACGGTAGATTCTTGTGACCAAGAGGTACCTTTGCTTAGGTTCCTCTGTGAGGTCCACCAGCGTAGGGACTCTTTGACTCGGACGGACAGGCTCACCTTCTTATCCAGGGATGTCTGCCGTTTGTCCCAGTTGGCAAGGATAAATCCTTGTAATTGCCGGGTATGGGCCTGTGCCCATGGGACTATCTGAATGCAAGCCGTCAGGATGCCCAGCACCTTCATTGTTTCTCTAATGGAAACCGCCGTAGCCTGACAGAAGGATTTTACTCTTTGGGTGAGGTCTTCCTTCCTAGATGATGGAAGCCGGGATTCCTGGATGTGGGAGTCTAGTAATACTCCCAGGTACACCTTTTGTGTACCAGGGTTCAAGTCGGACTTCTGCTTGTTAACTATCCACCCTAAACTGTTTAGGGTGGATAAGACCATGGATAGGTCTATACGCATGGTCTTCTCCGTCCTTGACACCAACAAAAAGTCATCCAGATACGGAAATATGCGGATCTGATTCCGCCTGAAGTAGGCTACCATCTCTATAACGATTTTCGTGAATACCCGAGGGGCGGTGGAGATTCCGAATGGAAGGGCCGTGAATTGGTAATGTTGGATCTTGTCTCCCTCCCGCAGAGCAAACCTCAGGTACTTGTGATGGGCTGCCGTTATTGGGACATGGTAATATGCATCTTTAAGATCTATGGTGCACATTACACTATCTCGATCTATTAGTGGGACGATGGATCTTACTGTTTCCATCTTGAATTTTTTGTACGAGATAAATTGATTTAGGGCTTTAAGATTAAATATAGTCCTAATGGAACCATTCGGTTTTTTTATTAGAAATAGGGGGGAATAGAATCCCTCACCCCTTTCGTAATCGGGGACTTGTGTAATGACCCCTAGGTCCTTAAGTTCCTGAACGCCTTTTATGAGGTTCCCTTGTTCCTGTAGGGACCCCGGGGAGGTTATAAGGAATCTCCTAGGGGGTAGCGAGTGGAATTCAATTTGGTACCCTGCTTCGATTATTCGGAGTACCCAGGGGTTAGACGTTACCCCTTGCCACTGGCTTAGATAGCCCGCTAATCTACCCCCTGTTTGTTCAGGGGAGGGTTGGACTTCCTTACCCCGACCTCCCTTGGGGTACGACCATCTTCCAGTCTTCCCTTTCCCTTTAACTTCGGGAGGAGGCTGGCGCATCCTCTTCGGGAAGGATGGTTTCCTGAAAGGTTGTCTGTCAGGCAGGGTTTTACTCTTGTCGCCGACTTTTTCCAGGATTTTGTCCAGGACGGGCCCAAACATATATTCCCCTTGGAAGGGGATGGCGCAGAGCTTATTTTTGGATGTAATGTCTGCGGCCCAAGTCTTCAGCCATAGTGCCCTTCTCGCTGAGTTGCTGAGGACTCCGGTTTTTGCCCCGTATCTTACCGTTTCCGCTGATGCGTCAGCCAGGAAGGCGGTAGCCATTTTTAAGAGGGGGAGACAGCTGGCCAACTCCTCTCTGGGGGCCCGATCCTTTATGGAGGCTTCTAGCCTGTTTAGCCAGAGCGCCATGGATCTAGCCACTGAGGTTGAGGCTATGTTAGCCTCGATGGTGAGGGATGTTGCCTCCCAGGCTTTCTTCATTAATCCGTCGATTTTTTTATCCATCGGATCGGATAGCTGGGAGGTGTCCTCGAAGGGCAAGAGGGTCTTCTTGGCCACTTTTGCGATCTGGATGTCCACCTTGGGGGTTTCCCTGTACAGGCGGACGTCCTCGGTAGCGAATGCGAGCCGGTTTCGGATCTCTTTTGGAACAGTGATCCTTTTTTCCGGTTCCTGCCATTCATCTGTGATCACTTGCTGCAGCGTCTGGTTGACTGGGAACATGATCTTTCTTCTAGATCGGAGGCCGCCAAACATCTCATCCTGGATTGTTCTCGGCGGGTTATCTTCCTCAATTTGCATTGTTTCCCTCACCGCCTTGATGAGGTGCGCAATGTCGCTTGATGAGAAGTAATATTTCTTCTCGTCTTCTATGGGAACTGGTGGGTCCTCTAATTCCCCTTCGGACAGGAGCTCCAGCGATTCACCGGAGATCGAACTCGCCGACTCGGTCTGTCTAGGTCTTTTAGGGACCCGTGACGGACCTGGCTGGGCCTGGGGAAGGGACGCCATGGAAGCCTGCAGCTCTTCCCTTATCATGCAGCGGATATCGGATTTGAATGCTGCTTTCTCCTCTGCGAGAATTTTCCCCGTGCATCTGTGAAGGCAGAGCAATTCACTGTTATAGCAGTGCAAGCGTTGGATTCAGGAGCATTACTTGCGGTAATACACTCACTCCTCGCATAGGGGTTTTTTATAGCTCTCCTCGAGCCTTTTGTTGCAGAGGACGCATTTTTTCGATTTTTTCCTCGGGTCCATTTTCTTTGGACCCTCCTTATCCATCTACCCATGAAAGTGGGGGAGAGGGGAGACAAGAAAGGGAACATATATGCATCCGCTGTACAAGTGACCATTTGCGCATGTTTTGGCGTATAGCCTACTTACAGTTGGTAGGGTGTCAATCTCTCCCTCACGTGCTGAGCTGTCGCGGGTAGACATACTCACATACACTTGTCTGGCAGTCAGCAGGAACCTCCATGGAGTTTAGCCTGCTTTTATGGGGAGGATTTTCAAATTTGGCGCCATTTCCGGGTTTTCGCCGGTAGCCACGCCCCCTACGTTGTGCGCGTGACGTCACCACGCCGGATGACGTCACCGCTATGCGCCCGAGGTCCAGGGAGGCCGCCGCTGCCGTTCCCCTGCCAGGAGGAACTATCCCATCACAGCAGCGGCGGCCCGAACATGCGATCCGCGCGAGGGAGACCAGCGCTACTGGGCGACTGACGGCTCCGTCGGCAGCGCAGGTCGGGGATGCAGGGACTCTTGAGTGTGCGGCCCCGACCTCTACCCCTCCAGGGGGGCCGCACAGCGTGCGGTAAGTATTTCTTTGCGGTAAGTCTTCTTGCCTCCGCAGCTTCCTATCTCCTGCAGCTCTGGAGCTGCTCCTCTGTCCCACCGTAGGGACAGGAAGACACTGAAGCATGGGTGGAAAGGGAGGTGCTTTTAAACTCTTCCTGTCCCTACCTGGGTCAGAGGGCAACCTCCATATGTAATGGGGCCGTCGGGATGACGCTCTGGAAACATAGTTACATACACAACCATACCTGTGCAAAAAGACGCATACACACTCAGAAGCAGGGAAATATGCAGTCATTGATATGCAGCGTTTTACGCATGCGCCCGCGGACGTGAGCCCTTGGCTGGAGCACCAGCACTGTACTTAGTGGTAATTTTCTTATTCCCCTCTGACCCTTTTTGTTGACGAGTTGTTTACATCGCTAAGATCCCCTTTTTATGGATGTTCTTCCTTTGTCTCACCATTCTCTGTGGTGTTGGATGTATACAAAGTTGGCAGTGTAATACTGGGCCCGGCCGGTCTAGCACCGATGACCAGGCCTTGCTTAAAGTTGCTTAGATCATTTAATTTCCTATTCTAATGTGAATTCACGCTAACACACATCCACGGAAAACTAGATTTTATGTTGCACTCCGGGGTCAGATATCAAATTTCCTTATAGGGAAGCTCCAATCACGAACAGGCAAGTGTCTCTAATACAGTGGCCATTCAGTATGCATTAACCCCTTAATGACATGGCCTATTTTGGCGTTGAGGACCAAACAATGTTTGGTAGATTTTCATCTCCATTTTTCAAAAGCCAGAACTTTATATTTCCGTTGATGCGGCCGTATAAGGGCTTGTTTTTTGCGTAGCGAACTGTAGTTTTTATAGGTGCCATTTTTGGGTACATAGACTAGATTGTAGAACTTTTATTATTTATTTTTATGATCGTAGGGAGAGAAAACGCATCAATTCTGCCATAGATTTTTTTTTTTTTAAGTGTTATTATGCAGCATAAAGGACAACATGTGTTTTTCTGCGGGCCGGTACGGTTACAACGATACCAAAATTCTTACTTTTTTAGGTTTTACCACTTTTCTGTAATAAAAACCCTTTTCTTGGAAACTTTTTTCCCCTAAATCGCTGCATTCAAAGTCCTATAACTTTATTTTTCCATGGACGGAGCTCTGTGAGGGATTATTTATTGTGAGATTTTTTCGATCACTTTTATTGTGTTTTTTGGGAGGCAAAATGCTAAAAATGAGCATTTTGTCTCAGTTTTTTAGTGTTTTTTTACGCTTTTTGCCGTGCAGGATAAAAAGCATGCTCGATTTAATGTACAGGTCTTTACGCACATGACGATACCAGATATGCATTTGTTGGGTTTTTTATGCCAATATGAGAAAAAGCATAAAAAGGGTGTTTACATTTTTAATTTTTGTACATTTAGATTTTTTTTTTACACCATCTGTGTCCCTCTTATCCTAGCGATCATTGGTGGCATAGTGTAAGGCTTTGCAGGACTTCTCTCCTGCAATGCCTTATCTCTTATCAGCGATCAAAGGCTCTGGCAATACAGGACGCCGGTATCTGGTGTCCTGTTGCCATAGCAACTGGCCGGGCTCTCTGCGATCACATCGCAAGAGCCTACTTAGATCGTGGCAGGGAAGGGGTTAACAGCAGGGGGCGCATCTCCGATGCACCCCCGCTGTTGCAGCGAGAAGCCGGCTATCAGTGACAGCTGGCTCCCACTGCCGGATGGCGCGAGATCTGTCATGATCTCGCGCTATTCCTATGACGTAAGGTACGTCATTTTGCAGGAGGTACCCCACTCCCATGAAGTACCCTCACGTCATGCCGAGGGAAGGGGTTAAATATGCATTCGCACTTTTTTACACTAATGTCAAAGTAGATCACAATATGGTTTATCATAACTAATGTTATTACTTTCTATTTGTACAACATTACACTCCATCTCCTTCCATATGACGATAACAGTCAAGAACACGACATCCGCTCTGCAACTCATTGTTAATTTAAACCCATAAAGTGTCCTACTGAACTACTGGAGATGTATGAAAACTGGAGTAGTTACCTATGGCAACCAATCACATTTCACCTCTTATTTTTCAGATATCCTATAGAAAAAGCAAGCATTTACCTGGTTGCCGTGGGCAACTACTCCACTTTTCCTTTGCACCAGTTTTGATGCAACCTTTCTATTGCTTCCACTGATATGTTACACTGGAGTTTCCAAATAGGGCGTTTAAATCTTCAAAGTGGAACATTACTTCAATTAACCCCTTAAGGACATGGCCTATTTTGGGCTTAAGGACGCAACGATTTTTGGCGGATTTTCATCTCCATTTTCCAAAAGCCATAACTTTATTTTTCCGTCGATACGGCCGTATAAGGGCTTGTTTTTTGTGTGGCAAACTGTAGTTTTTATCGGTGCCATTTTTAGGTAAATAGACTATATTGTAAAATTTTTAGCTTTTTTTATGACCGCAGGGAGAGAAAACGCACCAATTCTGCCATAGATTTTTGTAGTTTTTACAGCATTAATCATGCAGCATAAATGACAATACATTACTTCTGCGGTTCAGAACGATTACGATGCCAACATTCTTATTTTTTTTTTAAGGTTTTTCCACTTTTCTGCAATAAAAACCCTTTTTTAGAATTTTTTTTTTCAAAGTCCTATAACTAATTTTTCTATGGACGGAGCTCTGTGGGGGCTTATTTTTTGCTACACAAGCTGTAATTTTTATTGGTACCATTTTGGGGTACATACGGCTTTTTTGATCACTTTTATTGCGTTTTCTGGGAGATAAAATGCTAAAAATTAGCATTTTGCCTCAGTATTTTAGCAATTTTATTTTTAAACGCTTTTTGCCGTGCAGAATAAAAACCGTGTTCAACTAATTGTACGTGTTGTTACGTACACGACGATAGCAAATATGTGGGATTTTATTTATTTTTGTATGCTAATATGAAAAAAGCACAAAAAAGGTTTGGTTTCTTTAACACTTTTCTTTCTTGTACTAATATATATATATATATATATATATATATATATATATATATATATATTTTTTTTTTTTTTTTTTTTTTTTTTTTTTACACCATTTGTTTACCTGTGGGAGACTTACATCATAGCAGCTATGATAAGGCTTGATTTCGCTTGTTATAGCGATCATAGGCAATGGTAATACAGGACGCCTGTAGTTGGCGACCTGTTACCATAGCAACCAGCCGGGCTCTCTGCGATTACATCCCGAGAGCCCGACGATGCCACAGAGGGAAGGCGCTCCCTCTGAATGCTTCCAATGCCGCAATCTACACCCCGCTGTTACAGCAGAAGGTTAGCTATAAGTGACAGCCGGCTCCCACTGCCGGAGAGCTCTTCTAATCTTGCACTAGCCACATGACGTACGGGTACGTCCAGTTGCAGAAGGTACCTTGCTGCCATGACAAACCCTTGCATCATGCGGAAGGAAGGTATTAAAACCAAAGCAGACGATTCATATACCTGAGGAGAAAAGTGGGGGCGGAGCAACAACCGGGGGAGGAGGAAGGTGAATGCCAGTAGTCACTACAGTAGGGACAGAGCTCGTGGCAGAATTTGGAGGAGCATCCATTCCAGCAGGCTGTAAAGGTGGAAGAGGCGGAGGAGGACCTGACAAGTAGAAAGCACAAACTTGTAAGCATGGAATTTATAAAAGTGATAATAATGAAGTACACACACTAAATAAGCTATTAATAATGTGCAATAAACATTTATTCCATTGTGTACCCCAAGGCACTCATGTTGTTCTCACATTTTAATTCGCACTTTAGTCACAAATGTTTTTTTTTTTTCTTTTCCTGAAGAATATGAAAATATCTATCACACATACTTTTCACAGGTTGGAGGATAACTTGCCGATTATTGGGAATCTCACCGCTGACAATCTTAAGGACAAATTCCCATATCCTCCTCACTGCAGGACTACTGCACCCCCCACAGTGAGGAGCAGACTGAATGGATCACTGGTCATGCAAACGCCCTATTCCCTTTCAATGGAGCAGCAGATAGCGCCGATCAGCAAGGGCACGGGATTTCCGTCAGCCCTATTGAAATGAATGGGGAGCTGACCACACATGCTTAGCCATCACCCCATTCATTCTGACATCACTGTGGAGGAGGACTCCAGTTCTCAAAATTGGCAGGGGTATCATTTATGAGACCCCCACGATCAATACGTTATCCCCTGTCCTGTGGTTAGGGAAGACCTTGTAATTGTGGTGCAACCCCTTTAGGTACAGGGTAACAAACCGCTAATAAAAAACTTAATGTTTACCTTTTAGCTCATTGAAGACACAGGCAATTTTAATTTGTATCAATCTAGTTTCCCAAGAGCCATAACTATTTATTTTTCCGTAATCATTGCTGCATCGGCTTGTTTTTTTTTTTAGATGCCCGTAACATATTGTTGGAAAGGGTTTTTAACTATTTGTTTTTACATATAAAAGTTTAGCATTTTTAAAAAATGTGTAAACGTTTTTTTATTTAGGTGTTGCAGTGAGTTGTTCCTGCACCATCATCCTACAATACCTGCCAGAGCAAGGGTCAAGTGTCAATGGCACTACGATGGCAGGTCTGGAAACCTTCAATAGGCCTTCACCTGCCATTACAACTCTTACAGGGGAAGGAGATGTTCAGATGACAGAGGGAACCCCTTTTCTCTCTGTCTAACCACTTAGATGCTGCTGCCAGGTGCCATGTGTGTAACATATGAAGCAGGCTCAGAGGCTGAGCTCCAGACAATCTCTGTGCACATCTAAGTGATTAATAAGTCAGCAGGCAGCATAGGGAGGACATGGCAGGTGATTTATACAGATGCAGGCTGCCCCTCTATATAGGGAACCTTGGTGACAAACAAATGCTGTTACTATCTCAGTTAAAGTCCCCCCTCTATTTGGTAACAGATTGCTCCACCTCAAGGAGTTTCTCTGTTCTACAATTTTCTGGAGAATTAAAAATTAAGCAAAACTTTGGGCAGACAAACGCAGTACTTCATCATAAGTCAGTGAAGTAACGTGGAGCTCTGCCAACACGCTGGTCTACCACATGTGTACACATGGCAACTAACCAGCAATATAAGGAAGAGAAAAGAGGTGCTCTTACTCATGGGGTGCATCACCTTCTTTAATGATGTGCCATGATAGATGCCAGCCCATTAACTGACTGCCATGGCAACAGGCCTGGACTGGCAACGCTATACAATGACAACAGGAGTGACAGTTACTAGCTGGAAGCATAAGGTAGGCAGAGCTGACAGCAGGTGCATAAAGACCGTGACCAATGGGAGCACAGGAGGGATACCTGAATACAGCAGCAGTTCAAGGGGCATTTCCATCTCAAGACGCTTATGGGATATCCACAGGATAAATAAACGTCTTCTGAGGTGGGTCCCATCGCTGGTACCTATACCTACCTCTAGTATCCTAGTCATGCGGCTACAGTAGAGTCGGCAGGGATTGCAGAAACAGCTCAGCTGGCTATGCTGCACGGGTTTAGTAACTCCCACAGAAGTGAATAGAAGTTACAGAAACCATGCAGCTCCGCCGTTTCCATAAATATGACCAAGTGGATGGGTGATACAATGTATAGTCTCATTTCAGTTGGGAGTGGGCGCGGTTGAAAAATCCTAGAGAATTCCAAAAATATATAAAAAGGGTGGGACGTGTCTAAATGTAAAGTCACTATGACTAGAATGTAGGTGGATCGGAACTACACTGAACACTAGATATCTTACAACTGCAGAGACTAAGATGTCTGAGAAGTACTTTTATAGACTGTTCCTTGAAAGAGAAGTTGTTTTTAGGTTCTTTTTAGGAAACCTGGGAACAGATCCCAGCAGAAAACTGATGAAGAAATAGATTTCTGCTTTCCTAGTTACCCTGGTAGACACACGTTGGGGGGAGATTTCATATCCCGTTCTTATCCCCGTCAGCACATGATGTACCTAATATAGGAAGAGTAATTTGCCTCATCACATATTAGGTGCATATTGGCACCTCAGTGTGACTACACAAATCTATGCCAGCTGGAAGCTGGTGTAGATTTCTGATATAATTTACACAAGTAACTGGCATAAATGTGTTGGTCCGGTGTTGCCCTGCCCCCTCCCAACAAACAATGAGCCTTTTTCAGGACAATTGAGTGGTATGGCACAGCTGTCAAAAATTCACACCCCTATGAAAAGATTTATAACTATACCTGTAACAGGCGGAAGGCTGGGTGGAAGAGGACCCGGTGGAGGTACAGGTGGTCGTAAATTTACAGGGGGAGGTGTTAAGATTGATGGAGGTGGGGGAAGTCCTGGAGGGGGTGGTCCGTCTACAACCGGTGGCTGTGCTGGGAATGGAAGTATTCCAGGTAGATTCACGTCTTCAACGACGACAGGATCACTGCCATGATCAAATGGACACAGATCGCCCCGCATACAAAATCCTTTCTCTGGAGAACCAGATAAAAAGAAAAATTAGTGACCATATAGATGTCAAGCTTAAACAAAACTACAGATATTACAACAATACGCATTCCCTATTGAATTTCAATGTCCAAAACCTCCTAACCACAATGAAGTGCTTTGAAGTATTCGGTTTATCTTCTCAGTGTAGCGAGTGCCATAAACCCCCAATAGGTGCCATTTGTCAGAGGATATGGTACACGCACTGCAATAAAATCAGTTATAGTCGGTGGAACTAGGAAGCAAAGCTCCTCCCACCAACATACCGTATTTTTCGCTCTGTAAAGACGCACTTTTTTCCCCTACAAAGTGGGAGGAAAAGTCAGTGCGTCCTGTGTAGTGAACATGCTGAAATCTGACCTGACCGGCAGCAGAAACAGTTCGTAAATCCTTGTTACCGAGCTGCCGGCCGTTCGCATACTAAGCAGAAAAGTAGAGCGGCCTGCCCAACGACTGATTGCTGGGGGAGCAGCAGAGCGGCTGATAACAGCTGATTGCTCGGGGCGGGGAGCAGCATGGAGCTGTTGTACGGGCGGGTGGCTCCTGCTATGGAGCCCACAGACTGATAAACATCACAGGTCCGTTCTAAAGTAGCGCCCAGCACTGGTACAAACAGCTGATGAATGAGAGGGAATTGCTGCACCCCCTCATCAGTCAGCTGTAGGGGGATCATGACATCTTGGTCCACAGTTGCACCCCTCAGGCTGGTATTTTTCTGAGCTCTCGGATGAGGTTGGGAAGGACATAAAGCAGAGATCAGAGGACCTGTAGCCGGGTCATTGCTGCTGGGATGGGACACTTGACATTCCCCCACTTGCTGAGCTAGTGCTTAAAATGGCACCTGGGGCATGATGCAGATTAAAGAACCCTGCACAGCCCACAACGTCCCAGCGGAGAGCATGCCCTGATCACAGGAGGGAGAGCGAAAGTAAAACAGCAAGAGGAAGCCAGGGAGATAGGACACTATGACATCTGAGCAAATGGACACTTATCTGCCTGCTACATAGCAAAGGGGGGAGAGAGCTGCCGGTATGTATATTGGTGCCTAGTTGTGCACAAATATATACACCATACCTCACCTAAATGAGACATGCCATGCAGGATCCTGGAACGTTGAGTGACAACTAATGGAATCATCATTATATTGTCACTGAGCTCTTCCAGGATCCTGAATGCCAGCTGCAGAGTTATGCAAACATTTATACCACATACATCACTATAGTCAAACATGGCATTCGGGGCTCCTGGAAAGCTTGGTGATAAGTAATAAGATCACCATTACATTTACACTCAGCTTTCCTTGGATCCTGAATGGCAGGTTGACAAGTGGTACATACTTCATTCTGAGGCAGTACTACTGCTCTTTATCCCTCTTCTAATACCTCACTGCCTGGTCTAGGGAGTTCAAATTTTTTTTCCCCATTTTCCTCCTCTAAAACCTAGGCGTGTCTTGGAGCGAAAAATATGGTATATGACAAATGTGGTAACAGTTTGCTTTGCATCCAGGATAAGCTTCTCCAATTGTGTGTCATGTGTGAGGGTACATACAGAGTACTAGTCTACCAGTTAGCAAACAACATCAAATTTGTATAAAGAACTTCCAATTGGCCCATATTTCAGACCGTACAGTTCACCACACCAATAGATGTTAAACTAAAATAGTGTACCATCATAGTCTCTGCAGCGCTTCTTGGGCATGGGAGGTCTCCCATAATTGCTGTGGTCCACCTGGTCTTCATGGAATTCCGGCCAGTTCTCTGAGGAATTATTGCCATGATGTGAAGGGGTGATTACGGTGATGGTGCTGCTCAGAGTCGGTACAGGATAATGTGCTGGTCCAATGTGAGGCACTGAAGAACTAGTCTGGTAACTATCATCAGAGGGCTCCAACCGCTCCAGATTATATTTAGGTTTGCCAGAATCCTTGTCTTAAAAAAACAAAAAAAACAAACACTAAAACATTTAACATGAAAACCCGGTGATAATAAAAGCACCGAGAAGTTAAAGGTCAGGCATGTAACAGTTTCAGATTTTGAGCATTGCATCTAGAAGCCAGAGAGAGGAGTGTCAAACAAAGACTGATGACTCTTAACCATAACTAGCTCATCCATGTACAGTACCACCTCAACTTGCCTATCCATATCAACTACGTGCCCAAAACTTCAGAACCCAGAGCAGTCGTGATCCAATAGCTGGGCTGAACACCAGCGATCAGAAAACCCCTTTACCACCCCCCAAGTTAAACCAAGTGACGGATGTTAGACACACAGCCATATGCCATCAAGCTGACTCTGGGGACTAGTCTAGATGAGGTTTTTATATCTTTGGGGCCAACAGTATACATTTTACTTGTAGTAGCCAACAACTAGTACTGAAGACTCTTCCAGGCCTGAAGGGCTCGATTACATCAGCACTAAGAATTTCAGTTTTTCTGCTCAATTTGGGAAACAGTAAAATGGCAAATACTTGCCGAACTAAACTATCATGTGACAGAACCGACTGGACCCCCATTAACAACTATAATAGAGTCTGTCTTTCTTCCAGAATTTTGCCAGATTTGACTGGACAAAACAGAGCTGTAAGCATTTCTATTTCATCCCTTTTTTGTAGCGCAAATGAGCAAAGGAGGTTTCGAACGGAACCTCCGATGATGTGAATGAATCTTCACACGCAGACCCCGCATAAAATCCCTGACAAAACAGCCCTGCATGCTAAGCTATTCTATCCGGGAAAATACCAGCTAACATGCTGGAAGCCGGATGGACTCCATTACAGTGAATGATCATCTGGCACCGTTTGAGTCCGGCATACACCAAATCTAGAACTTCCAGTTTGCACCTTGTTCCACTCGTAGGATACAGCTGAACATCTGAACCTAGGGCTGAATGCACATGGCTGACGCGGATTCCGCATGCGGATTTCCGTAGAAGACCTGCGAATAGTCATTAAAAATGGTGGCAAGCGATCAATGATTCGAGGGATCATCGGCGCTGGAAAAAACCCGCGAGCACACTCCTATACAGTAGATCAACCCCTAGAAACTTGCCCATCCCTTTGGAAAGCGAATATAAAAAGTCTTCATTCTCTTTGTCCTTCTGTTGTTGAGATCCGCTCCAGTTTTCAGAAAACATGCCTTCCGGTCAGGACACTGCGTTGTTGGCCTGACTGATCCCCACCACACTTTTTGCAAGGTCGTTGGCAAACAGCACTGGAGGAGGAGCCCCGCAAGAAAGAAAAGGAAGTCTTGGGTGCACCCTATAGTGTCGCATCACGAAAAGGGTCACTTCACAAGACTGTATGCCAGTTTGTGCGCCCACCTGGAGAGGTTTTCTGCCTTTACCCGCATGTCGGTGGAAGCGTTCCACAAGTGGCTGGAAGAGTTGGGACCCAGACAGATCTTCGCCAACACTAACATGAGGTGGTGTGTCTCACCCGAGGACTGTCTGGTCACACTGCAGTAAGTTCTAGTAGCTTACCATATTGTGTTTGCCGTTTTGATGCTTTTTCTCTAGAAGATTTTTCCTGTTTGTTTTTGGAGCGTCTTAAAATGTGTGTTCCTTGATACTCTTTTTCCTAAAATGGTTTTCGCTCTTGTGCAGGAATGTCTTAATATTTTTTTCCTGCATGCTCCTTGATCTTGACT
This sequence comes from Eleutherodactylus coqui, assembly GCF_035609145.1. Classification (NCBI taxonomy): domain Eukaryota; kingdom Metazoa; phylum Chordata; class Amphibia; order Anura; family Eleutherodactylidae; genus Eleutherodactylus; species Eleutherodactylus coqui. Next base: position 410,408,587 of record NC_089837.1, on the reverse strand, counting down.
TCCCTACCATGCTTCTCCTTACGTTCTGTATGAATATCTAAATAATTGTTTGTGTGTGTGTGTATTTCAGATTCTTCGCCACCGAGAACTCATTTGCATCCCTGCATTTTGAGTTCCTGTTGGGGCATACCACCATCAGTGGGATCGTCAAGAGGACCTGCAATGTCATTTGGGTGTGTGTGAAGAGGTCCGTAATATTGCCTCCCTCTGTGCAACAATGGTTGAAGATCGCTACAGAATTTGAAGCAGCGGTACATTTCCTAACTGCATCGGAGCCCTGAAAGGTAGGCACATCCGTGTGAAGAAGCCGCCGCGCTCAGGGTCCCGATCTTTTAATTACAAACACTACCGTTCTGCTGGCAGTAGCCGACAGTGATGACCGATTTGTACTGGGTGATATCAGGGCCTATGGAAGCACTGCAGATGCTCACATCTTCAGGGATTCCAGAATGGGTCAACAGCTTCTTTCCAACCAGCTGGCCCTGTCAGAGCCATGGCTGCTTACTGGTTCTTCAGATCCAACTGCCACATTTGTAATTGTGGCAGAAGAGGGCTTTGGCCTGTCAAACTATGTTCTGCGGCCATTTTCTCGCAGAGGGTTGGAGACCATACGAGTTTTTAATTACCGACGCACGCAGGCTCGGCATTTTTTTGAATGCGTCTTCGGAATTCTTACCAGTAAATGGCGAGTTTTCCGGGGCACCAGTCAGATTAAATCCGAAACTGCGTGCTCGCTAGTTAAAGCAGCCGTGTTTCTTCATAATCTTTCCTAGATCGATGATGTGGTTTGGACATTTATGGATGACCCACTGACAACTACCGCAACAGTTGCAGGCGTGGACCTGAACCAAATTGAACAGGCCTGCATCTTCAGGACTTCAGGTTAAAGAGCGCTTCATGGACTACTTTCTGACTCCTCAAGGAGAAGTTCCGTGGCAGCCAGCCTGTATGCATGAAGCGAGAGGATCAGAACTTTCTGAACCACTTTTAGATTTTTTTTTTTCCCCGGATTCCAAATCTTCTTTAGGTTGTGTTTTTTATTTTTGTTTAGGTAGGGATTCGCAAGACAATGAGAACCCTTAACGTGGATTGCGAGCTTATATAATATGCACAAAATTAGCTGACGTAAAAGTGTATTCGCTAAATTTGGCCATATTATAAGCAAATACCTCATTACCCTGTGCTCCTATACCAGAAGTCATTATATTTAAATGTATTGTGGACCAAAACAGTTTGCAGTGTCTTCTTTTACGTGCTGGCGGAAACCAGGGTTGTAATTTTTGTTTACTACGCCATATGTTCATTTTGTGAAAAAATATGTAATATGTAAATTTCTAATTCAATATTTTTTATGCAAAGGTCACCAAGAAGGTATCATGGGATATATGGAATCAATGTCCATCCATATATGCATTGATATGATTTCAAGGCTGAGCTTTTCTTTAAAAAATAGAGAAGTTGACTTTTTTTTTTTTTTTAACCAGTCGTACATCCACAATGGGTACACACAGTCAATATCCACTATTGTTACAACACCCTATTTACAGTATTCTTGTTGGATTCCCACAAGGATACTGGAATTGGGTGTTATAACAATAGTGGATATAGAACTTTGCACCCATTGTGGATACTGCCTGTGTGTAGTGCATCCGGAAAAGTAAAATATGACACAAGATATGTTCAAGCAATATAAACTTTACTAATTTAAGAAATTAAAACAAAACTCTACAAACATACATAAAACTTTATAAAATTTGTTACAACTTTTTTTTGAACAGTAAGCACAACTTTTTTATTAATGAAAACTACATGTTCTGAATCCTTGGAATGGTTTCAGCACTTTGGGAGGTATATGGTATAGCAGTTTGCCTGTGTTCTGTCCCCCCGCACACGCTCTCTTGCCAGGTGTAACCTGGCGCTCGGCGTAGTGCACTCTGTGCTACGTAAGCCTGTCCAATACGAGCGTATACTGTATTCAGGGCTTCCAAATAAGAGCTGCTTTGCATATAGCTCCTGTGCTGCAGGTATTGTGGTGGCGGCATCTGGATGCTGCCCAATTCACACTGGGTCTGCTGGTGTTTATAATTTTCTATGAGACACTCCAGCTCAGTGGGACAATTGGGAGGTGTTGCCATCTCCAACAGATACAGAATATAGTTCTGCGTTTTTAATTGGCGGTTTTCTGGCAGCCGGCGCATCAGACACGCCACATGCTGGCCAAAGCTATCACTAGGATCCTGCGCTGCGGCCGGCTGCTGCAGTAGAGACAGTACTTCCCGCGGCATTTCTACCTGCAGATTTGTAGGAGCTACCGGCCTACTGGGTGGAAGTATGGGTCCGGCTGTAGATGGCCTCTGGGATGGAGCCCCTTGGCTGCTTGTTGCTGACACTGTCACCGTCTCCAGAGGAAAAGCTACAGCCTTTGACCGGTTTCCCTCCTTAGCCTTAACTCCAGTCCTATCCATATTATCACTGGATCTGTGGACAAAGAAATACAGCTTAGTGCCCTTATCAGTAGAGCTCATTTAGAACAATCAGCACAGAGACAGGGCCCGCAGAACAGACTAAGGACTATGGGGTTGGGGGTTGGGATGAGAAACAAGGTCAGACATAGCAAAGCTGAGTGTGTAACAGACAAAAGTAATGTGAGTCGGGAGTGGGGAGACACAGCTCAGCTATGCACGCCACATTACAAAGACAACTCAGCTATGCCAGTCACATAACTATTGATGACCTGTGCTGATGATAGGGCATCAATAGTATTTTCCTGGAAAACCCCCTAAGCATGGGGGTCAAAGTGTATTGCAAGATAAAGCAGATTTTACATTGTACTTACGGTCGCGTTCCCATTGTTGGTCCAAGGCACCGCTTTCTTTTGTCCGAAGACCCACTGTGTGGCACAGCAGTAGACTCTTTTCTAACCGGATCGCGGGCACTATGCCATTTCCGCTTGATTTCCTGCACTGAACAAAAAAAAAAAAAAAATGAAAGAAGCATGTATGTCAATGTTCAGCAAAGTAACCCAGCATGCACAAATGTCATGCAAAGCAATTGAAAAATATAAGGGATGACAATACTTACCAAGTTATTGTTTTTTTCTGTAAGGGTGCCAGATGTCCATTCATTTCCATAAACCTGGGCTGCCGACTCTTCTCCGCTCCTTTTGGTTTTTATCCTGGTATTCAAAACTATTAGTATCCCAGATAGCAGGGAAATCCTGCATCTGAGCTACTAAATATCCAGCATGCCTTGTATTTACAGCTATGCACTGCCTCTTCCCAGTCTTCCTCCTTGTTCTAGCAACGGGACAAGCATCCACCTACAAAAACGCTATACATCTGCAAAGTAATTGCAGATGAATTGCAATTAAAAACGCTTCCATTGAGATCAATGGATCCCTCCCGCGCTAAAATAGAACATGCTGCGATTTGTTTTACGCTCGCGGATTCCACGATACAAATCCGCATGTCTGCATTGACCTGTGGTAGCTCATATTCCATGGGCGCTTGAAACAGCAGAAAATCCGAGCGGACGCCCGATGGGGATTCCGCAATTAGAATCCACCCGTGTGCATTCGGCCTAAAAGAACAAAAGGTGAACATTGCCTGCTTGGTAAAGAGGTGATAACGCAAGTGACGCTTAGGTCTTGGATGCATAAGTAAGATCATTTTAGTAACCCTGGGTTTCTGACTGGATTGTCCACTTGTTATTTAAGCATGAAATATAGGCTCTGTCACCTAGCAAACAAGTTCTACAGAACTTTCGCATTGGATACATGCTACACATCTTATTTGTAGTCTTGATTTGGGAAGGGTAGTTTCTCCTTGTGGAGACCATCTACTAGGCATGAGGAGACTTAGAAGACCATGCAATGCTCCTCTGGAAAACTTGGTATGCTGATAGGAGAGGTTACAATGCCCTGGCAGCACCACCTATTAGAAGGTAGCTTTCCTACAAGTCAACATCCAACCTTTTAACAGACCTTGTAGGATCGATGCCGAGGCATTTTACCATCTCCCATTTGCACTATTCACACACCTCTGCTCCTGGTTCTACTCCTTGTTCTGCTCCGGCTTCTATCCCTGTCTCGATCACGCTGCCTTTCTTTACTCCAACTGCGACTACGACTTCTGCTGTAACTGCGACTTCTTCCTCTTCGCCTGTTGTATCTATCTCTGTAAGAGTCACGCCGGGGCAAGTTCCGCTCATGTTCCCTTTTACGAGAACGGTCATCTTTCTTTCGGTCTTCCCTAATCCTAGAATATGAATTATTGAAACATATGACAGAATGAAAAACATTTGTAGAAGATTAAATATGACATGACAGGGAACCCATCATGTCATCTCATCTGTGAGCAGATTGATATGTAGTTTTAGGAGAAAAGTAGAACTTGTCATTTATATGTTTTAATACCTGGTCACTCTGGTTGTATGTATGCCCACTTTTAAAAGATAAGACAGTTTTATGGGAAGGATTCAGTATATCAGTCTGCACAGCGGCTCTATAACATAGTGCCCACAGATCGGATATATTAAACACCGCTTTTAATAAGGTCCCCCATAAATGATTTTCTTCTTACCTAACATTCTTTGAACTCTGCGCTTTGCTTCCACTCAGACGACCGGAAGTTGTATCAACATCTGGTTTCTGCTCCTGGCCTCCTGATCGAAAAGTTGTGACAGACGTGCCCTCCCTGTCAGAGTTACTTCTTTTTCTATTATTTTCCCTGTTTAATGACATAAAGGAATGTTTAAAAGCATGGAAAGACGACACAGTTCTCTAACATTTTCATTACCGGGATTTTGCCTAGCTACGATCATTAAACTGCAACACAATTTTTTTTTCAACAGATAAGCAGATAGGCAGCTCATAATAACTTTAGTGCGCTGAATTCTCATATGATATCTGTTTTTTTAGAATGTAATCCAATTGCCGTTGTATTGTATTTTTTGGAAATATGCCAAAACAATTAATCCAGCAATCCCGCCATTAACCTTGCTTAATAAAAACAAAAGTGACTGCACAACTCTTTTATAATCACTGTTACACACCGCATGCTGAACACTATAAGGGTAGGTTTATGTAACATATAGGGTATGTTTCCACGTGGCGTAAACACTGCGGATCATCCACCAGTAATTAACTGTTATTGTTTTTACAGGTCATTTGTTAGATTAAATAAATGAATCAAAATATAAAAAAGAAAAAACACGTATAGTATGGCTGCATCCGTAAAAGTCCAATCTATCGAGGTAATGCATTATTTACCCCGCATAGTGAATATTGCCAAAAAAAAAAGGAGATATATATATCTATATACACATATATACATACACACACATATATATATATATATATATATATATATATATATATATATATATATATATATATATACACACACACACACACACACATATATATATATATATATATATATACATATATATATATATATATACATATATATATATATATATATATATACACACACACACACACACTTTTTGGTCAGTCTACTAGAAAAAAAAATGCAATTAAAAAAAATAAATTTGTATTCCAAACATGGTGCCACCACAAACTACAGGATGGCCCACAAGAAATGAGCCCTTGTACAACTATGTGGATGGAAAAATAAAATTACTGCGTGCAAAAGATAGCAGAATTTTTTTTTTGTCCTTGGAAAAAAATAAAAATAAAAAAAAAATACTAAAGCAAAAAACAAAAAAATCCCCCGCCCCCCCCCAAAAAAAACACTACATAAGTTTGGTATCGTACTAATCGTACTGACCCATAGAATAGTCATGTCATTTTTGTTGCAATTTGTGTCCCGCAGAAACAAGACGCACTGAAAGACTGCGGAATTTCGTATAGTTTTTTTCTTCGTTTTACTCCGCTTCGAACTTTTATAAATGTATTTTTTAGTGGTAGTATTTACCATACCATAATGTACTGAAAAACAACTCATCCCACAAAAAACAAGCCCTCATACAGCTACGTTGATATGGGGGGGGGGGGGGAGGAAATCGTAAAAAAAGCAAGTTCTCCTCTCCACTTAACGAAGCGATTCCAGGAGAGAGCAGTGAGGGAGCGGAAGTACCCCACAGCACATGAAACAACCCACTGCACCACAGGACGGGCAGTGGCCGAGCAGTCACTGCATAACACGAAGGCGTGGAAAGCTGATCATGGTAGCCAGCGCAGAAGAAACCTATCCTGTCCCAGACAGATACACCCTGCAATAGGAAATAAAAGACTGGAGGGGATTAAAGGGTTTTCCAGGGTGAATCATCAGGATAGGTCATCAATAGTTGATTGGCTGGGGTCTGTTGCTCGAGACCCCGACCGATCAGCTGAGCAGACACATGCTGTCAGCACCACAAATACACAGGTCAGAGTAGAAGCAGCGAAAGTCTCCGCGCCAACTTCCCATGTAGTGGCCGGCACTTGTAACTGCAGGCACGGCTCTCATTGAAATCATGCCTTTGTGCAATACATCCATGCCTGCCAGCTATGGTGTTCCCCACCCTGGAGCAACTGTTGGCGAGCGTGGCTGTAAATTTAGGCCCAGGCTTTTTGGGGCTACTTATTTTTTTCTTCTTCTTAGTCAGCCGGGGCGAGGTGTCTTGGCAGGCCCTCGCACCTGGTGTGTATGGCGGCACCCTCCTGAACCCAGGAGGGGTTAGAAAGGGGGTGAGTGGGCGCAGGAAGCCTGGGAGGAAGGCCCATGCACTTCAAGGCCATTCTCCCCTCTCATGTCTTGGTGCTGGATGGTGCTAGGTTGTTCCCCCCCTCCCATCTCTGCCTGTAATTCTTCACCTGCTCTCTCCTCCACTTAGATGTGTGTGAACACAGCTGCTGCTACTGCCTAGGAGAAGCGCTGATACAGAAGTCCCCGCTGGGTTCCGTCAGTTGTCTTGCACTGGGTAAGCTCTGCCTGAGGCAACTTCCCCTGGGCTGCTCATCTCACGCCAATACTACCCAGTGACACTGTGCGCAGTATTGTGCCAACGTCATGTCAGACCTGAGACCGGAAGGTTCTGGACAAGCTACAGGCAGAACCAAGTTATACGCCTGTGCTCACTAACACAAAATTGCATCTCATCTCGGCAGGCTTCAGCAGCGACTGTTTCAATTCCCCCTGCCGTCTCAGTCAACCAGGCGGTCGAACCCGAATGGACATGCTGCCTTCCTGGGAATTATTGCATGATAGATCACGTAAAAGACAGATCTCCTTGCTCCAGGGAGTCCTCGTATCAGGGGGCATTAGATGCCGGCGTCCAGTGATAGCAGCTGGGTGGAAGGGGAATGGTCTCGCTCTACATCCCCCTCGGACATAGACGAGGAGCACGCCTCTAAGCTAGCCACATGGGCAGTTTGATTGTGGCGATTAAGGAGACCATGTGACGGAGGAACTGGCGGCAGGGTACACCGGTACGGGAATCTCGCTGGTCCTTTTAAGGGTAACTGCAGTAGCCGAAAGGGACGAACCCCAAGGATTGCCAACAGTACAAGTATAAAATGTCTCACGGTCTCCTGCAAGCAATAACACAGGACGATCACAGCGTGCTCCCTGGTCCGTCCAACTTAACTCCGTTGGACGTGTGAACTTCCTTATGTGACCCGTGGCAAATGCTCCAGTAGCTAAATTAGAGACTGCTCTGAATTACAGAGTCCTCCTTGTGGACCGCATCTGCCCATCCACAATATAGGAGCAACATGGGCGGTTCTGCACATATCGGGGGCAGCGGGGCACTCTTTCTCAACTGGTATCATGCCTGTAGGCTACCCACGTCCGAACGGACGCGTTTGATAGAACTAGCAGTCCAGATTCCTAGAAAAAACAAAAACAAGGTGGCTTGTAGTTCCGAGACCGGCCAAACAAAGCGGCTCATAGCAGATCGGCATGTCATAGAGCTGACTGGAGGGGCGCTCTATAGATGTATCTGTAGCCCCCCAGCTCGCTGTCGGAGTTGGGACCCAGAATCGCCACTATACATCCACCGGACTGTGCGGAAGATGAGATGCTCTGACTGAACGTCACTGTAGTCTGTGGCGAGAGCGCACATAGCATGCGTTCGTGGACGGCTCTGGCCTGCGGCTCTTCTATAATTGGAGATGCTGCAGGAGGGGCAAGGCTCAATCCGGTTCGGAGTAGACGTGAGGGGTGATTCAGAGACTTTCGAGTACTCTTTCTATACGGAAGGTATCACAGTAAGCTGCACATGCAGTGGGCTACGCATGCTGGCCAGTGGCGACAACAGTAAGTTAACGCACAGTGGAAAAAAAATGCACAGGTCCCACACCAACCTAGCGGTGGCCGCGACGGGGCTGCAGAGGAAGATACCGGCCGAGCAGCGGCCAAAAACTGCAGCCGCACTCTATGACACATAGCCATGCGCTGGCCAAAATCAATGGTCGAACAGCAGCAATGTCCAGTATGTGCAGCAAGAAGTGCTGCATCACCCTGCAACTACACGTGGCCGCTGCGGTACAAGGAAAACACAGTGCAGAGATTTGGGGGGGGGGGGGGGGGGGCGCGGTGGTCATCACATCGACGCATGTCCATCACTGAGCTACTGCTCAGCAAAACAGGGAAAAGTGGGACACCAGTTTACAGGGACGACCGCGCACCTGCATTGAACGAGGAACGTGCGGCGGGACCATAACCCCAACGCACGGAAGCCTTAAACCAGGACCCGTGGGCGGCACAAAACAAGGCACAATGCACCTCAAAAACACCTGGTGACACCCAGTTACCATCCGCATGGTGACGGACTAACAAAATAAAGACATCAACATCAATTTTGCCAAGTGGAAGGCTACATAAATGGATTTCTGCTCCAGAATGCTACGAGCTACACAAATATAAACACACATTTAAAAAGGAATTCTTGTCATTTTACTTCTAGAATAAAAAGAAGAAAAAAAACTTCAGAAGATTCTGATAAAAATAACGTATGTGATTACTTATTTTCTCGGTGTCGTGTACTCGATGGCTGTGGGCTGTGATTAACTCTTCTTAAAGGTTTCTTCTCTTTTTCATCATCTTTGGGTACCTGAGAAAAAATTAGTAAATTAGAATACAAAGCAATGAAAATATTAGTGCAGAACTAATTAAACAAAAACACAACACATCACCTAACCGCCGCTGTCCGCTCCGCCACACTCCACCTCGCAGGTCCCCAACACACTTGCTTGTAGGTTTCCCTCAGCGCTTCCTCGTTAGTGGTTTAAAAACCCTGCCTTCAGGAAGTGCCGGCTCTGATAGGTTCTCTCGAGGAGAGGATAGCGCCTGTGATGTAATGATTTTTTTTTCCCCCCTCGCCATGTAGCAGCCTACACAACATTGCTAATGTGAAAGTACCCATTGGAAAGCATGGGCTTCACATTTGTAGCACTGTCGCATCACAAGAAAAATCACACAATTTTGTAGCCCGTATGAAAGCGGCCTTAAAGTGCAATCATAGAGGCCGATTTTCATGCGCAATATCTGACTGATTGAGCTGATTTCTATCGGTGAGATATTGCCCATGTAAAATGGAAAGTTTTATTCACATGGCCCAATAAAAATTAAATTCATTTTTATGGAGCGGTTAAAACAAAAACACATAAAAAAACGAAACATAATTTTTATATATGTGCAGTGCAATTTTTTAAATTTTTATTATTGAAACATGCAATTTTCCTGCGCATGAAAACCACATGTTTCAGGGATGCATTTTTCTTGCAAAACGCAACGCACTCGCAGCAGAAATCTCAGGATGCCAAGTGCAATATTGGTCTGAGTTTCACAAACAGACGTCGCACTCGTCTGTGCGAACCCGGCCTCGGCAGCTACTTGTAATAGTTTTCTTACATGCACCTCTTCTTTCTTTGCTTCTCTTTCTTGGCTTTCTATGGGGTCTTCCTTTACAATGACTGTTGACGTAGGCTCAGGGGGAGGGAGATAGCTTTTTGTGTTCACAGCTTCAAATAACTTGTCTACGAAGCCTTGAGTTTCTGTAAGAGATGTTTCAAAGTAGATACAAATAAGGGAGATGGAATAATACCTCCACAGTGCCACCTATTGGAAGGCAGCATTCCTTTAACCCCTTAGTGACCACCCTATCACATTTTTACGTCCTGCATCACTATCTCTCTCCATACATCGTGGGCGTTAGCTGTTTCTTACAGCTGATATCCGCGGGCAATAGCCCCGACAAGCCACGTGGCTGTTAACCCTTTAAATGCCACTGTCAGATTTGACAGTGGCATTTAAAATCCCTGAATGATGTTCAGGGGTCCCATATAGCCCCCTTGTGATGAGATCGGGAGAGCTGTGTGGGTGTCATGGCAGCCAGGGTCCTTCTGAAAGGCCCATGGGCTGTTTTGGCAGAATGCCTATCAAGCCATTCCTGTGGGTTGGCTTGATAGACTGCCTGTCAGATCGCAGTATGATGTAATGCTGTGGCATTACATCATACTGCAGGAGTGCTCAAAGCATCACATGTTGTGGTCCCCTCCGGGGACTAAAAGAAAGGTTAGAAATAAAGATTTAATTATAAAAAAAATCTAAACAAAAACAAAAATACATATTTGGCATCATTGCGTCCACAAAAGTCTGATCAAGTAATACATTATTTACTGCCAACGGTGTAAGTCGTTCAAAAAAAAAAAAAAAAAAGGCAGAAATGCGCTTTTTTTTGGTCACCCTGTTGCCAAGAAAAACAAAATGTAATAAGCAATCAAAAAGTTGTATTCAAAAATGTTACTAGTTGAAACTACAGGACGTACTGCAAAAAATGAGCCCTCACATAACTAGATCAGCAGAAAAATAAAAAAAAGTTATTGTGCACAGAAGATGCACAGAAAATATTTAAGAAATGAAATATCTTTAAAAAATATATTAGTACAGCAAAAAAAAAAACAAACTATACAAGTTTGGTATTATAGTAATCATACTGACCCATAGAATAAAGATATCATGCTATTTCTGTTGGTTTGTGCCCCGTAGGAAGGAACAAGACGCACCAAAAGATGAGGGAATGACATGTTTTCCTTATTTTTCTCAACTTAAAGGGGTTGTCTCGCGCCAAAACGTTTTTTGTTTTTTTTCTAGGGCCCCCTTTTCGGCGCAGGACAACCCCAATGGATGTGTTAAAAAAAACCAAAAACACATATTACTTACCCGAATCCCCGCTCTGCGACGTCTTCCTTTTTCCTACTTCTTCCTTCACCAAGATGGCCGCCGGGATCTTCACCTACGATGCACCGCGGGTCCTTTCCCATGGTGCACCGTGGGCTCTGTGCAGTCCATTGCCGATTCCAGCCTCCTGATTGGCTGGAATCGGCACACGTGACGGGGCGGAGCTACGATGACCAGCTCTCCGGCACGAGTGGCCCCATTCACCAGGAAGAAGACCGCACAGCGCAAGCGCGTCTAAAAACGCCAGAAGAAAGCGAAATTAGACGGATCCATGGCGACGGGGACGCTAGCAACGGAGCAGGTAAGTGAATAACTTCTGTATGGCTCATATTTAATGCACGATGTACATTACAAAGTGCATTAATATGGCCATACAGAAGTGTATAACCCCACTTGCTTTCGTGAGACAACCCCTTTAATTTTATTTCAATTTTTTCAGTACATTATATGGAACATGAATTAGCACCACTAAAGAGTACAACTCGTCCCGCAAACAACAAGCCCTCAAACAGTAACGTTGATAGATAAATAAAAGAGTTGCGATTTTTTTAAAAAGGGAGGGGGCAACGACGAAAATGGAAAAACTGAATAAAAAACTTGATCACTAGGGGGTTAAGCCAAAGATCTACTCTTTATACAAGCCTTGTAACAATGACTGGGATTTAAAAGCAAAACAAGACTCCATGTACAGACAGCTGTTTCAGGGTACAATGACCTCACAATATGGCCTAATTTACACACGACTTCCAGATGAAACAGAGGAAGTGTTCAACTTGGGGATAAAGTGGATCAGCACAGGGAAAGAAAGGGATAGGTTTACATTAGTGTATCAGATTCGTAAGAAACGGATGTGGCATCACTTCAGGATCAGTATGGTTCCAACCCCCTGACCGTCAGACCTTCCGCAATAGGGAGCAGTGAATGATCATGTGTAGCGGACGAACAGAAGCACTGCAGTGCAGGGAGACTGAAAACACTGCAGCACTTAAGGCCCTTTTACACGGAAGGATTTAAGTTTAAAAATAATAAATAATTCAAAAACGCAGCCAACGACCGAATGACAAGCGATAAATCGCTCACTTTTCGTTCGTCATTCACTTTATGCAGGATAAAAAAAATCCTCTTTGGCTCGTTCAGTTTAACCAGCGCTCGTTCATTCCCGCTTATTCACTTACAGTGAATGTGAACGACTGAAGGGTTTCTCGTTTGAACGAGCCAACAATATGTCTGCCCGAGTGTAAAGGGATCCTTAAAGAGGTACTCCCATCTTGCAAAGTAACGGCGTGTGTCTAGCATATCCATCATTTTAATAAAAACCTCTCAGGACCCCCACGATGTGATAACACGGAGATGCAGCACTGTGTCCCCATCACTGGTATTCCGGACTCATCAGTACCCCAGCCTTCTGCTATACCCCTACAATCTTTATAAAAGTGGGAATGCCCCTCTAACTAGTGCTGCGGCCCCTTCATCCTTGCAGACACCAATGATATGTGGTGGGACCCCTGTACATTGTGTGGACTTACCTCTCTGTAGAAAGACATCCAGCTGATCTATGCAGAGCGCCTTCAGCTCTCGGTCACTCTTATCCTTCTTCACTAGTGCAACCACGTATTTAGCAAGGGCTGATGGGTCGGCGTCACAGCTGTGGAGCAAACAGAAAATAATCACTGAACCCATAAAGTCTTTACAAGTTAGTGTGCTGCAGCAGCCCAGCCGCCAGTACAGATCGCTGCTGCAGATTGTCCAAACTAGGTTATTGAAGAGACTGCAAAGGCTTCTATCAAGCAAAACCACAAAGCCCGATCAGGTTTACAGACACTGCCAGAGCGAGGGGCACATCAGATGGAAACCCTTCTGTTAACCCCTTAGTGACCAAACTTTTTTTTTTCCCCCTTTTTGTTTTTTTCCACCCTTTAAAAAAAAAATCGTAGCTCCTTTATTTATCCATTGACGTCACTGTATGAGGGCTTGTTTTTTGCAGGACGAGTTGTATTACTGAAAAACTGTAAAACAAATTCTAAAATAATAAAAATAGGACATTCCGGCATCTTTCCGTGCGTCTTGTTTCTACAGCGCACAAACAGCAACAAAACTGACCCGATAACTTTATTCTACGGGTCAGTACGATTACTACGGTACCAAATTTGTATTGTTTTTTTTCTTGCTGTATTTTTTTCTGTCTCCATCTTCTGCACACAATAACTATTTTTAGTTGTGTTAGGGCTCATTATGTGCGGTACGTCCAGTAGTTTGCGTTGGTACCATTTTTGAATACATATGACTTTGATCGCTTTTTATTAGATCTTTTCTTGGCAACAAGTTGACCGTTCTTTATTTCACTGGCCGACGTTCACAATGCACGGAAAATAATGCATTAGTTTGATAGATCAGACTTTTGTGGAAGCAGCGATACCAAATATGTATTTTTGTATTATTGAAATTTTTATTGTAAATATGGCATAAGGTTTTTTTAATAATTAATAAAACTTTATTGTTCTTATCTTTAAATTTTCTTATAGTCCCCAGGTGGGACCGCAACATGCGATGCTTTGATTGCTCCTGCAGTATGATGTAATGCCACAACATTACATCATTCTGCGATCCAACAGGCAGTCTATTAAGCCACCCCATAGGGATGGCTTGATAGTCATTCTACTACGACAGCCCTGGGGCCTTTCAGAAGGACCCCGGTTGCCATGACACCAGCATGGCTCTCTGGGGGGAGGGATTTAAATGCCACTGTCAGATTTGACAGTGGCATTTAAAGTGTTAACAGCCCCGATCGGCCATGCAGCTTGTCGGGGCTGTTGCTGACACCCGCGATGTATAGAAGGAGATAGCAGTGATCTCCCTCCATACACATCCTACAACGGCAGGACGTAAAAACACGATAGGGTGGTCACTAAGGGGTTAAAGGGCTATGTTCTTCATAAACACAGTGCAAATAAGAGATAATGCCCTTCCACATAATGGTGACCGAGATGAGTACTGACAGCCCCAGCTACATTTTATGCTGCCATCTTTATACACAAGTCCCTAAATAAACCAATATTATAACGATGACTAGTTTTACAACAATTGGACCATGATCTTAAAAGGGGCGTCCCATGTAAAATATAGATAAGAGTTACATCTAGTCCAGAATGAGCATCTTTATAGACTGTCATTTGCCAAAAAAATCCAGCCCCTAGAAGAAATTGTTTTTCTGCAAAACTCAGCATGCAGTTACATCTCAGGCAGATATACAAATGATTAGAGTTGTGATTAGATGAACGGTCTTGTCACCTGAGGCCCTAAAGGTGGTTCCACCCTTGGGGCTAATTCCCACGGTCGGATTTCCACAGCGTATTACATGGCGGAAATCTGCAGCATTGCCCTGCAGCTATTAGGTTCTATTGACCCTAATAGCGCAATGCTCACGGTGTGGAACTCCAATGTGGAATTCCGCCCCGTGAATTCTCCCGTCCTCACCCACGGCATGCTCTATTTGCCGAGGGCTTACAGCTTCCATTGCAGTCAATGGAAGCCGTCCGTCACGCTATCTTCCACTGTAGCACAGCGGAAGATAGCGTGAAAACACTTCCCCACCTACCGGCATGCGCACCACATGACACTGCACATGCGCGCCGGAGCGCATTACGGGACATTGGGCAGCGGATCCGGAGGCAAGTATGGGGTCTCTGGGGGGACGCTGTGACGGGCTCCGCTGCGGTATTCCGGCCATGGGCATTAGGCCTTAGCCTATCAAAAAGCTCTCAGATGCTACTTGTGTAGAACTTGTTGACAACTGGACATCCCTACACTGCAGAGAGGAGATTCTGCTCAGTTAGGCCGCCTGCAGACGAGCGGGTCGGATCCGGCAGCGAGAATTCTCGCCGCGCGATCCGACCCGAGCGCCTGCAGGGACGAGCGCGTACTCACCCGCGCCTGGCGGCCCCGGCTCTTTCATGTGCCAGCTGCCGCGCAGCCGGCGCATGCGCAGACCGGAGCCGGCGGCCGGGTGAGTGCGTGCCCCGCAGAAAATTAGGACATGCCGCGGTTTGTTTGCCGCGCGACATTTCGCGCGGCCAAACCGCGGCCGTCTGCATAGGAGTGCGTATTGTAATGCACTCCTATGCAAACTTTCAGCGGCGGAAATCCCGCGGCGGGATTTCCGCTCGTGTGCAGGCGGCCTTACAGAGTATGAGAGCGGCGCATTATAGGAATGCAAGAAGCTGGAAGGTCATATCGAAGAACTGTCAGCTACTTGGATGGTTCTGACCAAACTGTTGTAAATACCTCAATCCTACCTTAGCTGTGGAGCGGCACACTGCCCCCTGCTGGTGTGATGATCTGGGGGCCATCATATATGACAGTCACTCACAAATAGTTATGGTACGAGGGACAGTGACAGCTCAGTGATATGTTCTGGACATCCTGCAGCCACGTGTGTTCCATTCATGGCGGCTTCCAAGAGGCAGCAGGATAATGGTCACTAATAATCACCAATAGAACATGTAAGGGACCATCTGGGATGCCAAATGTAACAGCCTATGAGGTTGTATGATCTAGGAGGCTCAGTAACAGCAAATGTGGAGCGATATGCTGCAGGATAACATACATGAACTGTATACCTCAATGCAGCCTATATCACATCTTATATCCAAGCTAGAGGGGGTACAACAGGGTACTAGAGCCTCCATGTCCGCCTGTATCACATCTTGTATCCAAGCTAGAGGCGATACAACAGGGTACTAGAGCCTCCATGCTCGCCTGTATCACATCTTGTATCCAAGCTAGAGGCGGTACAACAGGGTACTAGAGCCTCCATGCTCGCCTGTATCACATCTTGTATCCAAGCCAGAGGCGATACAACAGGGTACTAGAGCCTCCATGCCCACCTGTATCACATCTTACATCCAAGCTAGACACGGTACAACAGGGTACTAGAGCCTCCGTGCCTGCCCGTATAATATCTTCTATCCAAGCTAGAGGTGGTACAACAGGGTACTAGAGCCTCCATGCCCGTATCACAGCTTGTGTCTATGCTAGAGGCAGTATAACAGGGTACTAGAGCCTCCATGCCCACCTGTATCACATCTCGTATCCAAGCTAGAGGCGATACAACAGGGTACTAGAGCCTCCATGCCTGCATGTATCACATCTTGTATCCCAGCTAGAGGCGGTAAAACAGGGTACTAGAGCCTCCATGCTCGCCCGTATCACATCTTGTATCCAAGCTAGAGGCGGTACAACAGGGTACAAGAGCCTCCATGCCCACCTGTATAACATCTTGTATCCAAGCTAGAGGCGGTACAACAGGATACAAGAGCCTCCATGCCGCCCGTATCACATCTTGATCCAAGCTAGAGGTGGTACAACAGGGTACTAGAGCCTCAATGCCCATATCACAGCTTGTGTCTATGCTAGAGGCAGTACAACAGGGTACTAGAGCCTCCATGCCTGCCTGTATCACATCTTGTATCCAAGCTAGAGGCGATACAACAGGGTACTAGAGCCTCCATGCCTGCCTGTATCACATCTCGTATCCAAGCTAGAGGCGATACAACAGGGTACTAGAGCCTCCATGCCCGCCTGTATCACATCTTACATCCAAGCTAGATACGGTACAACAGGGTACTAGAGCCTCCATGCCCACCTGTATCACATCTTGTATCCAAGCTAGAGGCAGTAAAACAGGGTACTAGAGCCTCCGCGCCTGCCCGTATCACATCTTGTATCCAAGCTAGAGGCAGTATAACAGGGTACTAGAGCCTCCGTGCCTGCCCGTATAATATCTTCTATCCAAGCTAGAGGTGGTACAACAGGGTACTAGAGCCTCCATGCCCACCTGTATCACATCTCGTATCCAAGCTAGAGGCGATACAACAGGGTACTAGAGCCTCCATGCCGCCCGTATCACATCTTGATCCAAGCTAGAGTTGGTACAACAGGGTACTAGAGCCTCCATGCCCGTAACACAGCTTGTGTCTATGCTAGAGGCAGTACAACAGGGAACTAGAGCCTCCATGCCTGCCTGTATCACATCTTGTATCCAAGCTAGAGGCGGTACAACAGGGTACAAGAGCCTCCATGCCGCCCGTATCACATCTTGATCCAAGCTAGAGGTGGTACAACAGGGTACTAGAGCCTCCATGCCTGCCTGTATCACATCTTGTATCCAAGCTAGAGGCGGTACAACAGGATACTAGAGCCTCCATGCCGCCCGTATCACATCTTGATCTAAGCTAGAGGTAGTACAATAGGGTACTAGAGCCTCCATGTCTGCCCGTATAATATCTTCTTTCCAAGCTAGAGGTAGTACAACAGGGTACTAGAGCCTCAGCGCCTGCCCGTATAATATCTTCTACCCAAGCTAGAGGTGGTACAACAGGGTACTAGAGCCTCCATGCCCGAATCACAGCTTGTGTCTATGCTAGAGGCAGTACAACAGGGCACTAGAGCCTCCATGCCTGCCTGTATGACATCTTGTATCCAAGCTAGAGGTGATACAACAGGGTATTAGAGCCTCCACGCCTGCATGTATCACATCTTGTATCCCAGCTAGAGGCGGTACAACAGGGTACTAGAGCCTCCGTGCTCGCCCGTATCACATCTTGATCCAAGCTAGAGGCGGTACAACAGGGTACTAGAGCCTCCATGCCACCCGTATCACATCTTGATCCAAGCTAGAGGCGGTACAACAGGGTACTAGAGCCTCAATGCCACCCGTATCAGATCTTGATCCAAGCTAGAGGCGGTACAACAGGGTACTAGAGCCTCAATGCCACACGTATCAGATCTTGATCCAAGCTAGAGGCGGTACAACAGGGTACTAGAGCCTCCATGCCACCCGTATCACATCTTGTATCCAAGCTAGAGGCGATACAACAGGGTACTAGAGCCTCCATGCCTGCCTGTATCACATCTCGTATCCAAGCTAGAGGCGATACAACAGGGTACTAGAGCCTCCATGCCTGCCTGTATCACATCTCGTATCCAAGCTAGAGGCGATACAACAGGGTACTAGAGCCTCCATGCCTGCCTGTATCACATCTTGTATCCAAGCTAGAGGCGATACAACAGGGTACTAGAGCCTCCATGCCCGCCTGTATCACATCTTACATCCAAGCTAGATACGGTACAACAGGGTACTAGAGCCTCCATGCCCGCCTGTATCACATCTTTAATCTAAGCTAGAGGCAGTAAAACAGGGTACTAGAGCCTCCGTGCCTGCCCGTATCACATCTTGTATCCCAGCTAGAGGCAGTATAACAGGGTACTAGAGCCTCAGTGCCTGCACGTATAATATCTTCTATCCAAGCTAGAGGTGGTATACTAGAGCCTCCATGCCCACCTGTATCACATCTCGTATCCAAGCTAGAGGCGATACAACAGGGTACTAGAGCCTCCATGCCTGCCTGTATCACATCTTGTATCCAAGCTAGAGGCAATACAACAGGGTACTAGAGCCTCCATGCCCACCTGTATCACATCTCGTATCCAAGCTAGAGGCGATACAACAGGGTACTAGAGCCTCCATGCCTGCATGTATCACATCTTGATCCAAGCTAGAGGCGGTACAACAGGGTACTAGAGCCTCAATGCCACCTGCATCACATCTTGATCCAAGCTAGAGGCGGTACAACAGGGTACTAGAGCCTCAATGCCACCCGTATCACATCTTGATCCAAGCTAGAGGCGGTACAACAGGGTACTAGAGCCTCAATGCAACCCGTATCACATCTTGATCCAAGCTAGAGGCGGTACAACAGGGTACTAAAGCCTCCATGCCCGCCTGTATCACATCTTGTATCCAAGCTAGAGGCAGTATAACAGGGTACTAGAGGCTCCGCGCCTGCCCGTATAATATCTTCTATCCAAGCTAGAGGTGGTACAACAGGGTACTAGAGCCTCCATGCCCGTATCACAGCTTGTGTCTATGCTAGAGGCAGTACAACAGGGTACTAGAGCCTCCATGTCTGCCTGTATCACATCTTGTATCCAAGCTAGAGGCAGCCCAACAGGGTACTAGAGCCTCCATGCCTGCCTGTATCACATCTTGTATCCAAGCTAGAGGCAGTACAACAGGGTACTAGAGCCTCCATGCCACCCGTATCACATCTTGTATCCAAGCTAGAGGTGGTACAACAGAGTACTAGAGCCTCCATGCCTGCCCGTATCACATCTTGTATCCAAGCTAGAGGCAGTACAACAGGGTACTAGAGCCTCCATGCCACCCGTATCACATCTTGTATCCAAGCTATAGGTGGTACAACAGAGTACTAGAGCCTCCATGCCTGCCCGTATCACATCTTGTATCCAAGCTAGAGGCAGTACAACAGGGTACTAGAGCCTCCATGCCACCCGTATCACATCTTGTATCCAAGCTAGAGGTGGTACAACAGAGTACTAGAGCCTCCATGCCTGCCCGTATCACATCTTGTATCCAAGCTAGAGGCGATACAACAGGGTACTAGAGCCTCCATGCCCACCTGTATCACATCTTGTATCCAAGCTAGAGGTGGTACAACAGAGTACTAGAGCCTCCATGCCTGCCCGTATCACATCTTGTATCCAAGCTAGAGGCGGTACAACAGGGTACTAGAGCCTCCATGCCCGCCCGTATCACACCTTGTATCCAATGCATTCCTATTGACTTTATTTTAATTATTACTAGGGTTTATTTTCGGGGTACTGCTCCACAGTTCTACTACCATCAGAGAAGATGCAGCAACTTCGGCTACAAATATTATTTAGCTCCTAAAATTCTCAGGTTAGGAGGCTCCTCTTGTATGTAGCAAAACATATATATATATATGATTTATTCCCCACACGGAGCAGACCATCTCCAATACACAGGGGCCACCTTCTATGAGACAACCATCAGTGGGAAAAAAAGGTTTTCAATGCAAGTTTGCTTGGTGTTTTAAAGTTGATTCCAGCACACACTGCAGCGCCCCACGCAGGCCGCAGCCGGGCCCCCACACAGGCCAATGTTACAGCAAACCCATCACCCAGTGAGTATTTCTTCAGCGAGTGGCAGAAGTCTGGAGCCCCTGAAGACGACATCAACACAAGTGGAGAAAAGAAGCTGAACACAGGAAGCGGAACGCTGCAGAGCCGAGCCTCCACCACTAGATCCTCCCCGGCATGGAGCACAAATGGTTAAGACTAAAGCAGCGGACAGGAGCGCCGGCTGTGTGTACAGGAGGCGCTGTGTGTACAGGAGGCGCACTATCTGACCAGGTTAACCCCTTAGGACGCTCCTTTGGTTTCTCCTCCCCACTTTGATAAGTCAGGCTTTTCTCCGCCCCGTCGCTGTCGGAGGGCTTCTTGTTTTCTGCGGACCAGTTATATTTTTCAACGCTGCTCTACAATCTACTGAAAAACGGTTAAAATAATGATAAGTGGAGTTAAATGGTAAGAAGAAAAAGTAGAGCCCCCGATGTGGCCCTGTGCGCAGGGTACGCCGTGCGGTAAATTACAGAACTATTCTTTGGTCCGTACGATCGTGGCTATACCAGAGATATACGGGTTTGGGCTGGACTACTTTAACACCATCTTCTCCTCAGGGTCCTCAGCTGTAACTAAAAGCAGAGGACCCGACCTGCTGGGACCTTTAACCCCCGCACACTTGGTCCTTAAAGGGGTTGTCCCGCGCCGAAACGGGTTTTTTTTTTTTTTTTTAACCCCCCCCCCCCCGTTCGGCGCGAGACAACCCCGATGCAGGGGTTAAAAAAACAACCCGCACAGCGCTTACCTGAATCCCGGCGGTCCGGCGTCTTCATACTCACCTGCTGAAGATGGCCGCCGGGATCCTCTGTCTCCGTGGACCGCAGGGCTTCTGTGCGGTCCATTGCCGATTCCAGCCTCCTGATTGGCTGGAATCGGCACGTGACGGGGCGGAGCTACACGGAGCCGGCATTCTGCACGAGCGGCCCCATAGAAGACTGCAGAAGACCCGGACTGCGCAAGCGCGGCTAATTTGGCCATCGGAGGCCGAAAATTAGTCGGCTCCATGGAGACGAGGACGCTAGCAACGGAGCAGGTAAGTATAAAACTTTTTATAACTTCTGTATGGCTCATAATTAATGCACAATGTACATTACAAAGTGCATTATTATGGCCATACAGAAGTGTATAGACCCACTTGCTGCCGCGGGACAACCCCTTTAAGGGCTCCTGTCCACAGGCAGGTTTTCATTGCGTTCCCTGAGGCAATAATCCGGCGGCGGTGAACGTCCTCCATAGCGTTCCTATGGAAAGCGCTGCCCGCCTGTCTGTAAGCTGACAACCACTTCCTGATCTGTAGAAATGGCGCTGAGTGAGCGGGCGGAGGCGGTAAAGACTCTGCGGCGGAGGCATATGTGCAGTTATACGCCAAGCAGAAGGTGTCACGGCCATCTTGGTGCACGGAGTAGGCTGTACCGGCAGCATGTTCTACCACAGCGCATGGACACGCCAAGATACTGCACAGCGACCGGCAGCACGCAACTAGTACGCCGGGTCATTACATATTTACTGCACGCCATGTCACGGTTCAATACAGCGAACCCTGTACGCGGGCCCCAACACTGAGGGCCCCCATGTAATACCGGGGGGGGGGGGGGGGCCAGCCCGACAACTGGGAGGAGCTCCTCTACAGCTACTACCAGGGGGGGCTGCTGGAACTAATTGGAGGGACACTGCTGACTACTACGCTGGGGGCTATTCTGACCACCGGCGGTCAGGCCTGCACAAAGCGACCGGGCGGACAAGGCCTCCGTGGACCGAACAGACGATGGCGCCGTGTACGCCTGCGTTCACACAGAGACCTGCACCAAAGCCCACAGCGGACACTGTGCTGCAGATTTCACCACCACAGAGCCTAAGCCCCCAGTCAGCTGACGAGGGGTCACGTGACAAGGAAGGCTGGGGGTCCCTGTGCTGCAGATCGCAGCTGCCCCCCCCCCCCCCCATAATGCACTGCTGCCAGTCAGACAGAGCACGCTGGGCGCAGCACTTACATGGGCTCCAAGGTCTTGGACAGCCAGTGCTTCAGCGCATCGAAGTCCTCTATGATCATGTTGGTGCGTCCCCGGCCGGGATCAGAGCCCAGCTCCGAGCTACCGTGCAGGCTGACGACCCCCGTACCGCCCAGGGTTACCATGCACTGAGAACCTGCAAGCCAGGGGAGAAGCCCGTACTGTAAAATGGCGGCCGCCAGACATCGCGATACCACAGTACGTCATCACGTTCCCATGACGCACCGGGACACGCACGCATGCGCAGTGCTGATGCTGGGAGCGGCGCTCCTGTACTGTGAGGGCTGGTTGTGTCTTCATAGTGGGAATGAGAAGCCCTTTCTGTGAGGAACATCGCCCCCTGCTGGCAACGAGCTGGGGGTGAATATGAGCGAGAGGTCACCCCATCGGTCATCCTTGTCCCACGTCATAACAGGGCACTAGTGGTAACAGACCCCACAGGTTGTGGGCAGCGGTGCCCTCATACATACCAGCCCCCATACCGCGGTGTGCATGTCGCACATAGGAGCCGCGGGCTCTGCAGACAATTTTTTTCAACTACGCTGTCCAAAATCCATTTCCATTGTCCACGTTCCGTCAGTTTCCGCAGCCGCCTGCGGCATGAGGTGTTTGTTCTGCGCCCTTTACTGTACCGCATGATCTATTGCCAAGTGTGAGCGCTGACGACCGTGCGATGTTTTTGGGGTTCTGTTTGTGCGGTGTTCGCTGTGTAAGAATTACAGATTTATTTTTTGCAAAATGGCGGACGCATGCGCAAAAGTCAAGAATTGTCCAGTAAATGTAAAATCTCCCTGATCCTGACGACCAGAGGTGGCCGAGGATCCTGGAGCAGTGGCTGCGGCGAGCGGTCCCCGGCCATGTGATCGCCGTTATCGTCGCAGCGGTCCCCAGCCATATGATCGCCGTTATCGTCGCAGCGGTCCCTGGTCATGTGATCGCCGTTATCATCGCAGCGGTCCCCGGCTATGTGATTGCCGTTATCGTTGCAGCGGTCCCCGGCCATGTGATCGCGGTTATCGTCGCAGCGGTCCCCGGTCATGTGATCGCCGTTATCATCGCAGCGGTCCCCGGCCATGTGATCGCCGTTATCGTTGCAGCGGTCCCCGGCCATGTGATCGCGGTTATCGTCGCAGCGGTCCCCGGTCATGTGATCGCTGTTATCGTCACAGCAGTCCCCAGTTCTGTGATTGCCGTTATCGTTGCAGCGGTCCCCAGCCATATGATCGCCGTTATCGTCGCAGCGGTCCCCGGCCATGTGATCGCCGTTATCGTTGCAGCAGTCCCCAGTTCTGTGATCGCCGTTATCGTCGCAGCAGTCCCCGGCCATGTGATCGCCGTTATCGTCGTAGCGGTCCCCGGTCATGTGATCGCCGTTATCGTTGCAGTGGTCCCCGGTCATGTGATCGCCGTTATCGTCGCAGCGGTGGCCGGTCATGTGATCGCTGTTATCGTCGCAGCAGTCCCCAGTTCTGTGATCGCCGTTATCGTTGCAGTGGTCCCCGGTCATGTGATCGCCGTTATCGTCGCAGCGGTCCCCAGTCATGTGATTGTCGTTATCGTAGCAGCGGTCCCCAGTTCTGTGATCGCCGTTATCGTCGCAGCGGTGGCCGGTCATGTGATCGCTGTTATCGTCGCAGCGGTTCCCGGCCATGTGATCGTCGTTATCGTCGCAGCGGTCCCCAGTTCTGTGATCGCCGTTATCG
Organism: Eleutherodactylus coqui; assembly: GCF_035609145.1. Classification (NCBI taxonomy): domain Eukaryota; kingdom Metazoa; phylum Chordata; class Amphibia; order Anura; family Eleutherodactylidae; genus Eleutherodactylus; species Eleutherodactylus coqui. The sequence continues at coordinate 410,384,686 of NC_089837.1, read as the reverse complement.
TTGCAGCGGTACCCGGCCATGTGATCGCTGTTATCGTCGCAGCGTTCCCCGGTCATGTGATCGCCGTTATCGTTGCAGCGGTCCCCGGCCATGTGATCGCCGTTATCGTCGCAGCGGTCCCCGGTCATGTGATCGCGGTTATCGTCGCAGCGGTCCCCAGTCATGTGATTGTCGTTATCGTTGTAGCGGTCCCCAGTTCTGTGATCGCCGTTATCGTCGCAGCGGTCCCCGGCCATGTGATCGCCGTTATCGTCGCAGCGTTCCCCGGCCATGTGATTGCCGTTATCATTGCAGCGGTCCCTGGTCATGTGATCGCCGTTATCGTCGCAGCGGTCCCCGGCCATGTGATCGCCGTTATCGTTGCAGCGGTCCCCAGCCATATGATCGCCGTTATCGTCGCAGCGGTCCCCGGCCATGTGATCGCCGTTATCGTTGCAGCGGTCCCCGGTCATGTGATCGCCGTTATCATTGCAGTGGTCCCCGGTCATGTGATCGCCGTTATCGTCGCAGCGGTCCCCAGTCATGTGATCGCCGTTATCGTCGCAGCAGTCCCCAGTTCTGTGATCGCCGTTATCGTCGCAGCGGTCCCCAGTCATGTGATTGTCGTTATCGTTGTAGCGGTCCCCAGTTCTGTGATCGCCGTTATCGTCGCAGCGGTCCCCGGCCATGTGATCGCCGTTATCGTCGCAGCGGTCCCCGGCCATGTGATCGCCGTTATCGTCGCAGCGTTCCCCGGCCATGTGATTGCCGTTATCGTCGCAGCGGTCCCCGGCCATGTGATCGCCGTTATCGTCGCAGCGGTCCCCGGCCATGTGATCGCCGTTATCGTCGCAGCGTTCCCCAGCCATGTGATTGCCGTTATCGTTGCAGCGGTCCCCGGTCATGTGATCGCCGTTATCGTTGCAGTGGTCCCCGGTCATGTGATCGCCGTTATCGTCGCAGCGGTCCCCAGTTCTGTGATCGCCGTTATCGTCGCAGCGGTCCCCGGCCATGTGATCGCCGTTATCGTCGCAGCAGTCCCCGGCCATGTGATCGCCGTTATCGTCGCAGCGTTCCCCGGCCATGTAATTTGCCGTTATCGTCGCAGCGGTCCCCGGCCATGTGATCGCCGTTATCGTCGCAGCGGTCCCCGGCCATGTGATCGCCGTTATCGTCGCAGCGTTCCCCAGCCATGTGATTGCCGTTATCGTTGCAGCGGTCCCCGGTCATGTGATCGCCGTTATCGTTGCAGCAGTCCCCGGCCATGTGATCGCCGTTATCGTAGCAGCGGTCCCCAGTTCTGTGATCGCCGTTATCGTCGCAGCGGTCCCCAGTCATGTGATCGCGGTTATCGTTGCAGCAGTCCCGGGCTATGTGATCGCCGTTATCGTCGCAGCGGTCCCCAGTCATGTGATTGTCGTTATCGTTGTAGCGGTCCCCAGTTCTGTGATCGCCGTTATCGTCGCAGCGTTCCCCGGCCATGTGATTGCCGTTATCGTTGCAGCGGTCCCCAGCCATATGATCGCCGTTATCGTCGCAGCGGTCCCCGGCCATGTGATCGCCGTTATCGTTGCAGCGGTCCCCAGTCATGTGATCGCCGTTATCGTTGCAGTGGTCCCCGGTCATGTGATCGCCGTTATCGTCGCAGCGGTCCCCGGTCATGTGATCGCTGTTATCGTCGCAGCAGTCCCCAGTTCTGTGATCGCCGTTATCGTCGCAGTGGTCCCCAGTCATGTGATTGTCGTTATCGTTGTAGCGGTCCCCAGTTCTGTGATCGCCGTTATCGTCGCAGCGGTCCCCAGGTCTGTGATCGCCGTTATCGTCGCAGCGGTCCCCGGCCATGTGATCGCCGTTATCGTCGCAGCGGTCCCCGGCCATGTGATCGCCGTTATCGTCGCAGCGGTCCCCGGCCATGTGATCGCCGTTATCGTCGCAGCGTTCCCCGGCCATGTGATCGCCGTTATCGTTGCAGTGGTCCCCGGTCATGTGATCGCCGTTATCGTTGCAGCGGTCCCCAGCCATATGATCGCCGTTATCGTGGCAGCGGTCCCCGGCCATGTGATCGCCGTTATCGTTGCAGCGGTCCCCGGTCATGTGATCGCCGTTATCGTCGCAGTGGTTCCCGGTCATGTGATCGCCGTTATCGTCGCAGCGGTCCCCGGTCATGTGATCGCTGTTATCGTCGCAGCAGTCCCCAGTTCTGTGATCGCCGTTATCGTCGCAGCGGTCCCCGGCCATGTGATCGCCGTTATCGTCGCAGCGGTCCCCGGCCATGTGATCGCCGTTATCGTCGCAGCGTTCCCCGGCCATGTGATTGCCGTTATCGTCGCAGCGGTCCCCGGCCATGTGATCGCCGTTATCGTTGCAGCGGTCCCCGGTCATGTGATCGCCGTTATCGTTGCAGTGGTCCCCAGTCATGTGATCGCCGTTATCGTCGCAGCGGTCCCCAGTTCTGTGATCGCCGTTATCGTCGCAGCGGTCCCCGACCATGTGATCGCCGTTATCGTAGCAGCGGTCCCCAGTTCTGTGATCGCCGTTATCGTCGCAGCGGTCCCCAGTCATGTGATCGCGGTTATCGTTGCAGCAGTCCCGGGCTATGTGATCGCCGTTATCGTCGCAGCGGTCCCCAGTCATGTGATCGCCGTTATCGTCGCAGCGGTCCCCGGTCATGTGATCGCTGTTATCGTCGCAGCAGTCCCCAGTTCTGTGATCGCCGTTATCGTCGCAGTGGTCCCCAGTCATGTGATCGCCGTTATCGTCGCAGCGTTCCCCGGCCATGTGATCGCCGTTATCGTTGCAGCGGTCCCCGGTCATGTGATCGCCGTTATCGTTGCAGCGGTCCCCAGCCATATGATCGCCGTTATCGTGGCAGCGGTCCCCGGCCATGTGATCGCCGTTATCGTTGCAGCGGTCCCCGGTCATGTGATCGCCGTTATCGTCGCAGTGGTTCCCGGTCATGTGATCGCCGTTATCGTCGCAGCGGTCCCCGGTCATGTGATCGCCGTTATCGTCGCAGCAGTCCCCAGTTCTGTGATCGCCGTTATCGTCGCAGCGGTCCCCGGCCATGTGATCGCCGTTATCGTCGCAGCGGTCCCCGGCCATGTGATCGCCGTTATCGTCGCAGCGTTCCCCGGCCATGTGATTGCCGTTATCGTTGCAGCGGTCCCCGGCCATATGATCGCCGTTATCGTTGCAGCGGTCCCCGGTCATGTGATCGCCGTTACCGTAGCAGCGGTCCCCAGTTCTGTGATCGCCGTTATCGTCGCAGCGGTCCCCAGTCATGTGATCGCGGTTATCGTTGCAGCAGTCCCGGGCTATGTGATCGCCGTTATCGTCGTAGCGGTCCCCGGTCATGTGATTGCCGTTATCGTCGCAGCGGTCCCCGGCTATGTGATCGCCGTTATCGTCGCAGCGTTCCCCGGTCATGTGATCGCCGTTATCGTTGCAGCGGTCCCCGGCTATGTGATCGCCGTTATCCTCGCAGCGGTCCCCGGTCATGTGATTGCCATTATCGTCGCAGCGGTCCCCGGCCATATAATCGCCGTTATCGTAGCAACGGTCCCCGGTCATGTGATCGTCGTTATTGTCGCAGCGGTCCCCAGTTCTGTGATCGTCGTTATCGTCGCAGCGGTCCCCGGTCATGTGATCGCCGTTATTGTCGCAGCGGTTCCCGGCCATGTGATCGTCGTTATCGTCGCAGCGGTCCCCGGTCATGTGATTGCCGTTATCGTCGCAGCGGTCCCCGGTCATGTGATCGCCGTTATCGTCGCTGCGGTTCCCAGTCATGTGATCACTGTTATCGTTGCAGCGGTCCCCAGCCATGTGATCGCCGTTATCGTCGCAGTGGTCCCCAGTCATGTGATCGCTGTTATCGTCGCAGCGGTCCCCAGTTCTGTGATCGCGGTTATCGTCGCAGCGGTCCCCAGCCATGTGATCGCCGTTATCGTCGCAGCGTTCCCTGGCCATGTGATCGCCGTTATCGTCGCAGTGGTCCCCAGTTCTGTAATCGCCGTTATCGTCGCAGCGGTCCCCGGCCATGTGATCGCCGTTATCGTCACACAAAAGTTGAAGTTTAAGCTCCGATGCGATTGGTGAGGGGAGATGAAACTTCTTACCAGAGACCTCCGCATTTGAACCTTAACGCGATCCTCCTCCACGGACCTTCCTGGCTTCTGCGCACACGCTCACCGGCAAAATGCCAGACACATGCAGGAGCCGGGGAGCCCAGGAAATGTTAAATCTCCTTGCTACCGGCTACCAATAGCCTGGAGCAATGAGCGGTGGCCTCGTTCAGCGGTCCCCAGTCACGTGATAAAAAGGTAGCGATCTACTTAGGCCGATATCATACGACCAGATAGTAATTCCGGATTCTGCATTCCTTTTTATCTGCGGTAATAGCGGATCAATCAAATGCCCTGGATGACACAATTCCGCTCACATTAGCGGGTCGGAATTACAGAATCCACTTGCAGGAAACAGAACGCAGCATGTTCTACTTTACCGCAGATATCCGTGACATAGAGCCCATTGTGCTCCGTGGTCGCAGATATACCCGCAGCGCACATGAACTATAGTGTGTACTCGCTGCGGGTACCGACGTCATTGCTAAGAGATGATTGCCGTTATCGTTGCAGCGGTCCCCGGCCATATGATCGCCGTTATCGTTGCAGCGGTCCCCGGTCATGTGATCGCCGTTACCGTAGCAGCGGTCCCCAGTTCTGTGATCGCCGTTATCGTCGCAGCGGTCCCCAGTCATGTGATCGCGGTTATCGTTGCAGCAGTCCCGGGCTATGTGATCGCCGTTATCGTCGTAGCGGTCCCCGGTCATGTGATTGCCGTTATCGTCGCAGCGGTCCCCGGCTATGTGATCGCCGTTATCGTCGCAGCGTTCCCCGGTCATGTGATCGCCGTTATCGTTGCAGCGGTCCCCGGCTATGTGATCGCCGTTATCCTCGCAGCGGTCCCCGGTCATGTGATTGCCATTATCGTCGCAGCGGTCCCCGGCCATATAATCGCCGTTATCGTAGCAACGGTCCCCGGTCATGTGATCGTCGTTATTGTCGCAGCGGTCCCCAGTTCTGTGATCGTCGTTATCGTCGCAGCGGTCCCCGGTCATGTGATCGCCGTTATTGTCGCAGCGGTTCCCGGCCATGTGATCGTCGTTATCGTCGCAGCGGTCCCTGGTCATGTGATTGCCGTTATCGTCGCAGCGGTCCCCGGTCATGTGATCGCCGTTATCGTCGCTGCGGTTCCCAGTCATGTGATCACTGTTATCGTTGCAGCGGTCCCCAGCCATGTGATCGCCGTTATCGTCGCAGTGGTCCCCAGTCATGTGATCGCTGTTATCGTCGCAGCGGTCCCCAGTTCTGTGATCGCGGTTATCGTCGCAGCGGTCCCCAGCCATGTGATCGCCGTTATCGTCGCAGCGTTCCCTGGCCATGTGATCGCCGTTATCGTCGCAGTGGTCCCCAGTTCTGTAATCGCCGTTATCGTCGCAGCGGTCCCCGGCCATGTGATCGCCGTTATCGTCACACAAAAGTTGAAGTTTAAGCTCCGATGCGATTGGTGAGGGGAGATGAAACTTCTTACCAGAGACCTCCGCATTTGAACCTTAACGCGATCCTCCTCCACGGACCTTCCTGGCTTCTGCGCACACGCTCACCGGCAAAATGCCAGACACATGCAGGAGCCGGGGAGCCCAGGAAATGTTAAATCTCCTTGCTACCGGCTACCAATAGCCTGGAGCAATGAGCGGTGGCCTCGTTCAGCGGTCCCCAGTCACGTGATAAAAAGGTAGCGATCTACTTAGGCCGATATCATACGACCAGATAGTAATTCCGGATTCTGCATTCCTTTTTATCTGCGGTAATAGCGGATCAATCAAATGCCCTGGATGACACAATTCCGCTCACATTAGCGGGTCGGAATTACAGAATCCACTTGCAGGAAACAGAACGCAGCATGTTCTACTTTACCGCAGATATCCGTGACATAGAGCCCATTGTGCTCCGTGGTCGCAGATATACCCGCAGCGCACATGAACTATAGTGTGTACTCGCTGCGGGTACCGACGTCATTGCTAAGAGATGATTGCCGTTATCGTTGCAGCGGTCCCCGGCCATATGATCGCCGTTATCGTTGCAGCGGTCCCCGGTCATGTGATCGCCGTTACCGTAGCAGCGGTCCCCAGTTCTGTGATCGCCGTTATCGTCGCAGCGGTCCCCAGTCATGTGATCGCGGTTATCGTTGCAGCAGTCCCGGGCTATGTGATCGCCGTTATCGTCGTAGCGGTCCCCGGTCATGTGATTGCCGTTATCGTCGCAGCGGTCCCCGGCTATGTGATCGCCGTTATCGTCGCAGCGTTCCCCGGTCATGTGATCGCCGTTATCGTTGCAGCGGTCCCCGGCTATGTGATCGCCGTTATCCTCGCAGCGGTCCCCGGTCATGTGATTGCCATTATCGTCGCAGCGGTCCCCGGCCATATAATCGCCGTTATCGTAGCAACGGTCCCCGGTCATGTGATCGTCGTTATTGTCGCAGCGGTCCCCAGTTCTGTGATCGTCGTTATCGTCGCAGCGGTCCCCGGTCATGTGATCGCCGTTATTGTCGCAGCGGTTCCCGGCCATGTGATCGTCGTTATCGTCGCAGCGGTCCCCGGTCATGTGATTGCCGTTATCGTCGCAGCGGTCCCCGGTCATGTGATCGCCGTTATCGTCGCTGCGGTTCCCAGTCATGTGATCACTGTTATCGTTGCAGCGGTCCCCAGCCATGTGATCGCCGTTATCGTCGCAGTGGTCCCCAGTCATGTGATCGCTGTTATCGTCGCAGCGGTCCCCAGTTCTGTGATCGCGGTTATCGTCGCAGCGGTCCCCAGCCATGTGATCGCCGTTATCGTCGCAGCGTTCCCTGGCCATGTGATCGCCGTTATCGTCGCAGTGGTCCCCAGTTCTGTAATCGCCGTTATCGTCGCAGCGGTCCCCGGCCATGTGATCGCCGTTATCGTCACACAAAAGTTGAAGTTTAAGCTCCGATGCGATTGGTGAGGGGAGATGAAACTTCTTACCAGAGACCTCCGCATTTGAACCTTAACGCGATCCTCCTCCACGGACCTTCCTGGCTTCTGCGCACACGCTCACCGGCAAAATGCCAGACACATGCAGGAGCCGGGGAGCCCAGGAAATGTTAAATCTCCTTGCTACCGGCTACCAATAGCCTGGAGCAATGAGCGGTGGCCTCGTTCAGCGGTCCCCAGTCACGTGATAAAAAGGTAGCGATCTACTTAGGCCGATATCATACGACCAGATAGTAATTCCGGATTCTGCATTCCTTTTTATCTGCGGTAATAGCGGATCAATCAAATGCCCTGGATGACACAATTCCGCTCACATTAGCGGGTCGGAATTACAGAATCCACTTGCAGGAAACAGAACGCAGCATGTTCTACTTTACCGCAGATATCCGTGACATAGAGCCCATTGTGCTCCGTGGTCGCAGATATACCCGCAGCGCACATGAACTATAGTGTGTACTCGCTGCGGGTACCGACGTCATTGCTAAGAGATGGTTCAGGAAATACAAAAAGAGGTATACTGCGCATGACCGCCTGTGTGAGTACGCAGTTATACGCAGTACATTTTGCGGTCGTACGCAGGGTCACAGCCGGGCTCACAGTTGGGATCGACGTTATTCAGATCGCTACCTGTAATATGTAATTTACAAGTCCCCAGGAACGCTCACCTTCCTGCAGTTCCAGGAGCAGCTTGCTGAGCGCCTTCTGTGTGAGACCGCCGCACCTCAGCAAGCTTACGAAGCCTCACAGAGCGCCACTTTTTACACCCCATACCCGCCACTTAGGTAAAAAAAAAAAAAGCATGGGAGGAGGAGGGATACCCAGTTTTATAGCCCCATGTGCCCAACCAGGCCTCCATAATTACCCATTTTCAGACATACCACACAGTTTACATTATTACTTTTATGTAGGATTCTAAACATGTGTCCAGTAAGCAGGTTGAGGCCACAATGGGTATATTTCTGACCACAGGACAAACCAATTTTGGGGTGAAAGTCTTCATTCATATGTATGCTGTACAAAAAAAACTTGTTTTTAAAATGACACAATTGCCAAAAAATGAAAATCATAATTTTTTCCTTCTGCTTTGGTTAGATTCATTCAAAAACTGTGGGATAAAGGTTCAGAGTACACCCCTAGATGAATTCATTAAGGGGTCTAGTTTTCAAAATGGGGTCATTTATGGGGGTTCTTCATTGTTTTGGCTGCTCAAGGGCTCTACAAGTGTGCAATGGGGCCTAAATCACCTTCAAGCAAAATGTCTGATCTGAAAGCCACTGGCTGCTCCTTTCAATTTGGGCCCCATTGTGCATATATGCATAGCATTAGGGCCACAATGGGTATATTTCTGAACACGGGACAAACAGGGATATGCATTTCAGAGTGTAAATTCTCATTATCATGTGCACTATAGGAAAAAATAATGCATTATTTTAATTGTTCAGGCTTTAACAGACAAAGCAATACCAGTTATATTTACCTTTTTCATGTGTCAAAAGGGAAAAAATGGTTGAACTTGTACCCCTTTGGGTGCATTCACACGAACGTATATCGGCTCGGTTTTCACGCCAAGCCGATATACGTCGTCCTCATCTACAGGGGGGGAGGATGGAAGAGCCAGGAGCAGGAACTGAGCTCCCGCCCCCTCTCTACTCGTCTCCACCCCTCTGCACTCTTTGCAATGGGGAGAGGCGGGACAGGGGCGGGCTAATTCTCGGAACTTAGCCCGCCCCTGTCCCGCCTCATTTCATTGCAAATAGTGCAGAGGGGCGGAGAGGAGGCAGAGAGGGGGCGGGAGCTCAGTTCCTGCTCCTGGCTCTTCCATCCACCCCCCCCCCCCCCCCCCTGCGGATGAGGACGACGTATATCGGCTCGTGTGAATCCAGCCTTAGGCAGGGCTCACATGGCCATAAGCGTAAAACACTGCGGGGGCACACCGTGTTTTCAGCTCTAGAGCCGGCGGTGACCCAGTGTACTGCTGCGTAGCTGATAGCAGGGAGCTATCACAGGTACAGACGCCAGGGCTTTACTCTACAGGGCCGGCGTCTTGTTATGGTTTACTGTAGATTAAAGCCCAGACACCCAAGATGTGAAAACACGTATGGGGGGTCACTAAGGGGTTAAAAGGAGATAGCAATGTGTTTGTAGCTCCTCAAGGAGGAGAAGGATATTTCATCCAATTTAGGCCACTTTCACACTTCTGAGAAACTCATATGAGATTTGTGCGTTGCGAGATGCAAAAATCTCACGCGAATAGGAACTCCATGCCTTTGAACAGAGTCATATACACGAGCGATGTTTTCCCGCACCGCTGCATGTGCCATCTCTTCCCGTTCCTCGGAACACATCAACCATTGGTTTCAATAGGATCTTTAATGCCTCATATAGCTATTGCATGCTGTGCGATGTGCATGCGAGTGCCATGCGAGGTTTCCCTTTGAAATCAATGGGAAACATCCGATCCTCTATTGCGCATGAAACTTGCACAAGTGTATTGGAATTTCACTGATGAGATGCAAGGCGTTTTTGCCTGAAAATCGCCTTGCCTCCATTGGTAAATCGCACGTTCATGAGCGCGATATCGGGCCACGTTTCTCAGCCCGATATTGCGCTCACCTGTGTGTAGGTAGCCTTAACTGGCCGTTCATTTAGTAGCAGACGTTTCTGAGCCCAGGTAGTCACAGCTGAAGCATTTTTGTAGGGATTTTCTAGTGTGACTAAGTAGTAGGGCAATAGAATTTTACCAGATGTAAAAAAAATGTTCTATGTGTGATTCTTTTGCCTGTAAGTATATTCCAAGGGGAAGTATAAAAATTAGCACTATGTCTGTGAATCTGTGTTGCGTAAATTAAAGGGATTTCCAGGGCTAGAAAAACATGTCTGCCTTCTTCCAAATACAGTGCCACTGTTGTCAATGGGTTGTGTCTGGTATTGCAGCGGTAGCTTCAATTGAGTTAACCCTTTCCAATCCACTGTCTGATGTCTAAAGACATTCTGATTGAAGGCTATACAGCTCCGATGTCGGAAGACATCCAGCAGGGTATTCTTTCTGTAGATTACTGGCCGCTCTGTTTTTGGAGGCCTCTCCAGCATGTCCTATACCACAGTACTGGCTCTAGCCAACAGATGGTGCCATTGTATAATGGCAGAAAGAGGAAGCCCCCTATGAAATCCTGAATCCAAAATTGGATTGCAAAGGGTTAAGCTACAACACAGCACACAACCATATGGACAAGTGTGGCACTGTGTTTGGAAGAAAGCAGCCATGTTTTTCTAATCCTGGACAATCCTGCTAAAAAGATTGGCGGAGCCAGGTTCTATTCTGGGGAAATATTTTAAGGATATAACTAAGATTCATGGCAAGAGAATAAGATAAAAGAAACTTTGGATGCCTAGCTTGAAGCTCTGAGAGACTGTATTTCTTCTCAGTTATGGCCACATCTCATTATGCCACGCTCAACTGATCCATGTCATCAAGGGAATGGTAGCTTCACAATGATCAGGAATAACTAGGGGAGGTGGAGAAAAATAAGGTTATGTGGGGAATCAAAGTCCAGTTAATGGGACTGAGGTGCAGGACCCAGCTGTGGGCCTGTCTATACTGCTACAACTGAAATGTTACAAATACTGTGCTCTCCCTACACTGCTGCTACGGAAATGTTACTGGGGTCTGTCCATACTGTTACCACTGAAATGTTACTAATACTGGGCTCTGTCTATACTGCTGCAACTGCAATGTTATGGGCTCTGCCTATACTGCCGCTACAGAAATGTTACTGGGGTCTGTCTATACTCTGACCACTGAAATGTTACTAATTCTGGGCTCTGCCTATACTGCTGTTACAGCAATGTTACAGGCTTGTGGAAACAGAGGCTTTCCAAAGATATGATGGCGGCGAGGCCGCGCTACTAGGTCCACAGTCGCGACAATTTTGTGTCTTGCCACGGCCCTCTTAATCCTGGCCACATTCCGAAAACCAACTAAATAAAACCGTGCTACTAGGTCCACACTCCACAAATTAATCCTGGCTACATTCCGAAAACCAACTAAATAAAACCGCGGTTCTAGGTCCACAGTCGCGCCAATTTTTCACCAACGCGGTTACTGGAAAGGTGCATATAACCACGGACACGTGGTCAGGAGACGTACTGCCTCAAAAACATCCCCCTCCTCCAACAATGAAAACATTCTTGGCAAATGCTTTCACAGTGGTCCATCTGGCGGACGTCCAAGAATTTCACCTAAAATGACACAATAAGAAAGCCCCCCCCACCCCCCGCCACGGCCCTCTTAATCCTGGCCACATTCCGAAAACCAACTAAATAAAACCGCGCTACTAGGTCCACACTCCACAACTTAATCATGGCCACATTTTGAAAACCAACTAAATAAAACCACGCTACTAAGTCCACACTCCACAACTTTATCCTGGCCACATTCCGAAAACCAACTAAATAAAACCGCGGTACTAGTCCGTTATCCGTAGCTGAAGCTTTCAGCCGACTGGTAGAGCAATGGTGGCTTCCAACTTGTTGGTACTGCTAAGTCCAAAGTTAAGCGTACAGCTGAGGTCAGAATACAGGTGACTATAGAACACAGCATCCCTTCAGGGCAAGGGACAAGGGACAGAGTAGCAGCAGGCACCACTCCTGAAAGCAGGCCAGCTGAGAACCACATACTCCCAGAATGATTTTGGACTGACTGATGACGCCTTTACTTGTGATCATCTTTGGTAATTCCTAAGTAAGATGCGTGGTAGTAGCCGGAAACTTGGATTGCTATTTGCTAACACTTTGAAATGGACAACAGAAAACATATGAATGAAGCCTTTCCATGTTTCAGCTTGAGATGAGGAGGAGTTCAGACTTTCAGTACCTTGAATATCCTTTTCATTGCAATCAAATGCCCCTCTCTTGTCTTAGAAAATACTAGCTTTTCCACATAGGTGTTGTCAATCTGTCTATACTGTTACTACTGAAATCCCACTAATACTGAGCTATGCCTATACTGCTGTTACGGAAATGTTACAGGGGTCTGTCGATACTGTTACTACTGAAATGTAACTGATACTGGGCTCTGCCTATACTGCAGCTACTGAAATGTTACTGGGGTCCGTCTATACTGTTACTACAGAAGTGTTACTAGGGTCTCCCTAGAGTTCTGCAACATAACTGTTAGTGGGGTCAGCTTATACCTTTGCTACAGGAGTATTACTGGGGTCTGTGCATACTATGGGTGCACTAAGTGTTCCCATAGCGGTGTTCAACGTACGTGGCCCAAAAAAAAATAACCCAGACTGACTAGGGCAGGCAGTGTGGGCCGAAGCCTACCTGCATTTTATCTCACGTTACCTTAGCTATTCGGGGCACTGCAATGTTATGAATAATTCACAGAAAAAGCCAAAAATCCAATACCCCTTTTTCTTCAAAGCAGACACGGTCGCCATAGGCAGTATCGCCACAAGACAGGCACAATCACCATTGGCAAAATCGCAGTAGGAAAGGCACAACCGCCATAAGCACTACAAATATGCCGGCAGCCAGACAATGCTGTGGAGGACAAACTTGTCCATGGCAGGCTAATATGCTGTCACTCACTCAACCCACCCAGTCGGTGGGTTCCAGGGAGCCACCCATACTGTGGGTGCACACAGACTTCCCATAGCGGAGTTCTACCTACCTGTGACAATGTAAATTACCCATACTGACTGGAGCATGCAGTGTGGGCCAAAGCCAACCTGCATTTCTTATCGCGTTACCTCAGCTTTAAGGGAGGCACTGCAATGGGATATTTTTATGTATCGTCGGTGGCTTCCTGGGACCCACCCCTGCTGTGGGTGCACACAGAATTCCCATAGCGGAGTTCTACCTACCTGTGACAATGAAAATTACCCAGACTGACTGGGGCATGCAGTGTTGGCCGAAGCCAACCTGCATTTCTTCTCGCGTTACCTCAGCTTTAAGGGAGGCACTGCAATGGGATTAATTTATGTACCGTCGGTGGGTTCCAGGGAGCCACCCATGCTGTGGGTGCACACAGACTTGCCATAGGGGAGTTCGTCCTATCTGTGACAAATCTTAATTACCCAGACTGACTGGGGCATGCAGTGTGGGCCGAAGCCAACCTGCATTTTATCTCACGTTACCTCAGCTATGAGGGGCACTGCAATGGGATTTATTTATGTACTGTTGGTGGCTTCCTGGGACCCACCCATGCTGTGGGTGCACACAGACTTCCCATAGGGGAGTTCTACCTGCCTGTGACTATGAAAATAACCCAGCCTGACTAGGGCTTGCAGTGTGGGCCGAGGCCAACCTGCATTTCATCTCACTTTACCTCAGCTGTGTTGGGCACTGCTATGCGATTAATTTATGTACCGTCGGTGGGTTCCAGGGAGCCACCCATGCTGTGGGTGCACACAGACTTCCCATAGGGGAGTTCTACCTGCCTGTGACTATGAAAGTAACCCAGACTGACTGGGGAATGCAGTGTGGGCTGAAGCCAACCTGCATTTCATCTCACATTACCGCAGCTTTAAGAGGGGCACTGCAATGGAATTTTTTTATGTACCGTTGGTGGCTTCCTCGGACCCACCCCTGCTGTGGGTGCACACTTAGTTCCCATCACGGTGCTTCACCTGTCTGCCACAAAGACACTAACTGACTTGGGTAGGTCACAGAGTGCAGATGGCTTTCCCCTTGCGGTGTCGATTGAGCTATCCGACACATAGACAGAATGAACACTGTGTGGGCACATGGATTCCCCATCGCTACGTAACTCATTCCCACGTTTGCAGCTCCTGACAGAGGTGGCACAGGATTGGAATGAAGATCGAACGTCAATTTCTCATTGATACTCAACTGCATTGTGGGCTATCGCCCCTTTTGAAGAGGGTCGCTACCTGGCCATGCCAACCCTCTGCAGTGTGTGCCTCCGGTTCCACCTCATCGTAGACGCACTTATGAAAAAACATGAGGGTGAATTCAGACGACCATATATCGGCTCGGTTTTCACCGAGCCGATATACGGTGTCCTTGTCTGCAGGGAGGGGAAAGGATGGAAGAGGCAGGAGCAGGAACTGAGCCCCCGCCCCTTCCCCACCCGGCGCCATTATTTGCAATGGGAGGGGCGGAGCTACGCTCCGGGACTTAGCTCCGCCCCCGTCTCGCCCCCTCCTATTGCAAATAGTGGCAAGGGGCGGAGAGGGGGCGGGAGCTCAGTGTGGCTATGAAGTGAGCGTGTGGCATGAGGGCAGCTGAAGGCTGCGCAGGGACACTTTTGTGTGCGCTGCGGACGCAGGGTCGTGTGGGGGGGTTGGGCAGCATGTAACCCAGGAGAAGAGGCAGCTGTGTGTCTAGCAGGCAGTGATTGTGCTTTGTTGGAGGTAGTGTGGTGCTTAGCTAAGGTGTGCCTTGCTAATGAGGGTTTGGTCCCACTATTGTGGCTTAATAGTGGGACCTGGGAACCTGAGATGTAGCTCAGCATGTTGCCCCTCGCCTGCCCTACCCGTTTCTGTGTCGTTTCCATCACTTTCTTGAGTTTTCCAGATTTTCACAAATGAAGCATCGGTCATATACAAAAATGCTCGAGTCGCCTATTGACTTCAATGGGGTTCATTACTCAAAACGAACTCTCGAGCATCGCGGAAAGTTCGACTCAAGCAACGAGCACCCGAGCATTTTGGTGCTCGCTCATCTCTACTGGCCTCCCTTTTAATACTCAGAGACTGACAATGCTGGCTAGAACTCAGGAAGGGTTAAAGGATGCCTTACAGGAGGCCTAAGCAGCTTACAGAGAGGTGGTGGATAAACACTGCCAAGCTGCCCCTGCTTTCCAGGTAGGAGAAAAAGTATAGTTATCAACCAAGAACCTAAAGGCCCTCATGCTCGCTCCCAAATAAGGGCAAAAGTTTATTGGGCCCTTTCAGATTTCTGCAAAATTGGGCCCAAGTCACCTTTTGCCTAAAACTCCCTGTCAGTCTTTGAATCCTTCCACTGTTTCAAGCCGATCAACGAGAGAGCCAGACCCCGAGCTGGAGGAACACAGCAATGTGGGGCTGGAGTCTGCCTGGGGTAACCTGCAGGGATCAGAGGAGGAGGAGAGCCAGGTTGGCCAAGCGCAGGAACAGCTAGTGGCCAGTGCCTCCTCTAGGGCCCCATCACCAGCCACCCCAGCAAGCATGCCCAGTCCTTCTCTTGGTTCGCAGGTGGAACAGGCTGTCCTGAGATACCTGCAAGATTGGGGAGACCACTGCTGCCAGGAGCTGGTGCATAATTTCTGTAAGCTGCCAGAAGACCTCATTCCCAAAATGAAGGTAGCCATGGAAATGTTTTTTGATGTGGTCCTGCAGTCGAACCCCAAAGATGAGTGCTTCTGGCTCCTGGACTTCTGGGGGACCAATGGCCAGAGGACACACAGCCAGCATTGGTGGGTTCTCAATGTTGGTTGTGTGTCCCCAGCTAAAATAACAAGTGTCCATCTAGCTTAGCCTGTTTGTGCTATCCCATATTGATCGAGAAAAAGTCAACCTACCCCCCTAATGAGGCAGAAGCCAATTTACTCCACCCTGGGGGAAAAAAAATCCTTCCTGACTCTATAATGGCAGTCAGAATAATCCCTGGATCAATCCTCTTCAGAGAAGGTTCCTTCCAGACTCAAGTCCAGCAGTTGAAAGATCCCCTGATCATCATCCCTTCTAACTAGTTAATGTCCTGTAATGTCATAGTGCTCTAAAAAGATGTCTTGTCCCTTCTTAAACTTTATCGATTTTGCCATCGCCACGTCCTCAAGCAGAGAGTTCCATAGTCTATACTATACTGTCCAGTGCCCCAATGCACTTTGGTAATCCCTCAGTAAATTCTAACCAATCTTGATGAGTGGGCAGAGCCATCACCAAAGGCACCAGATGCTGCCAAAGGACATCATAGGTCTCCTGGACGATCCCAGATATCGTAGATATTGTAGTGGCCCAGAACACCATCCTGGTCCCCTCCATAAATCTCATACATGTTTTGTCCTATGTAGATGCAGTGTGCAAAGCTTGTCCTGTCATATCCAGTGTGTGTTGCACAGTTGCGGAGCTTGAGAGGTTAACAGTAATAAAATCATTGCCTGCATGTAAATGTGTCAGTTTGTCATGTCATGTGGTATAAGTGAAGGTATAAATAGGAGTGCTTGAGAGTGGGAATGGTGTTCTGTCTTCAATCTCTGAGTTCCATCTTGTCTATCTGAGAGAGTGCTAACACAGAGCCACATGGAAGCACCTTCAGCTTCCATGTAGGTGAAGATGGAGGAAGAGGAGCTTGCGCACTTTTCCAATAAAGATGGGGCACTTAACCTGCATTTATAAATCCTTGATGCGGCTCTGGATTTGAAAAGACTGTGGAGGAAGAGGAGCGATATCCCGTAGCATATGGAGTGAGTCCCAAGATCCTAGAAAGAGAGCAATTCTAATAATTCTGTACAGAGGAACCCACCGTACAGGTACCCATTCACGCTTTTCCTGTGCGGCCGTCCAAAGTCAGGATCACGGCACAGAGGTACGCGACTGAGTCACACCCACGCGCCTGCCATGCAGGGTGTTTAGTGTTTAAGCCTTCTTTTAAATAATTTTCTGTCAGAGTGTCTGTGGACTGGAGTGACCCCTACCCCCTTCCTCCTCTGAAGTGTCTGTAGGACTTGCTTTTATCCCGTGTATCCTCCCTGAGCTCTAGCCTTCTGCCACTAAAAGAGAATTATACCTGCATTGCTTTGAATATCTGTGTTGTAAAAGTTTATCCTTTAAGTAAAAGTTATACCAGTCCCTAACCGTTCCTGGGGACCCGAGGTACTATACACAAGTCTTTGTGTTCTTTTCTCCACCGCGTAGCAGACCGGTGTATGGGAACAGTGGCATCACGAGTGATAACTACTACTACCCACATCAACCCATTTATTGGAATTCCCTATCCTAGGGGTGTCAAAGGTGGCCTGCAATCCTGCTCTGACCTTGGCTGCGTGATGTCCCTCAGGAATCAGAGCCTGGTAAGTGCTGCGGTGACAAGCCAGCACTTATTCCCCCTAGTTCTGCACAGTAGTCAAGTGTCTGGGGTCATTCTTCTGGGATGTTGCAGATATGCCCAACAGAAAATCAAAATGCAATGAAGCAAATGAATTTCCAGTGTCAAGGAACCTGCGGGAAGATGGCAAAGTGTTCAGATGTTACATAGTACACTTCTTCAGGTTTATCATGCACACTCTTTTTAAATATATTTCAAGGCAATAGTAAAAACCTGAAACACCTTTGATCTTTTAGCCATTTCGTGCGATATGGTGAGGGCAGAAGTCACGCATGTGCACCACTGCGCCATTTAGTTCAATGAGAGCACTGGAGATTGGCAAGCCTTTGAATTTCAGGAATTTTTCACACTGCCATTGAAATAAATCGAGCTGCGGCACGCATCCGTGACCCTGCTCTGTTCATTTGGGAACCCACTACATCCCCGTCTCGGGGTCACTTGGAGGGCCCAGCAGTTGGACCCACACTGATAATCTAGTTATTCCGTATCTGCTGGATAGAGCTAAACTTCATTCTACCCAAATACCCCTTTAAGGCCGAGTGTCCACGGGCGATTTGTCATACCGTGATCCGTGGTGATAAATCGCATGCAGAGCATGCATGACACGCTTTCTGTAGGGTAACTTTGGGAAGTGCATCACAATGCATGATTTTCTGCTCGCATCTATAAATTGTGGCATGCTGCGATTCTCCACGATGAACTTGTCGTTAAGAGTGGTTCATCGTGAAACCGCTCGCGATATTCCATCCCACCCGATGACACACAGCCTTAGGGCTTATTTACACAAGCGTATATTGGCCACCATTTTCACGGCCGGCCGATATACGCTACCATCTGAGCTGCATTCCCCTTTCCCTCCCCTCTCTGCCTCTCTCTTCCCCGCGGACAAGGGTCAGGGAGGGGGTGAGAACTTAGCTCCGTCGTCACCCCTCCCGTTGCAAACAGCCGGAGGGGAGGAGAGAGGCAGAAAGCCGGTGAGGGGGAGGGAAGGGTAAAGACCTGTGGATAAGCCCTAAAGGCTCATGCCTATGGCCGTGACGGACTCCGTCTGTGGAATATCGCAGCAGAGTCCGTCACGGCGCCCCCCAAGGACTCCATACTCACCTCCCGAATCCACTGTGCGTGTCCCGCCTAATGCGCATGCGCAGTACAGTGCATGACGCGGTGGGCGGGGTCACGTATTCATGCGATACTTCCGCTGTACTTACAGCGGAAGTATAGAGTGATGGCTGTGTTCCCGTGGCAAATAGGACATGCTGCGGATTATTTCACACTGCAGAAATCTGCGGTGGAATTCCGCAGCGTGAACATTCAGCTGTTAGGTTCAATAGAACCTAATAGCTGCGGTGTAGCGCCGCGAATTTCCGCCTCGTTACACGCGGTGGAAATCCGTCTGTGGGCATTAGCCCTAAGTCAAAGGAAATTGAATCTAAAACTGCTGCTGAATCATGTCAATTTCACAATTTTGTAATCCATTAGTTTGATTTGTAGAGTAATGAAAAAAACAAGTTCAGGGGAAAAAAACCGCAATGCTTGCATGATCTTCAAACATTAATCTAATGTGTGTGTACAACACAAAGAGCAAACATAGAAAAGAAAAAAAACGAAGGTCACAACACTCAATGTAAAAAAAAAAAATCCAGCCCCTAGAAGTTGTCGTTTTGCTGCAAAACTCAGCATGCAGTTACATCTCAGGCAGATATACAATTGATTAGCATTGTTGTGCGATTGGATGAAGGGTTTTACCACCTGAGGCCCTAAAAGTGGTTCCTCCATAGGCCTATAAAAATGCTCTCCGAGGCTCCTTGTGTGTACTGACCTCTTTTTCTGCTTGTGTAGAGCTTGTTGACAACTAGACATGCCTCTATGATGCAATTGTGAGGGTTATGAACATGAAAACTTATATATGTATACATTTCATCCATCTGTAATATACGTTTCCGGAGGCTGTAGGCCTAAATTGTATACTCTATTCTGTGTCCTATGAAAAGCTCTGCTAAATGAAGTGGAGGTGTAATCTTAAATGTCCATCATGTCTCCAAGATCTTGTTCAGCTTTTGTTTACAAAGGTTGTGAGGAATGCTTTGATCATTGTCTGCTGTCTAGGTAGGGCATGTGATTAATATGTAGAGTGTGATGATAATCAGGATACCAGACACGATGTCTACATACAAACAAATAAAGCATTGTTTATAGAGAAGACACAATCACTTACCAGAAAAACAGGTCGACCTCTGTAAAGCAGTTCAACCTCTGATACGCCTACTATTTTTCTGTATAAGAATAAGTCAATGTACGAAATAAACTCAGATTGCTCTAAGACACGACCGTGATGCCTGTGTCTATTGCTTTCTCAGGGTGGCCGGCATAACCAGCTCTGATTTGGAGCCCCACAGCATATTAACGTAACATGGATTTTATCCCTAACATAATTGGCGCCCGAACGCGGGGCTTGATGGAACAAGAGGACCACCTACACCTCGAACCCCCCCGGACCCAGATGGGATAAGGAGCCACTCGGAACCACGGATTGACAAAAACTGCGCAGTAAGGTAAGGTTTTATCTTGCCACAATCTATCCGTGCTTCCTGGCTGCTCCTTTCCTGTCCGAGGGGTAAGAAGTGCATGCCTCTTATAAATCTTCAAGCTTTTTAAGAATTCATATGGTGGGCTGAATATGCTGTGCGGGTGTTTAACTGTTATTGTCTTTATTTGTTACTTTGCATGGTCAGTGTACAGAATATGCAGGGTGAGGAAGTACAGAATATGAAACCCGCTTGCCGATCTCTGAAAGGCATGGTATAAATTGTACCAGGGAAGCCTAAAATTTTCAGGGGATAAAATCCCTGATGGGATCCTCTTATAGGTATAAGAGAAGTAGTTGAGACGGGGGGAAATAAGCAGGGTTGGGAAGTACCGACACTTTTAGACAAGTGAGGAAGTACTGACACTTAAAAAAAGTACTGACACTTTAGTAACTGACATGCAAATGTTTTTGTTTTTATATGTGTGTATAAATGGAAGGACCTGTATGAGAGTTAGACTGTGTTATATGGTGTATACTGTCCGGTAACCAGAAACGAAATGAAGCAAAAATGGCCAAATGCTGAGCCAGACCACAGGGGGTGGAGCTAGGTGATGTAAGGAGATGGGAGGGAAGAACAATAGGAACAGGTCTTGCTCCACCCTACACACAGTCCAGCCTAGGTGAAAAGTGTGTCTCCATTTTAAGTGGATGTTGGTGTATATATATGTATATTGTGGTAATGTATAGAGTGAAGGTCACTCTTAGACTCCATGTTAAGTCTCCCACTTGAACAAATGGAGTGACCAAAGGAGGGGCATCTAATTATCTAATTTTATTCCTGAGACTAGTTGTGTGAGATAATAGCCCAGGATTACCACAGTGTATATATGTATATACAGATTCGTGGAATATGTGGAATTCAAAAATATTGGGTTGTGTTAATTTGAATATTATTGAATTAAGATATTAATATGAGATAATTGTGTACTTGAAACACCTGATAAGTACTTTAGTCAAATTAATAACAAAAGTTCTATTTAAAGTGTAATTCATCTTCAATGAACAACAGTATTTTATTTGAAGAGTGTATAAAGAAAATAATAATAAAAATAATAAGCCTCTTGGTATACATAAACCGCCAGCCATTGTCCATACTGCTGGTAAAGAGGATAAGGTATGGAAGACTGCATAAGAAAATAGTGAAACAAACAATCGTTTTATGTGTGTGAAAGAATAAAAACAATAAGCCTCTTGGTGTACATAAACCGCCAGCCATTGTCCATACTGCTGGTAAAGAGGATAAGGTGCGGAAGATAGCTAAAGAAATTGGCAAATGAATATTGGTCCCCATCCCACTTATTAGGGTCCCAATCAACTACAGTATGAACCTTTTATAGTGTCTAACTCTCTTTAAAGCGTAATTTGAACTAAGTCTTGCTCCTTGCAGCAATACATAAATGGCGCTGTGAACCGGATTACGCAGAGAGTAATACACTAGTTTGTTTTAAAGGAAAATTTTGATAAACTGATAGTTGAAGAATTTCTTGTGATAATCGGGCTTAGTGTGAAAATGTCGCCTTTTAAGAAAATCCGCAATAGTACGAAAATGTCGGTAGCTAAGAACAAAGAAGTGTCCGATGAATTGTTAATAATGCCAGGGTGGAATAAAGCCCCCTATAATATATTGGCCGCTGAGTGGTCACAGTGTGGTGAATATCAGTATGTGAGTAGAAATGGGCATAAGTTGTATTGTGTTTGTCATTGGGTAGCCTATTCTGAACGAATTGTGTAAAAACCGCGGTACTAAGAGTTTTTCTTATCTATACATAATTCGCTCATTATTGGAAGTCTGGTGTACAGTAAATACAATCCCAATTTCTACTTCACATATTATCAGTCCGTATAGGAATGAATAAAACCCCCCTTAGTGAGTGTGAATTTGCAGTTTTGTAAGGTGGGGGGGCAAGTGTATTACATTCTGGGTTAATCTTAAATAGACAGCCCAGGAAGATAGTCACAGGCAGTGGAACCAGTTATACAGCTATCTGTCTGGACAAGTTTCTGTGTTCTATAGAAGATAAGATAAATTTCAAAGGGTGGGGAGTACTGGGCTTTAGAAGACCTACTTGTCTTTGCAAAGAAATCTGAATTAAGAATTGGTTATATTTGGCTACATAGGAAGTATGTTGTATCATATATATATATATATATATACTGTTCAGTAGCTGAAAATGAAATGAGAAAAGAATTCAAAGATGTTCTCTCATTGTCGGGTTAGTTCCCTCTTCCATCTTCACCCCCTCCTTCATCTCAATTCCAACCGTCTCCTCCCCACCCTATGCCAAGTCATCCACTCCAAGGTCAAACATTGGACTGGAGGGATGGACCTGCTGGCATTGTGGACAACAGAACCCGGATTGGAGAGAGAGCTGCCCTGCTTGCGGAGCTCCTCGGTGCAAACCGGTTATGCCTATGCTCACTAGATCCTAGGCTAGTGAGTGGAAGCATGAGGACAAGAAAGAGATGCAGGGAGCGGAGGGTGGAATAGGAGCAGATGTAAAACAGGGTTCCCACTGATAATCTAAAATTATGTGAAAAACTATTGTGGCACAGATTGGGATAAAATTAAACATAGAGAATTGAGAAGTGGTAAAATATTTTTAATTTGTCTGGAACATTGGGGAAAAAGAAAAAACAAAAATTTGAGAGAATCCTCCTTGTCTCTTTCTAATATCACACAAAGAGAAGGAAGAAAGTGTAAAACAATTCTATGCCCGCCTTCAACAACATTAGTCAGATCTGGGGTATAGGGGCATAGAAAAGATGGGCAAACATGTACTTAGTATGGCCTTTGTAGAAGGTCTATTGGAATCCCTAAGGTCATAGATAATAAACCAGAGTGGAGACAGTCTGAATCTCCGGCCCTTTTTCAGACAAAAGGGCATTTATGTAACTGTTGGACTCCGCCTGAGGGGACTGTGCTGTTGCAATATGTTAATGACTTTCCAGCTTTGTGTTGAGGATCTGAAACATGTCAATCTGCATCTATTTCTCTTCTAAAATTTTTTTTTAGCAGAAAATGGCTGCAAGGCTTAAAAAGGAAAAATTACAGCTTTGTAAACAAAAGGTTGTTGTCTAGCTCAAGAAGGCAGACATCTCACAGAACGACGCAGGGCTGCAGTTCAAGCCATTTCTGTATCTTCTTCTGCTGCCAAAGCTTCGCACCTTTTTGGGACTTGTCTCATACTGCCGTCCCTGGCCTTTCATGCGACAGCAGTATTGACGCAAAAACATGGAGGACGTCCACGGTCACTTGGGTATTACTCCGGTAGCCCGAGGAGCCCCCTCCTGTGTCTGTGCGGTGGCAGCAGTACAAGTAAGGGTTGACAAATCTTCTGAGTTGGTCCTGAACTACCCTTCTAGTGGTTCTCACCCCTCATGACATTCAGAGTATACTCACTCAAGTGCAACCTAAACATCTGTCTCTAGCTCGTCAAATAAGGTTGCAATGTGCTTTGCTCATGCCCCCCCCTTTAATATTTCTTTTCAATGGTGAACCCGGCTACTCTTCTTCCAATCGAGTATCCTGTTTCAAATGGGGGAGGGGGATGCATAGGTGATCTATGTATTACAGATCAGCTATTTTTAAAAATTTTTGCAAATAAGAACGTGATCTATTTGGAATAGAATATCAGCATGATTGTCTAGCATTGATGCAACAAGAAAAGTTTAAGTTTTAAAGAGTTATTGAAACCCCTTGTTAATACATATTTTGAGTTGTATTTTATAGATGGTACCAGGGTGATTGACGACTCCACACCAGATGTTCACACAACAAGATCTCTAAAAGCAGAATGCCTCCGCATGTCTCAGTACAAGAAGCGGAACTGAAGGCCCTCACTGAGGCGTGTAGAGTGACAGAAGGTAACCATTTACACTGACTCCTGGTATGTATTCGGCATAGATCATGGTTACGGCCCAATATGGAAGGCCAGACATTTTTAAACTTCTGTAGGACAACCCATTGAGAATGGTGTAGCAGTACAGAACCTTATGAAAGCCCTACTCCTACCAGACAAAGTAGCAATCCTGAAGGTGAAAGCTCATACTAAAGCCAACAGTGCAGAAGCAAAAGGCAACGCCCTAGCAGACTTCAACGCAGACAGCGGCCCTCAAGCCGTGGAAGAAAGAAGAAAAGAAGATACTGACCGCACAAGTCAGAGACTATGATTTGGACTTTGATAAAAATTTGAACATTGATGTACTAAAGACATTACAGTCACAAGCCAGCAAAGAAGAAAAAGATAAATGGACTAATATGGGAGCAGTAGAACAGGGTGGCGTATGGCAAACAGTCAGTAACTTGCCTACCACGATCCCTGTACCCCATGATGGCCCAGCTGATCCATGGAAAGACTCACCTATCGAAGGCAGCTATGTTACCTACGCTTGAGAGAGAAAGGGTTGCCCCCTGGGTTCTTTGTAGCTGCTACATCATTTGTCCAGTTTTGCATGAGCTATGCCGTAAGCAACAGGGTAGAAGTAAATTGACCACAAAGGCACTTGCCAGGACCACTCTACCCATTTCAGGGATTGCAAATTGACAACATTCAGCTCCCACGTGTTGGGAAGTATGAATATGTGCTTGTTGTTGATGTTTTTCAGGTTGGAGGCGTACCCTGTTACAAAAGTAAATGAGCAGGTAACCGAAAAGAAGCTCATGAATAAGGTAATCTGCAGATACGGGGTACCAGAGGTAATCGAGTCAGATAGAGGTACACATTTCACAGGTGAAATAATGCAACATTTCATGTCTGCCCTGGGTAACTCCCAGGCATTTGACACCCCTTATCATCCACAAAGAGCCAGAAAACCATATTGCATTATAATATTTCTCTTCAGGCAATGAAACCCTGCACCAGAGGAAAACGAAAATGGTATGATACCCTATTAGGGGGAATTGGTACAGGTGTAGGGGTTCTGAACTCTATAGATTTAGAGGTGATGAAGAATAAAATGGCTGGGGTAGGACAGGATGTTTCTAGATTGATAAATGTTCAGGCACAATGCATGCCTTCCTTGTTCCTCCCCCGATGTCTTGCATTAGGATATGATAAGGATGTATTAACGCTTTTTAATCTGGTTTTGCGGTTTAAAAGGATTTGTTTGTAAATATGAGTAAATTCATGAACTATACACAATGTAGCCTGCAATATGTATATATGATTCACGAGAGGGACAAAGCGGTCAGATGTGATGACAAAGAATGAAAAATTGTGGAGAAATATTCTCAATAATGTAATTCCAGTAGCATCTTGGATACGGCCCGGGGCTGATAGTATAGAATGCTCTGATGAGTATAGCACTGGGGAAATGATTTTATGATGTAAAGGACACAAGCCTGATGTGTAAGTCTGTAGTACTACCTGTGGTGTTCGGACCGCCTCTATATGCTTCACAATATTGGTTGCCCAAGTTCACAGGTATGATGATTTATAGTGAAAATAAAACCCATGGTATAGAGAACTGTGAAGAAACACTGGATGGCCTAGCATGCGGACGGAGTACAGCCGCATATGAGCCATGTTTCCAGCAGCCTTCAGTCAGCATATGTGATTGGACGGTGTTACCTGCTTCATCTATATGCTGATAGAAGTTGGCCCCCAATATATATTCTTTGTTGCCAACCGAACTGGAACCACCAGTATGTATAATCTCATCACTCCATTGTCTGGATGTATACAGAACATATCGGTGATACATTGGTTTACAGAAACTTACACATTTTTGCCAGATGCTGAAGCAACATTAAGGTACTACTGGTACCCAGATGCTATCCCTATGTCAACTCTGACAGTATCCTTGGGTAGAATTGTAAGACTAATGATAGATACTGAACACCTTTAAAAGCATTTGGATGTTACTAACCTCTCCCTTATGGAATTAGAAAAATGTATGGGTAGGAGATAAGCTAGTCAGCCTAGGTATTGAGATCCAGGTAGACACAGAGTATAACTGGTATGATATTTTTACTGAATGGTCACCTACAGCAGGAAAGATGATGGATTTTATGTTTCACCCATTATTAATACTGTTTCTTTTGTTCATTCTTTTGAGTGTTTGCAATTTATGGACATTCTGTGGGATACGGAGACAAGCAAATTATCTGGAATCGCCCCCTCTACAATATCGTTAAAACAGTCATACGTAAAAGAGCAACAACAGTGGGGATCCGGCGAAGAGGATAGAAAGACCGGCAGGGGTGGCTTAGCACCCTTGATAGTACCACTACAAAGGCTCTTTTCAAGATGGACTGTTTCAAAATGGGGGACTGTGAGGGTTATGAACATGAAAACTTATATATGTATACATTTCATCCATCTGTAATATACGTTTCCGGAGGCTGTAGGCCTAAATTGTATACTCTATTCTGTGTCCTATGAAAAGCTCTGCTAAATGAAGTGGAGGTGTAATCTTAAATGTCCATCATGTCTCCAAGATCTTGTTCAGCTTTTGTTTACAAAGGTTGTGAGGAATGCTTTGATCATTGTCTGCTGTCTAGGTAGGGCATGTGATTAATATGTAGAGTGTGATGATAATCAGGATACCAGACACGATGTCTACATACAAACAAATAAAGCATTGTTTATAGAGAAGACACAATCACTTACCAGAAAAACAGGTCGACCTCTGTAAAGCAGTTCAACCTCTGATACGCCTACTATTTTTCTGTATAAGAATAAGTCAATGTACGAAATAAACTCAGATTGCTCTAAGACACGACCGTGATGCCTGTGTCTATTGCTTTCTCAGGGTGGCCGGCATAACCAGCTCTGATTTGGAGCCCCACAGCATATTAACGTAACATGGATTTTATCCCTAACACAATCAAAGAGATTTTACCCAGTTACCAGAATCTGAGAGGGGGCGCATTATTGGAATGCAAGAAGCTGAATGTTGTATCGATGAATTGCTTGCCATCTGGGCCATTCTGACCAGACTGTTGGAAGATGTTGGAACCAGTGGATGTGTGAGGGCATGCACACAAGCCTACCAGGCTCAAGACACCCTTGACAGACCAGATGTACAGAGAATTATCTGATTAGCCGACAAGCACTAGCAGCTCCAACTGCTTTATTGTCCATCATCCAAAGACAGTTGTCGCCATCGTTACAGGTCCCTGTGTCTGTTGGAACCATTTTCAGGCACTTGGCTGTAGGACATTTGTTCTCACTGCACCCATTATTTATACTGCCTTTGTCACTCACCATCGCCTCTGTTTCCTGTGGTGTTTTGAATGAAGAAACTTCTATGGAGTGGAACACGGTTGCCTTAAGTGATGAATCCAGATTTAGTTTGGGCGCTGACGATGTCTAGAGACCTAGGGGTGAGCACCTCAATCCTGCCTTTGCTATGGAGCGGCACAGTGCCCCATTGTTGGTGTGATCATCTGAGGGCCATCACATACGACAGTTGGTCACCCCTAGTAATGGCATGAGACACAATGAGAGCTCAGCGATCTGTTCAGGACATCCTGCAGCCACATGTGTTCCTCTCATGGCGGCAGTACAACAGAGTACTAGGGCCTCCATGCCCACCCGTATCACATTTTACATTCAAGGTAGAGGTGGCACAACAGGGTACTAGAGTCTCCATGCCTGCCTGTATCACATCTTCCATCCAAGCTAGAGGCGGTACAACAGGGTACTAGAGCATCCATTCCCGCTCGTTTCACATCTTGTATCCAAGCTAGAGGGGGTATAACAGGGTACTACAGCCTCCATCCAAGCTAGATGCGGAACAGGGTGCTAGAGCCTCCATGTCCGCCTGTATCACATCTTGTATCCAAGCTAGAGGGGGTACAACAGGGTACGAGAGCCTCCATGCCTATCCGTATCACATCTTATATCCAAGCTAGAGGGGGTACAACAGAGTACTAGAGCCTCCATGCCCGCCCGTATCACACCTTGTATCCAAGCTAGAGGGGGTACAGCAGAGTACTAGAGCCTCCCTTCAAGGGATCAGTTTTCTGCAATAAATTATCCTTTTGCTCTGATTTTGTAATCACTTACTTATACCAACATTACAGTCACACAGAGAACGTTTTATTTGATTCCGACAGCTCCTTCTAGGGGAGGGATTGTTTTTGACAATGAGTGTATTACCCATAGTGACATGTTTTTTAAGCTCAGAAGTGGACATCTACTTTAAAGCCGGATAAAAAAAACTTACCAGGTGCTTTCACAATTCATGCAAGACAATTATGATTTCTCCTGAGTGGCCTCTATAATTTATGCATTAGAATTGGCTTGATTATTAATTCTATATCCACGATTTGGCATATTATGGGCAGATCTATATCCATTTGCTGAATTTCACTAAACTTAATGAATCAGCTAATTTCCGCTGTGACATTCAGTCATTTTAGAAAGATGCTGGCACTGCAGCCACTGTAAGTTACTGCAATACATAGCCCAAAACCACCAGGGGTCATCAGAAGAAACAAAATAAGTGGATCATCAGCCTTCGGCTATATAGGAGGTAAGGAGATTTAATCTCTTGATAGCTCTGTTCATAAAACAAAAATTCTCGCTTATCTATTCTTAGCACTCTTCTTTGTGCCCTTCCTCTATTATTCTTCCTAGAAGTTTATAAATAGATTAACAACAGAACATTACCATGTATTGCTTGTCAAAAAAAGTGTAATTCTGTCAGAACGGATTGGAAAGGGTCAGATTGGGTAGGGACACACCCAAAAACCCACAAAAATGTTATGCACACTCAAAAATTGTTAAGATAGAAACAAAGTCATACATGCAAGGACAACAATGACATTAAAAGTAATGAAAAATCTGATATCTCAGGCCAGCAATAATATTAACCCTTTCCAATCCACTGTCTGACGTCTAAAGACATTCTAAATGAAGGCTGTACAGCTCGGATGCCGGAAGACATCTGACAGGGTATACTGACTGTATATTAATGGCCACTCTGTTGTCGGGGGCCTCTCCAGCATGTCACGTACCGCAGTACTGGCTCTAGCCAGCAGATGGTGCCATTGTATAATGGCCGAAAGACCAAGCCCCCTAGGAAACCTTTAATCCAAAGTTGGTTAGCAAACGGTTAATGGCTATGCTGAAGAATGCTCCCTAATGGAGACATGTGGGATATGATAACTGCAACATTAAGGCCTCCTTCACACAGGCGACAAAGTCATGAGATTCTTGTCGCGTTGCTACAATGCTACAAATCGCATGTATGTGAAGCCCATGCTTTCCTATGGGCTCCTTCAGCATGCAACAACCCGACATATAAACCTTGTGGGTCCGTCAATATGTCCGTGACACGTGAGGTTTTGTAGCCCATATTTCCCTATGCAGCCCTCCTCTCTGTTGCATTGCATCGTGCAGTGCGATGCAACTTTGACAGTAGAAAATCCTACTGTCAAAGCCATAACCTAAGCCCTAGCTGCAGAAAAAAATAAAAAAAAACCACATTCATCACCTTAGAAGCGCTCTCCGATGCTGCCACAGCTTCTCCCTGGGTCCCGGCACTGCTTCTCTTCTTAATCTGCTGGCCCGGGAATTGAAAAATCTTCGCCTCCTGGAAGCGCTGGCTGTGATTGGCTGATGCTTAGCCAATCACAGCCATTCATCCAGCACTGGCTGTGATTGGCTAAGAGTCAGCCAATCACAGCCAGCGCTTCCAGGAGCCGGAGATTTTTAAATCCCCGGCCAGAAGATGAAGAAACGAAGCAATGCCGGGACCCGGTGAGAAGCTGTGGTGGTGCCCCAGACAGTGCAGGAGAGGTGATGTATACTTTTTTTCTTTTTTATTCAGCTACAGTGTAGCTTATTTTTAATGTAGGGCTTATATTTCAAGCCCCCCTCTGAAAATCTTCGCATGTGATGCTACAAAGTTGCATGACTTTGTAGCGTCACATGCGACTTTGTAGCACTACAAAATTGCGGTATTGCCGCGAGAAAACGCAGCAATATCGCACAGACCAGCGATGCAATATCATTGTGAATTTCTTGCAGCGATGCCTTATGGGGAAGATAAATGTATCAAAAATAGCCCATTGTGTTGTTGCAGCAGGGTGTGGTTGAGCAATGAAAACAGAACAACACTGGAGAAAATTTTTAAAAGTTTGGTACGGTGTTAGCCAGTAGAGCAAAATGTGATTGTTCACAGCAAGAGAAACCAAGTAATCTTGTAGATATGATACCTTTTAATGGTTAACAAAAATACATGATGTTAATGCGAGCTTTCAGATTATCGCTCAAAGGTTGCTCAAAAGACATCTTTTGAGTGATAATCGTTGTGTGCATTTACAAGGCAAGATGATCTCTCAAACACCAGTTTGAGTGACAGTTTTGAGCATTCACTTTGCATAAGTGTGTAAATGAAGGCTCACTTTGTATGCAGATGACAAGTGGGACAGCTATCTTCTACATACAGCTGTTGTCTGGACAAGCCTAGGTCAGTAGCAGCTGTGACTCCCATGCGACCAACCATAAGTGGACTGTCCTCTTTAAAACCATAGGTGTGCACACTGTCAGGACTAGGTATTTATATTCAATAGGCTTGCTGTAGATAACAGAACGTACACTAAGGACACTGGTCTGTTAGCAAGTTTCTGTTGCTTGAGACCCTGTTCATGGACTGAAATATTGATTAGTCTTAGAAGAGGAAAGCATCATCTGGGGCATTTAGCGAGTCTTAAAAGAGGAAATGGTGAAAATGTGGTCCATTGTCTGCCTTTCTAATAGACTGTATTTAAAGTAGTAGAGGGTTAACCCCTAAAAGGGACATTGGGTATTATATTTGGCATTTTGTATTTCTGAGAAACGTTACCATTATGGTTAATGAGAGATTTCATATTCCTTGTTACTGGACCAATTATTTACTGTTATGGTCATCCCTCCCTTGTATTTATCTAAATGCTACTAATCCCAACATGTCTGTGCCCTCTCACCCTCTGTCCCTGGTATTTATCTAGTGCAAATTAAGTTCACCGTGTTCCTGCCCTCCCATGTGATCATGTGTT
Source organism: Eleutherodactylus coqui (assembly GCF_035609145.1). Lineage (NCBI taxonomy): Eukaryota > Metazoa > Chordata > Amphibia > Anura > Eleutherodactylidae > Eleutherodactylus > Eleutherodactylus coqui. The sequence goes on along the minus strand of NC_089837.1, from coordinate 410,354,002 downwards.
ATAGTAAATACGTCTTTGGATTTGTTCCATTATGTCTGGGGAAGGACTCTGAGCGGTCCGAAAGCTCGCTATAACATCAAGAATTTTTGTTAACCATTAAAACCCTAATATGGCCCGGTTTTATGTAAAAATTCTGCTGTTCTCTATTATACAGATGTTGGATTTCAGTTCTTTTTCGTGTTCAACATCTCCCAGAGACTGGAAAGCTTTACAAAGCTGATATTTCTGGAAGCTGATGGTTTCTTACAATTATCAAGAACTGTCTATGACAACTGTGTTGTGAGCAAAGCAGCTGCACAAATCCCTCTGCTATTGTGATAGTTTGCTACAATTTATCAGCGTAGGTAAATTACAGCTTTAAGTGCAGACTGGATATAATTGTAGCAAATTCAGAGCTGTGAGACATATTGAGTCAGTACGGATTGTCAGCCTATAGCCTAGGAAGATGCAAACTACTGCCAGAAAGCAGAGCGCTTAAAAATAGTGGGAAATCAGAAAGTTGTCTGCCACTTTTCTACTACTAGTTTCTAGCAGGGTCAGAAATTTTACTGCAGATGCAAGGCTGTTTGTGATTTTTTTTTTTTTTTTCCCACAATCAAAGTTGTGACTGTGATTTGCCTACGGCTTCATTTTGCTATGTACCCTGAGCTGAACCTGGATTACACATGTAAGTCTCTTCATCTTTTGCTATTATAGATTAATAGATCAGAAGTTGCATAATTTCTGCATTATTTCTTACATGCTGACATCGTCCTTAATGACAGAGGACACCAAGGTTGAGTTATTCATCTTCGATAAACCAATGTGCCCCAAAGATGTGAAATAATAGTGGAACTCCGCAAGATTCATCACCAATTCAGAAAAGTCCTCTCCATCCATGATGGTCTGATAGCTCAGAACTCTCAGGGTCCCGAGGATAAAACAGCGGCCCTGGAGGTCACGCATGACAGCCTTAATGATGTCATCAGGTGTAAGAACCCAGAGCGGTGCCATTTCTTTAGTGGAGGCTTTTACCCAAACTATATTTTTTTTTTTAGTGGAGGCTTTTGTAGACATGGTGCTCGGTCGAGTAATCAGTTACTCGACAAGACCAATGCACGATCAAGCATCAGCCTTAAACGAACGTGCTCGCTCATCTCTAATTACTATCTAATTACTTCCGGCCCCGCTTGTAGTCGTCATGTGTTGTGTCCAGGATCCGTGCAGAACTCATTCTCATATCTCATCTATTGTTACAGAAAGTGCGGATGGATGGAGGAGGCATGAAAGTGAGCCATCAGAAAGAAACTAAACACTACCTTGGTGCAGACGATGTCGAGAATCATCATAAAGAAATTGAGCTAAAAAATTGCAGAAACGCATTTAAATTAGGTGAAAAAATAAATAAATAACTTAAAAATTCGGTCCATTTTTTTACGACTGCAAAGAAAATGTCCTTGTGAATATATCCTCATAAGCATGTGACAGGAGGCTATACTGTATGGAAAAGAGTAAACATACATAGGAGGACTCTAGAGTGTGTCAGGCAATCAGGTGGGGGGCACAGGGATGGAAAAATGTGTTGTCAGGGGAGTGCTTCTTTAACCCCTTAAGGACATGGCCTATTTTGGGCTTAAGGACGTAACGATTTTTAGCAGATTTTCATCTCCATTTTTCAAAAGCCATAACTTTTTTAATTTTCTATTGAAGCGGCCGTATAAGGGCTTGTTTTTTGCGTGGCGAACTGTAGTTTTTGATGGAGCCATTTTTGGGTACATAGACTACATTGTAAAACTTTTATTTTTTTTATATGATAACAGGGAGAGAAAACGCATCAATTCTGCCATAGATTTTTTTTTTTTTGGGGGGGGGGGGGTTGCAGCGTTAATCATGCAGCATAAATGACACAATACATCTTTTTCTGTGAGCCAGTAGGATTACAATGATACCAAAATTCTTATATATATTTTTTTAGGTTTTTCCTCTTTTCTGCAATAAAAACCCTTTTTTGGAAATCTTTTTTTTTCTAAATCTCTGGATTCAAAGTTCTGTAACATTTTTATTTTTCTATGTACGGAGCTCTGTGAGGGCTTATTTTTTGCGAGACGAGCTGTAGTTTTAATTGGTACCATTTTGGGGAATATACAGGTTTTTTTTATCGCTTCTATTGCATTTTTGGGAGGCAAAATGATAAAAATTAGCATTTTTGCCTCTGTTTTTTAGCGTTTTTTTAACACTTTTTGCCGTGCAGAATAAAAAGCATGTTCAACGTCTTGTACATGTCATTACGGATGCGTCGATACCAAATATGTGCAATTTTAATTTTTTTTACCTTTTTTATGCTAATATTTACAAAAGCACCTAAAGTTTTTTTTTTACTTTTTTTTTTACATTTTTCTTTTTTGTACAGTTTTATCTTATTTATCTTTTTTACACTATTTGTGTCCCTTTGGGGGACTTAAAGCACAGCACTAATGATTGCTGTGATAAGGCATGGCATGACTTTTGTCCTGCCATGCCTTATCGCTTATACAGCGATCACAGGCTCTGGCAACACAAGATGCCGGTACCTGGCATCCTCTTGCCATGGCAACCAGCCGGGCGCTCTGCGATTGTATCGAGAGAGCCCGGCAATTTCACAGAGGGAGCTCCCTCTGTGAACCCTTCCCATGCCGCGATCTACATAGATTGCGGCAGGGAAGGGGTTAACAGCAGGAGGCCGGCTATGACTGACTGGCTGCTCTCGCTGCTGGATAGTGCGAGATTTGTCATGATCTCGCGCTATCCCTATGACGTAAGGGTACGTAATTTTGCGGGTAGTACCCTGCTCCCATCACGTAACCTTACATAATGGGGAGGGAAGGGGTTGATCTCAGGCCAAGAAATTGGGCAGAGCAGCTCCTGGGACTGATACGGGGTCTTCGTGAATAGTTCTGTATGTGAACCCAATGAATCATAAATCATAGAGGCTTGGATTGTGTAACTCTTATGTATCATGGGTAAACTGCTGCCGTCTCAAGACTTGTTATCATCCAAAATTATATGGATGGCGACAGAAGATTCATACAAGTAGGGCAGAGGATGTAGTGCTTTATTGGATTGGAATCAAGAGTGCATGAAATAAAACAATCCAATTTAAGTCCAACCACTAATGCTTTTCAAGGCTCATAGCCCCTTTTTTACAGAGGGCTGGAGGTATACACAAACACTTACGGAGAGAGTTTCTTACCTGCAGTGGCGGAGTACCCAAACAATAACCACATCGGCAAATTTTCACCTATCCAGCCATTACAGAAGCTGTATGGTGCTTTCCACAGTGACGGATTCTCTTGGTCACCACAGGCAGAAAGCAAGACAACTCTCAAAAATGGAGCCGAGAGCTCTCAGTATTACATGTACCACTTTGTCAATGATTTGAGGAGTCCTCTAGTGTAAAGGCACTTTACTAACTTCTTGCCTTTGGTTGATCCCTATGTCTGAGCCTCAACACACGAGTATTGAGTTCAACTAAAAATAGAAGTTGGTTCTGAACTGCTCTATAAATTTAGCAACACACTGAGGGTCCTGTGTTCTCTTGCAAAAGTGATACATAATCTGAATGTGATGGATACAACATGAAGTGACGGGAATCAATTTAAAATGTCATAAGGAAGTTCAGATGTTACCTGAAACCAGCTGCTATGATTTGATTTCAGCATTGCTTCAATGAGTGGAAAGTAAATGTCAGAGTTGAAGAACCTTTATTATATTGTCGAAGGACTTCACTATGTATCCTATTCAATAATAAGTGGTCATGCATAGTAAGTAATTATACTAAGCCAAATACATAAATGGAATAATCTATATTTCCTGCCAAGCAGCAATATCCTTCGTAGCACCCACGTCTAGATTAGCTCTCTAGCATGCTGACATGGCTAATCCTATATGTTCTGCTACTCGCTGCTAAGACTCCTGAAGCCCAGCCTCTACAGATACAATGCTAAAAAGTTTTAGATATTTTTTGAGCTTGTTTGGCTCATGACTAGTATCCTCAATCTGATGTGGTTTTCTGCACGTATTGACTCCAGTATAGGGGATAGTTCCGTAGGTGCCTTATGTTTTATGGCATGCCATCCATGATACCTTAGGTGATGAAGTCATAACATACCTGGCCATAACCATTGACCACCAATAAGCATAATTTTTGTTATAGATATAATTTTTGTTAAAAGATATTGGTGGATCTCTGAGACAATGCAATGTTAACCCTTTCCAATCCAATCTGTATCCTGGTTTTCCTAGGGAGCTTACTCTTTTTCTGCCGTTATACAACAGCGCTATATGCTGGCTACAGCCAGTACTGCATGAGGTGACACGTTGGATAGGCTCCGACAGCAGAGAGGCTGGTAATATACAGTAAGAGAACCCCGGCAGACGTCTTCCACCATCAGAGGTGTAAAGACTTAAAGCATAATGTCTTTAGAGGTCAGACAGTGAATTGGAAAGCATTAAAGCACAGAACAAATTAGTAAAAGCTGTCTTTTGAGTGATAATCCTGTGTAACTGCACTGACGTTGTGCAGCTTTCGTTGAGCCATCGCTCATCGTTGTCTTTCAGCATGCTGAAATACAACGATGAGCCTTATCAGGGATTCACAGCGTGATACAACTAATACTATTGTTTCAGCTGTATCCTGGTTCCTGATGACAGGCTGGGTATGAAGAACAGAGCGATCCAGCTCTGTTCTCCATACCCCGCTCGGAGCGCTTGGCTGTATAACAGCCGGACGCACCGAGCAGAGAACATCTGGATGCAGAAGACAAGTGGGGACACATGGTGTAAACTGAGGTTCCCCAAGTGTTGTCTCTTCAGATAACCCTAGGTTAAACCAGTGCATGACAAGGTGGATCCACATCCATCTGTCTGGCAGTAAGAACAAATGGTGCACTAAGCAGCCATCTTTGAATCCCAGATCATGAAAATAGAGTCCCTTGATCCCTGTTTGATGCCTCAGAAAGGATTGTTTGAGTGAGGCCACTCTCACACAGACATTAGCAAAATGCCTTGTTCAAAAACGTGGCGTTTTACCGCAATGTCAAGCTGCAACACTGTTTTTTAAATGCACTCCATCATTGTAATGGGTGATGAGAAACATTAAAAAGTGCTTAAAGGCATGAAAATGGTCCAAATCCTTACTGATGTCAACCCATTCTTGCCTAATCAGTGCTTGGAGTTTATCAGAATTTTTGTGTTTTTGTTTGCCCACCAGCTTTTTGAGGTTTGTCCACAGGTTCTCAATGGGAAGGAGATCTGGTGAGTTTTCTGGAAAATAACTTTACAGCAGTCCTTGGCAGCCCAATTCTTATACAGTATTTTCTCTGAAGTTACTTCCAGATCATTTGGGACATCTGGAAGAATGGTTGTCCAGAGAATAAAATGTGAGCGCTATCATGAGTCCTCAACAGTAAAGCATCCTGAGATCATCCGTGGGGTTGCTTTTCATCCATGCAGTGGGCTCACTCACAATTTTGCCTAAGAATACTGCCATTGTATCTAAACATCCTCCAGGACCAACTTCTCCCAACCATCCAGGAGCAATTTGGTGATGAACAATGCTTCTCTCAGCATGATGGAGCACCGAGTCACAAGGCAAAAGCGATAACTAAGTGGCTCTATGAACAAAACATTGAAATTCTGGGTTAATTCTAGGAAACTCCTTAGATCTCAATCCCATTGAGAACCTATGTTCAATGCTCAAAAGTCAGTTGGACAAACAAAACACAAAAGCACCTATTAGGCAAGAATAGATTGTCAACAGTCAGGATTTGGCCCAGAAGCTGATCCATGCCCTGGCATGCTGGAAAAAATTGAAAAAAAATCAACACTGTAAATATTGAGTCTTTGCATAAACTTTGTCAAAAGTTTAAAAACTTATGCTTGTAATTACTTTATTATACCATAGAAACATCTAACCAATCATTCATCGAGCGATGGCTCTGATTGGTTCTCGAGCGCCGCAGCTCAGCCAATCACAGGTAGAGCTTCCCGGGGGGTGGGGATTTTCAAACTCCTGACCAGGAGGCTCTGCTGAAGTACTTCAAGCAAGTGACGGGGAGCTTCGGGAGAAGTGCGGCAGAGTTGGACAGCCCCTGTTAGGTGATGTATTTTTACATGCAGCTAGGGCTTATTTTAAGGCTTTTACAGTAGGATTTGCTACTGTAAAAGTTGCATAGCACCACATGAAAACTGTGTTTTCATGTGATGCAACACAAAGGATGGCTCCATAGGGAGACATGGGCTACAAAAAACAAAAAAATTGCAAATCGCGGCTGTATAGAGCATGCCGAACCTATTTAAAACCATGGGCTTCTCATACATGTGTTTTGTACCACTACCGCAGTGCTACAAAATCGCGCATTTTTGTAGCCTGTGTGAAAGCGGCCTAATATGCAGTGAAAAATCGGCCGTGGATATAAGCCCTAAAAGATTTATAAACACTGAAGCAGCAAACTTTGAGAAAACCAAAATTTGTATCAGTCTCAAAACCTGAATGCTTTCACATGGGACGAAATATTTCACAAAAATGTTGCGTAACATGCCACCCCAGAATTCCGAACCAATACCCTCATGTTAGCAGTGCGGATTCTGGCGCTGAATATTCCATAAAAGAGAGATCCTGCAACGTTGTTGTGGAATATTCCATCCCAATTGAAAGCTCCCTTTAGGGCTCCTGTCCATGGGCGATATTTCACTACGTTACCAGCGGTGCTAATCCACACGCAGGTAACGCAATGAACGCTTTCCATAGGATAACTCTGGAAAGCGCAGCCCAATGTACACGAACTGGAAATTGCGGTGATTTTCTGGTCACGTATAAAAATCGAGGCATGCCACAATTTTCCGCTATGAACCTATCATAATGATAGGTTAATCGTGGAAAATCGCGGTGACACTGGTGCTCCCCGGAGGCGGTATATCGCACCAACCGTTGACAGCCGGCCTAAGGGATTATCCAGCATTTAGAAATAGTCTATCCTATTTTTTTTTACATTGTTGCATTCAAAGTCCTATAACTTCTTTTATTTTTCCCAGGATGGAGCTTGTTTTTTGCATGACGAGCTGTCATATGGATTTTATGATCACTTTTATTGAGTTTTTTTTTTGACAAAATGAACAAAATAAGGATTATATCTCTATTTTTTAGGTTGTGGGTTTTTTTTTACGTTTTTTGCCATGCAGTATAAATATAGTGTATTCAGTTTATTGTACAGGTCAATATGAATACAATAATACCAAATATGTAGGTTTTTTACATTTTTTAAAATTAAAACGGGAAAATGCGCAAAAAAGGTTTTAGGTTTTTTTGTACATTTTTATATCCTGGAGGGAACTTGAACCATAAACGCTATGATCAATATGGTACTACTTTTGTACTACAATGCAGTATCACAATAGCGATCGCAGGCCTGGACAACAGTCTATGGTGTCCAGTTGCCAAAACATTGGCTCTCCATAATTATAGGTAAACTGTTTAAATGCCGTAATGTACATTGATTGCAGCATGAAAGAAGTTAAGAGCGAGGATCTATGTTCGTATCAATCCCCGCTGTTGCAGCGGGAGGCCAGCTTTCGATCACAGTTTACGTCCTGTTGCATTAAATGCCCCTCAATCCTTAAATCCTGTAGCATTAAGGGGTTAAGTTTTACATCTGCTCGTTTTATTAACCTCAACAACGGTTCACCATAATCTACCTTGCAAAATAGACCCTGACCATCTAGTTTGCGGAACTTAGCCCCGCCCCGCCTCCTTTCATTGCAAATAGTGCAGAGGGGCGGAGAGGGGGCGGGAGCTCAGTTCCTGCTCCTGGCTCTTCCATCCTCCCCCCCTGCAGATGAGGACGACGTATATCGGCTCGGCGTGAAAACAGAGCTGATATATATCCATCTGAATGCAGCCTAAGGGAGAAAATGTTGTGGATTTTGCACAGTGGAATTACTGCATCTGCAGACAATCCACAGCATTTACAGCCCAAGCCTTGTCGATGGGATTTCACTACGGAATTTTCCGTTCAGATCCATTGTAGGACAGAACCATTTACTGTAAAGCACTGACCAGAACGGATGTTTAAGGGAACATTCACACAGCGCCTCTTGTACATGTCTGTACACCCCTTCACGAGGCACACTGAACACGTACAGCACCGGTCAGGCGTCTGTGTTTGGAGCAGGCTTGGGGGCTGAACTCACTACATACATGATGGCTGTCAGCCAACTTTAACAGCCGGCACCCGCCTGCAACAGCTTGTGATCCGAGATAACACTGATCATGGCTGTTAACCCTTTAAATATCACTAGCAAATCTGACAGCGGCATTTACATAACTTGCTTGGTGTTCCCTAATGGCTCCTCTGTGCTGATCGTGGGGAGCCATGCAGTAGTAATGGCAGCTGGGGCCTTCTGATTGCCTTTGGCACGCCTTCATAGATTGCTGGTCAGAATATAGCATAATGCAATACTCTAATATTGCAGTATACTGTATGATCACATGGTCCAGTCCCCTATGTTGACTAAAGAAAAATGTAGAAAAAAAGGTAGTTTTAATTATGAAAAAAAAAGTAAAAAAAAACCTTTTCCCAGCTGTCACTTCAAAAAGAAAAAAAAAATTGTATATATATATATATATATATATATATATATATATAAAAATATATATACTTATTGCTGCCTCTCTACAAGCTCAAATTATTAAGATATTACAATAATCCTGCACTGTAAGAAAAAGGTACACAAATGCCAAAATTATGTTTTTTGGGGGTCCATCAGTCTCCAAGTAAAAGAAAAAAAGAATAAGAAGCGATCACAAGTCGCATGTAGTCCAAGGTGTTCTCAGCAAAGACTGCAGGGCAGCGGGCAAAACGACAGCCCCCACTGATGGCCACAGGAAGCACTTTTTTTAAAATGGCATTTGCTTTTTTTTCTAGGCAGTACATTAAAATCTAAACAAATCGTGTTACACTGTAATCGTACGGCATGAATAGAGCCAAAAAAAGAACCCCCCCCCCAAAAAAAGAAAAAAAAGGCAAAAGTCACAATTGTGTTTTTTCCCATTTTTCCCACTAAAAGAATTTAAGTTTTCCAAAACGGTACCATTGAAAAATAGAACTCGTCCCACAAAAAACAAGCCCCCCTGTAGCCAAGCCACCGGAAAAACACAAGAGTTGTTTGTTTTTAAACTTGGGAGGAGAGAATGAAAACGACGTAAACAAGAAGGGCTGCAGCAGGGAAGGGGTTAATAACAGAGCCCAGTCCGCTGGTGTGAGCCCAGTTATTGCAATGGACAATGGCATCAGTGACCTCAGGGGTTCCCATGGAAACTACTGCAGCGCCAACCAGTGTAATATATTCTAGAAGACTCTGCGGACACCCGGGCGCACGCACTGGATCTGACGTTCCTGTACGTGCTGACGTAACGACGGAATCTCCGGCGTTACCACGACTCCATAGTAACGGTAAGCCACGCCCATTCTTTAACCACGCCCAGGAGGCGGACCAGAGGTGACACTGGGCGGAGGGTTGCGCGGACCTGAGCGGAGGTTCCAGTGTGGTTGGTAGAGCGCAGTGTAGGGTGACTACAGGTGATAGAGAGGCAGGGAGCGCCATAGTGTGTCACACAGGAAACTGCGGCGAGCGCAGGAAGCGGGGCTGCACGTACACACGGCCGGCTCTGCTGGGCGCTACCCGGAGGTCATGGACCATCAGTACCTTCAGCCTGCCAACCGCTACCAAGTGGTAAGTCACCTGGGGGACTAGTGACGTCATGCCGGGAGTGATGTCACGGGGGATGGGATGCAGTGGGCCCTCTGCAGTGCGCTGCTGCCGTTGTCTGGCTGCCTACCTGAGCATGGGGGTGTTATGTAATGAGGGGCCTGCCGCTGCTCTGCCGTGGATGGGGCACTGGGGACAATACTGGGTGGCATGGATGGGAGCACTGGGGACAATACTGAGTACTGTGGATGGGGACACGGCACAATACTGGGTGGCATGGATGGGGACAATACTGAGTAGTGTGGATGGGGACACTGGGGACAATACTGAGTACTGTGGATGGGGACACTGGGCAAAATACTGGGTGGCATGGATGGGGACAATACTGAGTAGCGTAGATGGGGACCTCGGAGCTGTGGATGCAGACACTGGGGACAATACTGGGTGCCATGGATGCAGGGACTGGGGACAATACTGGGTGCCGAGATGTGGGCACTGGGGACAATGCTGGGTGGCCTGGATGGGGGCACTGGGGACAATGCTGGGTGGCCTGGATGGGGACACTGGGGACAATGCTGGGTGGCCTGGATGGGGACACTGGGGACAATGCTGGGTGGCCTGGATGGGGACACTGGGGACAATGCTGGGTGGCCTCGATGGGGACACTGGGGAAAATGCTTGGTGGCCTGGATGGGGACACTGAGGGCAATGCTGGGTGGCCTGGATGGGGACAATGGGCACAATGCTTGGTGGCCTGGATGGGGACACTGAGGGCAATGCTGGGTGGCCTGGATGGGGACAATGGGCACAATGCTGGGTGGCCTGGATGGGGACACTGAGGGCAATGCTGGGTGGCCTGGATGGGGACAATGGGCACAATGCTGGGTGGCCTGGATGGGGACGCTGAGGACAATGCTGGGTGGCCTGGATGGGAACACTGGGGACAATGCTGGGTGGCCTGGATAGGGACACTTAGGACAATGCTGGGTGGCCTGGATAGGGACACTTAGGACAATGCTGGGTGGCCTGGATGGAGACAATGCTGGGTGGCCTGGATGGGGACACTGGGGACAATACTGGGTGGCCTGGATGGGGGCACTAGGGAACATAACTGGGTGGCGTGGGTGGGGTAAATATTGGGTGTCATCATCCAGGCGGATGCCGCATAGAGATGATAGAACTGGCCATAGTACCCCATGGACGGGGAATCGCTGCTCCTACTTCTACAGATGTACTTTGTGCCTCATACAAGGTTGGGTGGCGAATCACGGCGGTGAGGTATAAGGCACCATTAGGCTTAATGACATGTGCCTGCCGTTGTTTCTGTGGCACAGAGGACAGGGCAATGTGGGCACTGATACAGCACTTGGCATGGGACCACTATGGTGCTTACCTGGGTGGGTTCACACCTGTGCTGGGGATTCCACCTTTCTGCACCATTTGGGGAGTAGGAAAGGGGAACCCCCTGGTCCGAACTGTTCTGTCCCAGGACAGAACTGAACAGCGCCGGACAGATCTTTCCGCGCAGCTGTTAGACAGAAGAAAAAGTACTGCATGCAGGGCTTTTCTTCTGGTATTTTCAGCCGCCTCGGTGACGTAACCTTACACCAGGGGATCCAACACAGATGTGAAACCGGCCGGACTTCTCTGTGTCGGCACTGAGACATCTTTTAAAGTGACCCTCCAGTTTCAGTACAAAGCTGTGTCCCGGGTCCAGAGGGGCATATAACCAGTAGTTGTTCTTCTCTGCCGCCCCTCCAACCCTCCAACGAGTGCCCTGTTTTCACCCATCTAGTATAGCTGCAGCAATTTTCCAACTACCTAATGCACACTGTGCTCTGCTGCCTGATTGGCCACTGCTGATCACATGAACAGCTCTGACCAATCAGAGAGCAGGTATGGTGCATTGGTAGTCTAAAGATTGCGTTGGCCAACTTGGATGCCCAAAAACAGGAGCCAGAACTAGTGGATCAGACAGATGGCAGAGAAGAACAGCTGAGGCTACATATCCCCTACATCCGTGGGCCCGGGACAGAATCGTATGCTGGAGCCGGAGCGTCTCTTTAATGAATGAAAGGTTGTAGATGTGGAGAGACATTGGGGCTTGGTGTATGAGGAGTGCCGTAAGAGAACAGAGGGCGGCACTATAAATGGCATGTGGCAATTGGCAGTCTGTACTGATCTGTTATCAGGGGCCACAAGCTATAAAGGGGTAATCCGGTGTTCTATGCATTTCTGGAAAAAAAAAACCAAAAAACTAAACAGCTCACTGAAACAGAATGACTAGTGGCTTCTTGCTCGGTGCCCAGTTGGGGGCAGTGTGTACACGGGCATTTGAGAGGTTATTCGGATGACTATCGGCCTTTGTAAAGGTACCTTTAGTATATCAACATAGTCCCTAAAGAGGCCAAATATCTTTTAGTCCATTTGTCTCTGTTCGTCCGTGATCCCAACATCATTGCCGTACGCCCAGTCTATGTGCGTCAGCAGCTTCTAGTCGCGTCACTTCCCCTACTTTTGGCACGTGGTGTGGAAGTTATCTATAGGTCACTACAGCGTTGGAACTGCGCATGCATGGACAAGCAATTGGAGAATTTAGAGAAATTAGACCCTCAACTGCTGCTGACATCAGTGATGACGTACCATTCCTGCCTCGGCTGGAAGTTGAGGCTTCTCATTGAAAGGGAATGTCATCAGAAGTTAAAAAACAAAATCTCACATGACCCGGAGACAAATTGGGGGAATGCGGGACTGTCTGACATGTGGGTAGATGAGAGAGTGCTCGATATGGATGTGCGGGGCCGTTGGATTAATGATGTTTTCTATGGGTAAAGGTAAAGTCCCCCTGGTGCAAGCACCAAGTCACGACTGACTCCTCGGGTGACGTCACATCATAACGTTTTCTTGGCTGACTGTTTTTGCGGGGTGGTTTACCATTGCCTTCCCCAGTCATGTTTTTACCCCCCAGCAAGCTCGGTACTCCTCTTACCGACCTCAGACGGATGGAAGGCTGAGTCAACCCTGAGCTGGCTACCTGAACCAAGCGGGGATTGAACCCACAACCTTCAGGTCCTGAGCAAGAGCTTAGGACTTCATTTCTTCTGCCTTAATGGTATCAGTAGTTGTAGAAATGTCCGGGAGATCCCTCCATATTTGATGTACACGGACCTAATCGTAGATTTAGAGCCTCTTTATACTCCTTCTGGATCTGATCGGGGATCCATTGGATCATATCCCATGTAGACTCTCCTACTTGTTCTGACTGTTGGTGGCAGGACCTGTGTCTTGTGACTCCTATCTGCTATGAAATCTACCTCCGCGTACCATCAGTGGATGACGTTCTTGCTTTTTTCTGAAGGCCTGGGGGTATTTCTTCTGGTTGTTGTCGCTGCCCTCGAAAGAGAACGGACTTGGGTAATTACGCAACAGGCTGTATACTTTGAGCCAGCACTTATCTATGGTGGGTAGAGTCCAAGTGTTGTCCTGTCGGTCCTACCTCTTAGTGTATTACTGCACGTCTGATTGATTCACAACTCTGGGAATTCCAGAAAAGATTCTTATTGGTTTGTTCCCACGGCTGAGGAAGCGGTTCCTATAAGATGTACCGGAATTGGCATTAAATAGTTTTCTGGTTTTAGATCCTTTAAAGTATCTTCAAGGTGGAGCATTAAAGGAATGTTTTATCTTGTTACTATTTATTTTAGATATATGATTTATTTCTGGAAACTCTCCTGTGATACAGCTCGTGGTCCGCATATATGCCAGCAGGGGGAGATATGGGGACCGGTCAACAGGGGCAGAGGATATGGGGAACACTCAGGGGTAATATTGAACATTCAGTCTTAGGTTGCGTTCATACATGGCGGATTTTGTCGCACAACTACGAACCTCATTTTTTTTTTTTGAATGGAGTCCTATACATGAGAGATGTGGGAGAACTCACGGCATGCTCTGTCTTTGTGCGTTCCTCAGATTTCCTCGCCCATTGTTTTCAATGGGACAGGAAAACTCATCGCATGGCGTGCACACGAGTGGGATGCAAGGTTTCCTATTGAAGTCTATGGGAAACACTTGCCGATTCTCCAGCGCAGCTTTCAGGATCGCAACCTCATTGAAGTGATGGGAGGTGTTTTTGATTAAAAAAAGCCCCGTAGCCACCGATTCATCACATGAGTGTGATATTGGGCTGAGTTTCACGGCCCGATATCGCGCTCAGCTGTGTGTAGGAAGCTGTAGGCTGGGTTCACACGGGGCGTAAATCCGCAGAAATTTCGCAGAATGACTGTGAGATTTCTGTGGCAGAAATGCAGCTTTAAAATGCGCGCCGTCCAGTGCGGGTTTTGAAACGGCTTCGCCGCCTGCATTACACTGTGGCTGTCTCTCCTCATAGAGAGGCCACAGCGGAGACTGCGATATAATTGACATGCCGCGGCTTTGAATACCGCATGGCAGGTCAGTTTCATCGCAGCGTAGGCAGTTTCCAGCACAATATTAGGCTAAGTTTCTCAACCGGATATCGCGCTCGCCTGTGTGGATTTAGCCTTAAGGACCCCTTACATGGGCGATGACTGATGCCGGTATAAATATGATCAGCAAGCGTAGGACAAGCGGTAACCTTTTTCTTGTTTTTGTTACAACTCCTGTGGCTGGGAGGGGTATTATCTCTTCTTAAGGAGACACCTAGATGGTGAGGAGACTTATAAGGCCATGCATGCTCCTCTGGGAAATATGCGCAAATAAGAACGATGGAACAATATCTCTGCAGCACCACCTATTGGTTGGCAGTATTTATGTAAATCAATGTCAGACCCTTTATACAAGTCTTTATAACAATGATTGAGAATTGAAAGCCAAGCCAGAATCCATACACAGACAGCTGTTTCTGGGTTTTCGCCCCTCGTCAGGGAGCAGTAGGGTTCTGGCTTGGCTGGTGAGAGGCCTGTGACGTGGGTTGGGAGGGGATCATCTCTCCTTAAGGAGACACCTAGAAGGTGAGTGAGGAGACCTGATGATTTCCCATGTAGAGCAGGGGCACACTGCTGACAACAATGGGAAGTGTGCGGGAGGGGAGCAAACGTCCTTCCTAAGAACCTCCCAATACTTGTAACACAAATGTTGATCGCTGCTCGTTGGGAGCAATTTACCTGCCCAGGTTAAAAGACTGTTCCTTACATCTTACAACCTCCATATTTGGGGTCCGTGCATGGAAGCACTTATATGAAAGCAGGCAGGATGGGGGGGGGGTTATATGTTCCTGATATCGCGCTTTACTTGTTACATACCTTTCAGTTAGTGACGGTTATTTCTTGGTGGCATGCAGTTTAGTAGACATGAGGATTCATGCGCAGGTTATGCTGTTTCTATCATATAGGGGCTTGTTGCTGCCAAGTTTTACCCTGAAGTGGATTGATCTTGACAGCTAAAGTGCAAAGGAAGGAAATTATATAATGGTGTCTATTATAAAGCTGACAATATGTGTTGAACACAGCTTACCCCCTCTCGGCCTCATTAGCATGTGCGGAAAATAGAAAAATAAATCTACAATGAGACAATAAAAGCAATTAGAAAAAAAAAAAGAGTTGAGGGGGGATTTTTTTTTAAAGTGACATATGCTGGAGGCACATGCTCTGAATCTATAAAGAGGCACACACCTCTTAATAAATGTGGTGCATCTGTGGCTGTCTGTAAATAAATCTTGTTGTTTGCATAGCGCCAACTTATTCCGCAGCGCTTTCAGGTAATTATTATTTATTACCCCCCCCCCCACCAAGCTGGGTACTCATTTTACCGACCTCGGAAGGATGGAAGGCTGAGTAAACCTTAAGCCGGCTACCTGAACCAAGCGGGGATTGAACAACCTTCAGGTAGTGAGCGAGAGCTTAGGACTGCATTTCTGCTGCCTTAACACTCTACACCCCACGAGGCCCTTGTAGGCCCTACCAGAAAGTGAAAACCGCACCAGTTGTTAGCATAAATTTGCGCTATCACTTAAAACAGATTGTAAGTCTTTCAGGCTACAAGATGTCAATCACACTCTTGTGCAAAAATAGCATGCAACAAAAATTGGGACTTTTTTTTAACCATAAGGCCTCAGTCAGACGGGCGTTTTTTCGCGCGTTTTGCGCATGCGCATGCGTTTCGCGCATATATAGAACCAATAGTTCGCTATGATATCGGTCACATGTCCGCTTTTGCGAAAAATTATAGGACACGACGATTGGCAAATCGCGCCTATCTGCGTTCGCCGTTTTATGTGCGCACCAAAATAATTTTTTTCGCCGGTCAGACGAAGTTTCATGCGCATTTTGATGCGCACGGCGATTTTTCTCCGGTCAGACGGGCGTTTTGCAGCGACGATAAACGCGGGTAGGTGCAGATTTTTCCCGCGATTTTTCACCTCTGGTCACGCGATTTGCGCATGCGCATCCGACATGCGATGCGCAAAACGCGCGAAAAAACGCCCGTCTGATTGAGGCCTAAAACTGACACCAGGCCTGTGATAAACTCCCCCAATGGGTTTCAGTATTCGGTTTTATCTTCCCACAATTCTGCACTGATGGTTTTCTCCGCTACATGTGGAGGAGTCTATAATGCTTCATACATTGTACTATTATATTTTACAGCAGTTCCGCAGCAATAATATTGGCCCATTCATGAAATGAATGGGGACTTAGACTGTAATACCCAAGTTAGGCCATTGCAATAGGACCGGAGCTATCTGCTTGTAGTTGAAGTCAGCTCTGTTCCCAAGTACTGTGGTTTTGTGAAGAGCTGATTGGTTGGTGTCTTAAGCTTCAGGCCCCCACCGATCTGCTAGTTTTGACCAATCTTGAGGTTTGAGGTGAGGCTTGCATGATCTAGATTTGTTTCTCTAGCACATCCCACAGATGCCTGATTGTATTGAGATGTGGGGGAATTTGGAGGCCAAGTCAACTCCATGTCATGTTCCTCAAATCACTCTTGAACAATTTTTGCAGGGCGCTTTATCCCGTGGAAGAAGGCCATTGCCATTAGGAATACCCTGAAAGGGTGTGCTTGGTCTGTATAGATGGTTGGTACAGGTCGGACTGTGTTCTCTTGTGGCGTCCCTTTTGCGTTTTGGATATGGATGGTAATTGTGGTTTTTCAGCTCATCGGCTTCTACAGGTGGAGTACACTGAAATAATGTGCTTCACTAGAAGCCCATCGGCAGCAAACTATGGGATTTTGTGATAAAAGTGGCTGCAGTTTTCGGCAAAGTTTTTGATGTTCAATTTACGTGAACATCAGAAACTCCAGAGGAACACAATGTGGCAAAACGGCCTCAAAGTCATCTGAACAGGAATGCCAGGACCCAAGGTTGGCCAGAGCAGCATACTGCCTCCACCAACTTGCCTACTTTTAATAGAGCAACCCAACTCCCTCTCTGTCTCACATGTACCATTCTGTCTACATGATGTAAAAGAAAACGTGATTCTTCAGACCAGACCACCTTCTTCCATTGCTCCATTCTCCGAGTCTGATACTCATATGCCTATTGGTGATGGATAGATGTGAACTTGGACACTGACCAGCCTCTTCTATGGGATGAGACCTGATGGGCCATCCTTTGCTTTCCCAGTGCATCAATGAACCCTGAGTGCCCATGACCTTAGTGCCACTTCAGCGGTTGTCCGTTGCTGGCTCGCTTTTAGTAGGTAGCAACTCCTGTATAGGCCAGTCGTTTGGCGTTTGTTCTGACCCAGTCATAAAGCTGTCATAATTTGACCCATGTCAGTTGCTCAGATGCTTATTCCTTCCTCTTTTTTTTTTTTTCTGCATCTCCGCTGACTTCAGGTTGACCGCAATTCCTCCAGTTACTTACAAAGCCCGACACTAGTTTACTGCCAAGTGTCATTCATCAAGCGTGATGTCAGCCATTGACACTGGGACTGTCCACTTGACAGTAGATCAGCAGAAAAATTAAAGAAGATAGGCATTCCACCTCCTTGGCAGAAGACTAGGCTGGCCCTCTTTAAAGGGATATTCCGAGCATTTACTATAGATGACCTATTCCCGCCAATCAGCTATTGATGACCTATCCCCAAGATAAGTTGATTCTCCAGTGCGCTGCTAGTGCAACGGGGCCAGATGTCCGCATTGGTGGTTAGGGCCGGGAATCTAATAGATGGCTTTACCCCAACTGAAATCAACGGTAGCGATGTTCCCTATTACACTTATGGCTTCTCATGGCAATCCAGAGCCGGACGTATAATAGGTGGCATCACTCCCATTGATTTCGGTGGGAGTGAAGCTGGCTGATACACTTATGGCCCTGATGACCGATTCGGATGTCTGGACAAAGGATTAGCTGATTTATTTTATTTTCCTAAATTGAACTCTCGTTTCCGGTTGTCAGAGTTCCTCTTCTTTATATAGCGTGTTACTACTCACTGCCTCTTAAGCCCCATTTACACGCAACAATTATCGCTCAAAATTCGTTCAAACAATGTCTTTTGAGTGATAATCGTTGCATGTAAATGCTACCATCGTTTGCTTTTCTGACGAACAAGGATTTTTAGTTCAGCATAAAATCCATCGTTTGGCTGGGCAGCTGATAGCAGGGACCGCACGCTGTGATTCTCCATGGGAGTGCTGATAACATTGTATTCAACTGTAGTCCCATGGGAGAAGAATAGAGCTGTATGCAGATAACAGATCACCCACTGTTATCTGCATACAGCGAAGGGAGGCTCATTTACATGGAAATGAAGCTACTTAGCTATTATCTTTCTCCCTATCTTTCGAAAAAAATTTTAAGTGATCATCTTTGCATGTAAATGGGGCTTTACGTTGTCACTGAATAAGTAGATTACAATGTCCTTGCTCATGAATTGTCACCCTGTAGTACGGTAACATTCTGGATAAACCTGTTTAGAAGCTGGTTGGGACGGAGCTAGGGGTGGATTTTGTTGGCTTTTCTATTTAAATGCTTGTTCTGTAATGGATCCTAAAACTGGGCCGTGGAGCCGGTCGGGCAGGGAACCTGGGGAATGTATCCTCTGCTGAGACGTTTGTAGGGCAATTAGTGGCTTGTAAAGTTCCACGTTGTGCTGACCTGATCCTGCGTTCCTGCATTATGTAATCTGCCCTGCTCATAAAGTGACTTATTTGGGTGATGCAAGTACTATATAGCAGGAGCTTGGCTACAGCGCTTAGTCATAGGGGCGATTTTAATGTCTTGACTCCTGTCTGAGTTTGAAGCTGACAGAACTTTGACCCATTAAAGTCAATGTGTATATTCAGATATCAGTTTGTTTTTTGGGATGGTGGGGGGGAGAAAAATTTAAAAATTCCAGTATGTCCTGTTCTAGAGCTATTCTCAGACCAGAATTGCCCACTATTGCTTGTGAGAGTTTGCGGATGCACTGTGGATCATTCTCACAAAAAATATCCACAACCCACCTCCAGCCTTCTCCCCACCTCCCTAATTGATTTTAACCTTCAAATCCGCAGTGAAACCGCAAATCTATTTGCAGATGCACTGTGGATGGTAGGCTCCCATAAAGATGAATGGAGCTCATCCATGCGTGATTCACGGTAACATGAAGCATGCTACGATTTCTTATCCACGTGTGGCATCTGCAAATCAAATAAAAACAAATCCGCAGGTGTTAAATAAAGTGCAGACGTCCAATGTTTCCCAATGGGCGGCTTGATTTGCAAATCTAATGCACAGATTCCGCAGATCAAATCCGCCCGTGGACATTAAGCCTAAGGCTGGGTTTCCAAGGAAATTCCGCATGCATTTTTAAACCCGAGCCTAAGCAGCAAAATAGTTGAGATTTGCAAAAATTTTGTTCACACGCTGCAGACAAGCCGCGCAGAATTCAAATCTGCAACATATCAGTATTGGCGCCGTTTCCACTGTAAGCTCTCTTCTCTCTATGGGGAGAGATTTTTCGCAGCGGAATACAGACTGAAAAGCGTTTTACCGTGCGGACTGCGATCGCAGAATCCGCACTACAAGTCCACCCATGTGAGCCCAATCTAAAATAGATGTGTTCAGATGTACTTTTTTACATGGACCAATGATGCGGAAATGAGGGGGAAATAATGCAGCATGTCTTACTTTGGTCTTATTCATGGACCAAAATCGCCCATGAAAGAGGTTTTCCATTTTTAAACTATTAATGGCCTTTCCTCAGGATTGATGGGGTTCACACTGCAGTGTCCCAGCCTCGTATTACAGGTACAGTTCCCATTCATTTCAGTTGGAACTTGGCCTGCAATACCAAGTCTTACCACTACAGTGTGAACGGAGCTGTCTGCTTCTTACAGCAATCAACTCACTACACAAGCCCACCAACCTAGAGAACAGCTGATCTGTGGAGGATTCCTTGAAATGGACCCACTACCAATCTTCAGTACTGGTGTATCTTGACGCCACCAGGAAGTAGTGCATGAGAGAACACTGACAGCCCAGTGACGCCCCCTGTACCTCATTGGCTGATGAGATAGCTCCCCTGCAGGTCCTGGAAGGTGAGTATCATCTTCCCGTCCCAGCTTCCAGCCAACAGTTCTCCTCCCCGCTGCTGCCGTCAGTGTGGCAGGCTCTCTGGAAGTTTTGTTTACTTCAGGCGGCTGCACTCTGTTGGCCGGCCCTTCTGCACTGCTGCTGTGAGTGTGGCAGCCTCCCCGGTCGGCCCCAGATGTCACCTCCGCCAGTGTGTTCACCGGCCCTTTTCCTGCTGCAGCTGTTAGTATGGCAGCCTCCCCGGGTGCCCCCACATGTAACCTCTGACATTGTGTTCCCTGGCGCTTCCCCGCTGCTCCATTCTGTCCCGATTTGGCGATAGCAGGACATGCACTGTATGCTGAGCCAGCGGCACCAGCTGAGTGCACTCCAGACCTTCGCCGCCACCGCTGCTGCTCCACGGTGCCTGTGTCCCTTTTGTCCGGAGTGAGCAGCTTGCGGAGGTCAGATGGAAGTGGGACGCAGGTTACGGAGGGCAGATGCAGCGACATATTGCTGCATCCTGTGTAGAGATTTTTGCCTGCCCTGGAGGGTTAGGGTAAGTTATTATTGTCCTGTTAGGACAATAGGATGAAAGGGGGATAGGATGTCCCTTTTCGGACAATAATCCCTTAACCGTAACCCTCCAGGGCAGGCAAAAAGCTCTACACACTGTACTGCTAGGACCTTAATAAAATACGACTATCGGGAGCTAGGGGTGTGACAGGGGCGTTCTTCCATCCAAGCCCTTTCAAACCCCTAACTTCCGGTGGCGTCAAGATACACCAGTACACCAACCTTCTATTGATGATCTTTGCTGAGGATAGGCCATGACTAGATTACTACTAGACAAGCCCTTTAAATTCTATGGCTGCATTAAAAAAATGCAGTGAATCTGCATTAGCATCTGGATTCACTAGTTGTCTTTTTTTTTTCTTTGTGCACGCTACTTTTTGTGGGTTAAAACTGGCATCACTTGGGTTTTCTTCCTGTGTTTGTTTTTTTTGTTTTTTTGCACGCTTGAAAAACGTAGTAAACATGGATGCAACACAGTCGTAAAAGACGCTCATATGCCCCAAAAATGCACGCGCATTGAGGATGGTGCATTTTTCATCCACCTGTGTGAATGAGCCCTTGGATTGACACCCATCTGTACAATGACGTCTTTACAAGATCCCTTCATCACAGTTGTGTCTTTTTTTCAGTTTGTGTTTTCTGTTACTTTTTGCTATCCATATGCCAGTAAACCTGGTAGTGCTTAATGTAACGTATATATTGTTTGTATGTTTATAGGCATTCATCTATAATATATTCATCTACTAATAATTAATAACCCCTTAACGACTGCTCATACGTCTTTTGACAGCGGCCGTTAGTAGGCGTTATTCTGATGCAATCGCCTTTTTACGGCGGCTGCACCAGAACCTTAGTACGGGGTTGCCATGCTGGATAACAGCCTGGCACCTGCTCAAACAGCGGGAATGAGCGAAACCTACGATTCCCCCCCCCCCCCCCCCCCGTTTAATCCTTTACGTGCAATGGTCAGTGTGACCGCGGCCTGCAGAAGGCTGACAGAGGAGGGGTCTCCCTCTCTCATCCATCGGACCCCCTGTTATGTGTTCCCTGGAGACTTGATATGGCCTCCGGAACCACCAGCTACAGTGGCATATGAAGCTCGACCTACACAATTTGCCCCACAAAAAACAAGCTCCCATATGGCTATGTTGGGGAAAAATGTAAATTAAAATTGGGGTGTGGCCTGGATGCCTAAGATGGGAGGTCACAAGAGGGTGAACTCACTGACCTCTTAGCGACAATCACTGTGACTTTTGAGGACTGCCAGGACTGCTACGAGGGGCGGAAAGCTGTGAGAAGTCAAGCGATGACCAGGAGACTGGCGGTAAAAGCAGTCCGGAGCGGTGGGCCGAGGATTCTTCGCTGAAGAGGAACTGTAAACTGGCTTCCCCTGCCCCTCGCTCCTTGGATTGACACGGCCACAATCACCGCTGCACACAAAGAGGAGTGGAGATAGGCGCTCACTACCCCCACAAGAGGGAGATACAGGAAATACGCTATATGAAGGATAGAGGTGGAATCTCTTCTAAACCCTGCAGATCAGGACAAACAGTGGAAGAGGAGATGAGGGATCCCATCCTTAACCTAGCATGTTCCAGCCAGACAGCGTCTGAGATATGGTGTTAGCTCTCAGGGCTTCTCTGAAAAAATGATCTCACAGCCCTAAACAATACAGTCAACACTGCTATATCAGACCTAGGAGAAAGGGTAGAGCACCTAGAGTCAAAAACCAGTGAGATAACGAGCTGATAGAAGACCATTACAAAATGGTGGAGGAACTAGAGGCAATCAAACTCGAAATGGAGGACCGCAATAGACTAAGCAACATTAAGCTCAGAGGTGTAGCAGAATCAACGTCATCGGAAGATTTGCGTAAATTCGTGCAATGTCTCCTAAAGAGTGTAATACCAGATTCTAACCCTGAAGAACACATTCTTGAAAGTCTGCACAGGCTACCAAGGCCCCAAACCATTTCAGAAAACGCCTAGAGATGTGATCATACGGGTCCCCTTCATCATATCCAAGAGGCCATTATGAACGCCTCCAAGGAGCCTAGGGAGCTACCTTCTCCCTTTGAAAATAATAACCTGTTCTCTGCCTGCTCACCAGCAGCAATGTTAGCCCGGGAAAAAATTTTCCCTAATAATGCCAACACTTAGAGAAAATTAAATGTTCTACAAGTGAGGCTTCCCGACGAAGATATGTATCAACTGAGAAGGGACTTCTCATATCATCACAAATTGTGATGAAGGCCTCTCCCTCCTGAAAAAATGGGGTCTCCCTACACCAAAAGAAAACTGGTCACAGAAATGGGCTAACCGCTAATTTAAGATTACAAGCAGAGACATACTGCGATAGTTCTCATCGCAACTGAGGAGGTACTATCCTGAAGATGGCTGAACTGTATCTACCCCAGACACTGACCTTCACTAAATGGGTTCACAAGTACCTAAACGGTCTAGAATGTCCATTTTCTTTACATCCACTTCAGTTTACATTCTCAAGTTCTAAAATTGAAGGGATTCCCGTCCCAATTCGTTTCCCCACATTACCCTTCTAGATATGATCCACACACAAAAAATAGGCCTCCAGCAAGAAGAAGCCACTCAAGAGATACATAAATACTTGTCAGACCAAGATATGAAATCAACACCTATATATAGCTAACACAGGATCCACCATTCATAGTAAGTGATTTTCACAGCTCACCTCCTCCCCCTTTCTGAACCTCTACACAGGTCCCACTCTTTTATAGAAGTCAATGGGTGCCTTTCTTTACACTCTGTGAATGGCCCATTGTTGTGGTGCACCAGTTGCAATTGGGAAGTAGAGCCAGGATGGCATCATAATGTCAGCCCTAGTCCGTGTGACCACGCCTTGGGTGCCAAGGTGTGCCGATCTCTTGCCACTGCAGAATGTCCCTTAGGTGTTTGGCTGTTGGAACTCCCTAAGGCCGCTCTCACACAGCCTGTTTTCTATTGCAATTAGCACAGTGCTTGAAATGCCGCACTAATCGTGGTACAACGCCTCCATTGATTTCAATGGGGCTTCATAGACCTCCACTCGAATATGGAGTTTCTAACGCTGGGATTTTCAAGTGCGTTTTTTTTTTCCTTTTTGGTGCTTTTTTTTAGCACACCTCAAGACCCATCGTTTTTATGGGGTGCGTTAAAAACACTGTACAAAGCTGCACGAAATCACGGTAAAATGCAGCAATTTTGAACGTGGCGTTTTGTAAATGCATGTGTGAGAGCGTCATTATGGTTTCCTGTCGCTGCAGAAGGTTTCTTTGGTGCCCTCTTTTGGGAATTCCTTAACAGGCCCTTCCTGTCTACCCAGCTACAATATGTCCTGTGGTGAATGGACTAATTGGACAACAGGGGGGGTGGGGTGTTCCTTTAGCTAGCCAATCAGCAAAAATGGAAGCGTGTTTACTCTGGATCTGCCTCTAAATGGGTGCTGGTTATTTTCATGCATGAGGGGTCTGTTGTGATCATCTGCAGATAAGGCCTCTTTCACATGGGCGACAAAGTTGCAGGATTTTGTTGCATTGCTACAATGCTACAAATCGCATGAATGTGAAGCCCATGGTTTCCTATGGGTTAATTCACATGTGCGATATTTTGTAGCATGCGACATCCTGTCACAAAAACCCTTCGGGTCCGGCGATATGCCCGCAACTCGTGAGGTT
The DNA here is from genome assembly GCF_035609145.1 of Eleutherodactylus coqui. Taxonomy (NCBI): domain Eukaryota; kingdom Metazoa; phylum Chordata; class Amphibia; order Anura; family Eleutherodactylidae; genus Eleutherodactylus; species Eleutherodactylus coqui. Next base: position 410,329,538 of record NC_089837.1, on the reverse strand, counting down.
TTGTAGCCCATGTTTCCATATGGAGCCTTCCTCTCTGTTGCATTACATGGCACAAAAACGCAATTTTTGTGTTTTTGTGCTGTGCGATACAACTTTGACAGTAGGAACTCCTACTTTCCAAGCCATAACCTAAGCCCTGGCTGCAGGGAAAAAAAAACATCCCTATAGAAGCGCTGTGAGCCCGGCCACATGTTCTCCCCAGGTCCCTGGCACTATTCTTCTTTATCTCTTCTGGCCGGGGATTGAAAAATCCCCATCTTCTAGAAGTGCTGCCTCTGATTGGCTGACGCTTAGCCAATTGCAGCCATTCATCGAGCGCTGGCTGTGATTGGCTAAGTGTTAGCCAATCACAGCAAGCGTTTCCAGGGGGCAGGGATTTTTCAATCCCCGACCAGAAGAGATGAAAAATAGTGCTGGGGATCGGGGAGAAGATCCAGCGGTCCCCGGACAGCGCTTCTAAGGTGATATATCTTTTTTCTGCAGCTAGAGCTTATTTTTGGCGTGACTTCAATGGAAGCCGTCCGCACACAATCCTTGCTAAAATGGAGTATGCTGTGATTTGTTTTCCACACACTGAATCCGGAAAACAAATCCACATGTTAATTGAGGTGCGGACGTTCATGCTTCCCTATGAGTGGCTTCAACTGCATATCTTCACCCGTGCGGATTACGCAAGTCTAATCCGCCGGTGGACATTGGGCCTTACTGTGAGCCTTATTTACCTGTGCCTAGCTCTGGTATATAACTTCCATCTGCGATAAGTTCTTCCCTACCCTCCATCTATGGACAGGCGAGGTCCCCTAGGTTCGAGATGTGGAGCTGACCCTATCAGGACGATCACCCTGCCCTTAGGAAGCGTTCGCCTAGCTGAAGTTGGTTAGGGAAAGGGTTCCCTTTCCTGTATTCTTGTTATTGCTCGTGTCCCCCATTTGTTTAAATATATATATTTATTTGTCTTTCGTTGACACAAGTATTGTCTAGGTGAGGTGTATCCAGGACATTTGGGAGGGGCGCAGTTTTCTTCGCTCCGCACTAACTTAACGCCTGTAAGCCATGTTTCTAAATTCTGTTAACGGGGTCACTACACAGAGCTGAGATTGACACCTTCTGCTTTGACCTTTGTTATAGTTACGTTGGCAATATGCGTCAACTCAGCTGATCAGCTGGGTTCCCGAGCGGTGGACCCCAGATGATCAATTGATGATCTAGCCTGAGGATAGGTCATCAATAGTTTTTGTGCCTGAAAAACCCCTTTTAACCGCAGTTCAGACAAGATCTCTGCCCCCGTAGTCATGTGCGGACAATACAACAAAAAATCTACAGTCAGAAAGTAAAAACAGATGAGAAAATGGAAAATGCTTTGCTATCTGGTTTGTAATTAGCAAAAAAAGCATAGATGACACATTCCATTTAACCACTTCCTGCCCTTGATGTACATGTGTGTAATGGAAGGGAGGCAGTTTGTGTAAAATGCTATAGATTTCCAGCACATCGATGGCGTGGGCTCAGGCACTAAGCCAGCATTATCTGCAGCAGAAGCAGGCTGTACCTGCCTGTTGGGGTCCGCTGCCACGGGGCAAACAGCTGATTGGCAGGGATTCTGATCAGCAGACCCTCTCAGATCATATATTGATGACCTATTCTGAGGGTAGGTCATCAGTAGTAAAGTCCCGAAAACCTCTTTAAATAATGTAACCTTTAATGTAACCCTCTGTTTTTGGGACTAAATTGTGTGCTGGGACCGGAGAGGGAGGAGGTATATTATCTGTAGTTTTTCTTCTTTGCCATCCCTCCAATCTGCTAACTTCTGGCCAAATTTTCAGCTATCCAAGATGCCTGTGCAATCTTCAGACTACCTAATCCCCACAGTGCATTAATAGTGTTAAACTACCAATGAAGTATACCGGTTCTATGATTGGCCAGTGCTGCTCATTTGATCAGCATTGGCCAATCAGAGAGCAGTGCACAGTGTGCATTAGCAAAATTGAAAATTGTGCTGGCCATTTTGGATGGTCAAAACTTGGGGCCAGAATTGGCATGTCAGATGGACGGCAGAGAAGAACTGCACATACCATACCCCTGTCCCTTTTTGTCCCAAGACAAGTGGGGTACGCCTCTTAATAAATTTGTCACACTTCTTGGCTGTCCATGCTCAAAATAGGCAAATTTAACCAACAATGAGCAGGCATAGATTTACCCCACAATTTACAGATTTTGGGAATAATTTATGATAATTCCGTTGGTCTCCGGAAGGCCTTGGCCCTGGTAAACCCTGCCTAGTTTTCCCCTCACTTTTAAAAGTGGCGTGGGAAGCACAAAATGGCAAAAAAGTCACAAATCTTTGTGCGGAAGTGTCATGTGCCAAGGTGTGCCATTTATTTTTCATGACCTAAAACTTTTTGTGTACAATGGTTAGTAAACTACCCTCTATAGGTTTCTTCTTCATTCTGTGCTTTTGTGGCAAGGCATTTACTCCTTGACTTCCCTCCTGATTTGATATAGGAACTTCGTGAAGAATTCTTGACTAAAAGGTTGTTTTTTAATGCTGTACCCCATAAGAATGGCGTGAAGGCGAGTTGTATCCATGGTCAACCATACAGATCTACAGAGGAGATGGAAACTGCTGTGAGTGCAGCGCATACAAACAAATGAGTGTACCGTTTGTGTGCAACAATCTTCTAGACTAAGGTCTCATGCCCACGGCCGGGTCGGATTTCACTTGTGAAATCTCACATCGGAATCAGACCCAGCTCCCATCAGAGACCCTATACTCACTTCTCCTTGATCCACCGCGAGCGCCTCGCCCGGTGAGTTGGCACGGTGCAGCGGAAGTATTGCGGGATGGACGGCTTCCATTGACTGCAATGGAAGCCGTCCGCATGTTTTTCTGCACAGAATAGAACGTGCTGCGATTTTCCCCCGCAAGTGGAATATCACAGTTAATTTCCACTCGTGGGCATGGGAGAATGGTTTACCACAACATGTCTATGGACTGACATTGCTGCGGAATTCGCGGCGGGTGTTTGACCGAATTCCTCAGCGATAATCCAGCCGTGGGCATTAGCCCTACTAATAAAAGCACCTAACTATGAGCTTGTTCCCCCGGTAGGGAGTGAAGGTGGCTAACAAGGTCCTTACTGCTAAGCCCTCCGTGTATTCCGTGTCCTTCAGGGTGCGGACCGGAGAGGCCCTGCAACAAAGGGTTAGTAGCAGAAAGCACATTAGTTTGGGAAAGAGCTGTCTGCCAAAAACCCAAGATAGGCGAGTATTTTGTGCTGCAGCTGTGTCTAGCTTACAGATCATTGCTGATATCTACTATCAAAGCCATCAGCTGTGTAAGCATGACTAAGTCAAAGCAAGGTCTCCGGTTATGGCAGCAAGCAACGATCTTGGAAATTATGAAAAAGGAAACAGAAATGATATTCGAAAGCTGCAATAGACGGGTCCTGCACATATATGAACGGTCCTGCATTTAGGCACCTTGCTGCAGATTGTACATATGTGGATGAATACAGACTCTAGCTCCTAGGTGGAGGAGCATTACTGCAATCCACCAATGTACGAAACCCTAGGGTAGCCATAGACTTTAGCTTGTCGTTTGACCAACCCCATACACGTGCATGCTCTGTTCGGTTGTTCTGCATGCAGAGAGAGGGGCAAGCTACTGCAAGCCCAACTGCCTGATCCCCGTCCCTCTGTGTCTGCCATTGGGGGAGAACACAGTAGATGATCAGCCACACCCATCAAAATTAGTTTTCAGCTGAAGTCCATCTAATGTCTATGGCTAAACATCCGAGCAATATGTGTCGTTTGGCGAGAAGAACATCAGCCCATTGTCCTCCTCTAATGTGGTTATAATGGCCTTACTGAAACATTTGACAACATTATTATTATTTGGTTATGCTCTACAATAATTGGAAAATGACCCATTCTTTGACTCCATACTAGCTGGAGACCTTGCTATAGCTAATGAGAGAAGAGCATGAGACGCCATTTCCACATTCACATAAAGTAGTAACGTTGGGTCGGAGAGCAACACCATTACATAAGGTTGGGACATCGACACAAAAATATTGATCGTCGATGCATTTCAGTCTTGTTAACAACAAAAAAAAACCCTGACCCGCAGCATGCTCTATATTCCAAAAATCCCACATAGAAGTCAATGGAGATGCGCAAATACGCGTAAAGTATGCTAGGAATTGCAAGAAACACTGCATAACTGCGCAGGAAATAGAACTCATTAGACTAACTAGCCATTTCACTTGGTGCAGAATTTTTTGCTGCACACAAATTCACATGTCTTGCAATTTGTCTTGCATTCCAATGCGCGCACAAAAAATGCATCCTACGTTCTGCAAATACGCATACGCTTGAATGGATATGGCCTTGGGCTGCTTCCACGATTGCGGCGGGGCTTCTGTTTTCGTGCTCTATTAGAGGATCTACACGGCTCCGGATCCGTCTTACAACATAACTGAACAGAGCCGAATGGACCCCATTAACTATACTGAGGTTCCGTTTGGTTTCTGCTCAGCTGCCCGGCATCTTACTGGGCGATAAGGAGCTGCATGCCCCAACAGTTTTAGAAGTTGTTCATGGTGGCAAGTATATGAATCAGCTAAATTGTGTTGTTGTTGTTGTTAGCCGTTTAGTCATTCACGACCCTCGACAACCCTAAAGGCTCCCGCCCTCTATGTTTTTTGGATTTGCGCTGCTTCTTTCAGTTGTGCGATATCCATGCCAGTATCAGCTTTGACAGCATCAGCCATCTTGGCCTTTGGCGTCCGGGTCTTCTTTTGCTGATCAGTCCAAGCATTGTAGATTTTTCTAGTGACTCTGCTCGCATTACTTGGCCAAAATCCGTGAGTCTGAGTCGGGTTATCTTGCCCTCCAATGATATATCGGATCTTTATACGATTTAGGACTTCTCTGTTTGTTACTCTCGCCATCCAGGGCATACGCAGCAGCTTTCACCAGCACCACAGCTCAAACGCATCAATCCTCCTTCTACCAGCTATTGTCGCAGTCCAGTTTTCACATCCATACATGGCTGTGGGGAAAACAGTGGTTTGTGCTATCCTGCGTTTAGTTGTTATACTGATGTGCTTCACCCCAATGCTATCATACGTTTTATCTCCGCCATAGATTCTCCAGCCAAGTCAATTTTTGAGCCAAGGAAGATGAAGTCTCGCACGCATTCTATGGCCTCAATGTTGATTTTTTTTTTTATTTGAATTTGGCCATTTTTTTGCAGTTGTCATAATTTTAGTCCTCTTTAAATTCAGGTAGAGGCCCATTTTTTCACTTTCAGATTTAATCTTCCATATCAGCTGCTTCAGACCGGCTTCTATTTCTGCAAGTAGCATCCACATAACAGAGATTGTTGACGTTTCTTCCACCTATTTTCACCCCGATTTCTAATTTGTCTAGGTCAATTTTCTGCATGATCACTTCCGCATATAAGTTAAACAAGAAGGGTGAGCGAATGTAACCCTGTCTGACGCCTTTGCTGATCCCAAAACAATCTGTGTCCCCATTCTGTGTTCTCACATTGGCTTCTTGATTGGTATAAGGTGATTTAACTAGCTCTAACTCTTTTAGGACTTGCCACAGCTTGTCATGGTTGGCGCAGTCAAAGGCTTTGATTTAGTCGATGAAGCACATGTAGATATTCTTTTGGTATTCTCGAGCTTTTTCCATGGTCCATGTCAGGTTTGCAATATGGTCACGGCTGCCCCATCCTCGCAGGAATCCTCCCTGCGCATCAGTGACTGTTCTCAGTGTTTCCTGTATAATTTTGAGAAGGCCCTTTCTTGCATGCCGAATGAGGGCTGTTGTTCAGTAGTTGGAGCAATTCTGGGAGTTGCCTTTCTTTGGTAGAGGGATGAACACAGATCTTTTTCAGTTGTGTGGCCATTGTGTGAATGCCCATGCTGCCTGGCATAGCTCTGTGATGGTTTTCACTGGTACTGGCATCAATACCTTTGCCGGTATGTTATCTATACCTGGTGCTTTATTTTTGGCTAGTTGTTTCATTGCCATAACCACATCTGACTCCATAATGGAGGCTCCAACTCCACAGGCTCCACCTCATGCAATGGTCCAGGTATGTGGTTGCAGGCATATAGTTCCTCTGAGTATTCCCTCCACCTATCCCTGATACTCTGTTGGTCATTCAGTTCCTTCCCATTTTTGCCTTTGATTGTGCTGTTGCATGCCAAGAAACGTTTTCGGGCCATCTTGACCTGTGAGAATAGGCCTCGCATATGGCCTTCATGGCTTCTGCTTCGAGTTGTTTGCAACGCTTATTCCAATCCATTTCCTTGTTTTTCCTTGCCGCTCACTGAAATTCGGCATTTGGTTGCCGAACTCCGTCTTTGTTGCTGGACGCTCTTACTGCTCTTCTTTTATCAGCTATTCTGAGGGTTTGCTCAACCAATAGCATCATTTTTCCTGCTTCTTATAGGTGAGATGCTCACTGGCGGTTTCCATAACCGTGGACTGTATACCATGCCATAGTGATGTGTCAAGCAGTTCAATTCTGTTTTGTTATTATTATAAACTATTGCACAAACTTGTTGCACTCGTGAATAATGCATAAGATATTCATGGCAGAAACGTAAACCGTTTACGGAGTGATGTAACGTCTGGGATGGCCATTCAGTGATTGTCAACACACCTCTCCTAACTAAATGAACACCGTTTCATTCAAGATGTCAAAGCCGTACACCCTGCCGTACCATCAATTAATGCCAGTGGATCCAAGGGCTGTGCAGCCGGCAGTTCTGCTCTACTGTGAACCGCACTATTGGCAACGTTTGCCTGCTCAGTGACAGTTCTTCTTCAGGCCTCTCATACATGCGTTTTTTACTGCGATTACAGCGGTGTTTTGAACGCTGCGGTAATCGCAGTATAACACCCCCTTGATTTCAATGGGGCCTTGAAGACATGCGCTCGATTACAGCATTAAAAAAGCCGCAATTTTCGAGCGCTGTCTGCTCTATTTTACCGCGTTTAGCACACCTCATCACCCATCACTATGAGGGAGTGGGCTAAAACCCGTTGTCAGAGGCAGAAACCTGCGTCCCAAAACTAAAGTAATATCACAGCAAAACGCCGCGATCTAAATCACAGCATTTTGCCGACCACTTGTGTGAGGTGAGAGTGGCCCTAGGTTAGCATAGTCGACAAAGGTCAGTGATAAAACAATATCCAGAATGTAACAAATTTTTACTTTTTTCCCTACATGTAAATGGGGTTTTGGAAACCTCCTGCATGTGTTTGTACTACAGGTGGTCATGGAATTATGGTTAAAAATCGGCACAGAAATTTGCAGTAAATCCACCACATTTCACTGAGTCTTAAGGCTGGCTGTCCACTGGCGATGCGGTATCCCACGGCGAAGCTCCGCCATGGGAGCCGCCGCCCAGGAGCAGTAGACGCTGCCGAATCTTCGCCGGTCAGCCCTATCTAATAGATAGGCTGACCGCGGAGAATCAGGGCAATTCGCAGAATGACAGGTGCCGGCGCAATCGTGGACAGGTGCCGGCGCTTTCCTAGCAATGCAACGATTTACCGCCGGTGAATACACTGCCGTGGACATGCAGATTAGATAGCTATCTGGCTAATGGCTGTCATACCGCACACAAAACGTCCATGAATTTAGAGAGGGAGGAAAGCCTTTAGTTTTCAAGGAGATAACCTGCTGACAAAGAATCGAGAAGTTTGAAATCCAACAACCCAATCTTTCTCTCCCTTGAGAGGTGGAAGGCCCTGATATGCATCTAATGGCGCTCTGAAGCTCTCTTCTATTGGGCTTTCGTTGTTTTTTGATGATCAGAATAGTGTAGTGTGTCGGACTATTGTCTCACCTACACAAAAACATACACCACGGTACACGATGATATGTAACTATACATGGTTTGCAGCTGGTTGAAATGAATTGTGTCCAAGGCTAGTAGTCCTACACATGAGATGAATGTTGGCTAATCCCGTGGAACTGGCTGACCATCTAATATGTATGGTGATGCCCCAGCTGTTTGTTGAAGGCTGAGGTCGGAGGAAAGAAAGGTCGGGCATATTGAATTTCAGCATGCCTGATCCTTTTGTTCTCTGGGGACATAAGTCACCACCAGTTTTGTCCGGCAGTGGCTTACCTACTTCTCCCCATTGAGAATGCATGCATTCATGCCAAGAGTGCATGTGCACCGGGGTTGGGAGGAATGGCTCTTGGCCGAACGCTTGTTCTGTTGTCATCGATATATAAAATGTTTGGCCAACTTCAGATTTTTTCTCGCTCAGTATTGCATCCAGAGTGTACGTGTGATCATAGAGCGCCACTTGCTGAACCTCTCGCTCTTCTAATCCGGTTGTTTCCCAGATGAGCGCCCAGGTGAAATGTATTTTTTAAGGGTATAGAGCATGTTGATGGCACCTCTCCAGTGTTGGGTGCACCTTCCCCCGGCTACTCTGGTAACACAAGAGTATAATTATTGTATTGTGTGTTTCAGGATAAGTCCGGTTGTGTCACGAGACGGCGGGTCCCAAGCTGCTTACACGATGTGTTTAGTATTCACAAGTAATTTGAGTTGTGGCTTTGTATAATCTTTTAATTCTTGTACATAACATTGTTTTTTTTTTTTTTTTTTTTTTTTTTTTTCATCTGTTTTTATGGAAGGTTTAATTCACATTGGCAGCTTTAATCCCGTTCTTAAAGGTGATTTTCATTTTCTCTGTAACAAAACTGTGAGCAATTTCTTATTTTACAGTCACCATGCTTAACCCCTCAACCCCTTAGTGACCGGGCTTGGTTGCTTTTTTCTATTTTTGTTTTTTCCTACTCCCTTTTAAAAAATCGTAGCTCCTTTATTTATCCATCGACGTCGCTGTATGAGGGGTTGTTTTTTGCGGGACGAGTTGTATTTTTCAATGGCACTATTTATTGTACCATATAATGTACTGAAAAACTTTAAAAAAATTCTTAGCGGAGAGAAATGGAAAAAAAAACATTCCACCATCTTTCGGTGCGTCCTGTTTCTACGGCGCACAAACTGCAACAAAAACGACCTGATATTTTTATTCTATGGGTCAGTATGATTACTACGATACCAAACTTATATAGTTTTTTTTTGCTGTAGTACTTGTATTTTTTTTTTAAAGATATTTAATTTTTTTCAATTATTTTCTGCGGTCATTTTGTGTGCGCAATAACTTTTTAATTTTTCTGTCGACGTAGTTGTGCGAGGGCTCAATTTTTGCTGGATGTTCTGTAGTTTACGATAGTATCAATTTGAAATACATACAACTTTTTGATCGCTTTTTATTGCATTTTTTCTGGGAGACAGGGTAACTAAAAAAGTGTATTTCTGGCATTCTTTATTTTTTTTTTTCGGACGACGTTCACCGTGCAGGAAAAATAATGCACTAATTTGATAGATCGGACTTTTACGGACGCGGTGATACCAAATACATATTTTTATTTTATGATTTAGATTTTTTAATAATAGATATGGCAAAAGGGGGGTGATTTTAAACTTTTATAACTTTTTTTTTTTTTACAATTTAAAAAACTTTATTGATCTTTTTTTTTTACTTTACTTTGAAGTCCCCCTGGGGGACTTTAACATGCGATGCTTTAATAGCTCCTGCAGTATGACGTAATGCTATAGCATTACGTCATACTGCTTTTTTACAGGCAGTCTATCAAGCCACCCTGTGTGGATAGCTTGATAGGCAGTCTGCTAAGGCAGACCTGGGGCCATTCATTAGGCCCCGGCTGCCATGACACCTGCACAGATCCCCCGATCTCACCGCGGGGGGGGCTGTGCGGGACCCCCAAACAGCGTTCGGGGGATTTAAATGCCGCTGTCAGAATTGACAGCGGCATTTAAAGGGTTAATAGCGGCGGTCGGCCGAACGGCTGAGCGCGGCTATTGCCCGCGGGTGTCAGCTGTAATAAACAGCTGACGCCCGCGCTGTATGGAGGGAGATGGCAGCGCTACCTCCCTCCATACACGTCCTGCAGCTGCAGGACGTAAAAACACTATAGGGTGGTCACTAAGGGGTTAAGGACCGGGCTGTTTGTACCTAAAGGACCAGATCTTTTTTGGGGATTTTACCCATATGGTGGTTTTACTGGCCTATTTTTTTTCCTTTATCTACCTTTTTTTTTTCCCGTGACCTATAGGGCTAATTTTTAAATATTTTTTCACTTTCCTTTTTTTCACATTTTATTTGGGGGTAAGAAGCTAAAAAAAAGTTGCTTTTTTAACATTTCTAGTTATTTTTTGTTTAATTAGTAAACTTGCGCTAAAATAAAGTATGGGAACGGGTTCCTCATTTTGTTTCCGATGTTTTGATATATAATTATGGTTTTGAAATGCAGGGTGCATATGGTGAGGGTTTGGTTGGCGTTGGCTTTTGGTTATTTTATTTCTTATGTATATAGTGTTGTTTTATTCTGTAATTTTGTTGTACTTCTGTATGTAATTTAGTTTTTTACTATCTATGTCCCCCATGACGTCATGTATTATGTCTGTGGGAAATTCACATGTTTTTGTTGTTTTTTTATTTGACACTTTCCCACTGTAGCTAGGGGCATCCATAGGAGCCCCAGTTACTGGGAAAAACATCCCCCTGTAGTAACATTAGTCACTGGCAGAGCTCATTAGGGTCTTCTGGGACCCTGCAGCTCCGCTATAGCAAAGAATCCTGATAGTCACATGACCCTGGCTACCGTAGTGGAAGTTACACTTCCACTTTCGCTTTTCAGTACACAGCGCTCATTGAGCACTGTGTACTCAGGGAAGGAGAACGCAGAAAGGGTTAAAAACCCCTCCTGCCTTTTCTGGGTTATCAGCTAACTGATTACAGAAGCAGGAGGCTTTAATACCCACCTAATTTTACATACAGCTGGGCTTAAAGCCCGGGACCAGGCACTGTATATTTACAGTGCCTGGTCCTAAACGGGATAATAAAGTGATCCAGTTTAGCTCGCGCTAAAAACGCTGCACTAAGCATCCCTTCATGTTAATGGGGCTTCAGACCAGCATTTTTGCACAGCGTTGAGAATGCATGATAAAACAATGCGTGATATACTGTATTATCTATTTTCGGCGTTGCAGCATGTTTTTGCTGCCCTGCATCACCCATTTAAATGAATAGGGTGCGTTAAAAACGCTGTAAAAATGCTCACTTTAAAAACGCAGCATTTTACAAACACTTGTATGAGAGTGGTCTTAGTGGACAATATGAAGTAACTATTCTGAAAATAGTTTCCTACTAGTGATACTCGCTAAGGGCAATTGCTGGAGCGAGCATTGCCCTTAGCGAGTACCTGCCCGCTCAAAAGACAAGGTTCGGGTGCCGGCGGCGCGCATAGAGCTGCGGGGGAGAGCGGGGAGGAACGGAGGGGGATCTCTCGCTCCCTCTCCCCCCCCCCCCCCCGCTTCCCCCTGCTGACTGCCGCTACTCACCGCTCCCCTGCGCCGGCACCTGAACCTTGTCTCTCGAGTGGGCAGGTACTCGCTAAGGGTAATGCTCGCTCGAGCAATTGCCCTTAGCGAGTATGCTCGCTCATCTCTATTTCCTACCCCTCAGAAAGACAATGCACACGTCTAATGTTGGTCCTGCCTGCATGTAGATGGCTTATGTTACTTTTTTGAGGCAAAATGGAATCTTCTCCTACTGATTTTTTGCAAAATGATGGTAGTCTACATAATTGGCTTTAATTGTACATTGCCTCCCTCCTGTCCATATACTACCCAGCCCGCACACTCTGATCCGCTAACACACTCAGACTAAATACCCCTCTAATACGAACCTCACGTGCTCACCTACAGGACTTCACCAGAGAAGCACCCATTCTCTGGAATGCTCTACCCCAAGGCATCCGGACAATTCCCGATTAGAGATGAGCGAGCATACTCGCTAAGAACAATTACTCGATCGAGCATTGTCCTTAGCGAGTATCTCCCCGCTCGGAAGAAAAGGTTCAGCTGCTGGTGCGGGTGAGAGGTGAGTTGCGTCAGTGAGCGGGGGGGGGGGGGGGGGGGGTTGAGAGAGGGAGAGAGATCTCCCACACCGCTCGCCACCGGCAGCCGAACCTTTTCTTCCGAGCGGGCAGGTACTCGCTAAGGGCAATGCTCGATTGAGTAATTGCCCTTAGCGAGTATGCTCGCTCATCTCTATTCCTGATGCATGTAATTTCAGATGTGCCTTAAAAACGCACCTCTTCAGGGAAGCATACCAAATCCCCTGGCCTAGTCCCCCACCCCTCCCCACCTTCCACCCTGCCTATCACATATGACCTCTATCCCTTCACCTCCTTACTGCCCCACCCCGTTTACTTTCTAATTACTGATTTCCACATGAAATCCCCTTGTACCTCCTGTACCACCCCTACCCTGTTTGTTTCAAATTGATTGTACCTAACATTGTAATTGTTGTATTGTCTGTATTTCTCCTATGCTTGAAAGCGCTGTGGAATAAGTTGGTGCTATATAAATAAAGATTATTATTAATCGCGTTCTATGGAACTCTCTGCCTGAGGATGTGGTGATGGCAAATTCAATAAGAGGGGCCTGGACGTTTTTCTTGAGCGTTATAATCATTATTGACTTCAGAAGGGTTGTTGATCCAGGAATTATTTGATTTGCCAGATTGGGGTCAGGAAGGAATTTTTTTCCTCTCAAATAAGGAAAATTGGCCTTATCCACTTAAATGGTCACTGCACTTGTAGGGAACTTGTATCGGTAGCAAGTGAGATTGCTAGCAAAAGTCCAAATCACTTCAGTTCCCTGAAATTATGTTTTTGTGCTGAAAATATCCTCTAAAGTACTGTCCATTAGGGGTCTTCCTACCTTCTAATTTGCTTTCCACTGCCTGTTGTGCTGCCCATAGAAGTCTATGGAGAGGTGGAGGTAGAGAGAAGCAGAAACTGACACAGAAGCTGCAGCAGCTAACTAGTAAATGATTTATAACTAATGGAATCCTATCTACATGGCTCATTACTTCTCTAGTGTCCTCGCTGATTAGGTTATTTCTCGGTGGGTGTTATACAGTTAAAGGGGTTCTGACATAAAAAAAAAAAAATTTTACTCACCTTGCCTGGCCTGGCCCGATCGCCAGGCATGTCCCCTCCAGCCGGCATCTTCTTCTGTGCCTTGTAAAAGCAGAGCAGGAGCGGTCAAAAAGACCGCTTCCTGCTCTGCTCCGTCCGTCAGGCACTTCCGAGGTGAACGGACGGGCCGCCCACAGCAAGCACGTCACAAGCCGTGCTTGCTGTGGGCGGCCCGTCCGTCCTGCTGAACTCCGAGATTCTGCGCATGCGCAGTGGAGACGCGGCCCGTCCTGACTCCTGTCAGAGGGCACCTCTCCACTGCGCATGCGCGCGATCTCGGAGCGGCGCGGCTCGTGCAGGAAGAAGAGGATGACCCCGCTGCTGACAACAACAGAAGAACAGGTAAGTATAAGATTTTTATGCTTTAGCAGCCATTAAACCATGGGTTCCCTGTGTCCATTAGGCAGACCAGGGAACAATGGCTGCTAAAGCATAAAAAAATTATTTGTGTCAGAACCCCTTTAAGGAGCAGACTCTACATTTTTCTCTATATCAGCTAGTCTTCTGTCACCAACTAAGAGAGAACTGAAAATTAGAGATGCCGCCTGCAGAGGGGTAGCTGGTGAAAAATGCAGGATACAAGTCATTCATAGGCCAGAAATAGTGTACACACATGACTGCTTATCCTGAAAAGTCATCTGAAAGTTCGGGTGTGCTCTAAGCTAACAGTGCAAGTTTGTTTTGATGGGGAGAAGGGAATAAGCGGATTTCTGCAACGCTACTTATTGCCATGAGTAAGAATGTTAAAGGGGTGGTCTCGCGAAACCAAGTGGGGTTATACACTTCCGTATGGCCATATTAATGCACTTTGTAATGTACATTGTGCATTAAATATGAGCCATACAGAAGTTATTCCACTTACCTGCTCCGTTGCTAGCGTCCTCGTCTCCATGGTTCCGTCTAAATTCGCTGGCAGCTTGCTTTTTTAGACGCGCTTGCGCAGTCCGGTCTTCTCCATTCAGCACGAGCCGCTTCAGTGTGCTCCCCGCTACAGCTCTTCTGCGCATGCGCAGACGAGCTGTCACTGCTCGGGAGCGCGCTGAAGCGGCCATTCTGCACCATCCTCTGTTAGAGGAAGGTGCAGAAACTGGAGCTGCCCAGCGGAGAAGACCAGCCCAGCAGCCCCGAGAAGCCTCCCAGGTAAGTGATGGGTCGGGGGGGGCTGCCGCTGCGCCGGGCTGCGCCGCCGCTGCGCCGGGGGGGGGGGCTGCCGCTGCGCCGGGGGAGCTAGCGCTAGGCCGGGGGGGCTGTCGCTGCGCCGGGGGAGCTAGCGCTAGGCCGGGGGGGCTGTCGCTGCGCCGGGGGAGCTGTCGCTGCGATGGGGGGGGCTGTCGCTAGGCCGGGGGAGCTAGCGCTAGGCCGGGGGGGCTGTCGCTGCGCCGGGGGAGCTGTCGCTGCGATGGGGGGGGCTGTCGCTAGGCCGGGGGAGCTAGCGCTAGGCCGGGGGGGCTGTCGCTGCGCCGGGGGAGCTGTCGCTGCGATGGGGGGGGGCTGTCGCTAGGCCGGGGGGGCTGTCGCTAGGCCGGGGGAGCTAGCGCTAGGCCGGGGGGGCTGTCGCTAGGCCGGGGGAGCTAGCGCTAGGCCGGGGGGGGCTGTCGCTGCGCCGGGGGAGCTAGCGCTAGGCCGGGGGAGCTAGCGCTAGGCCGGGGGGGCTGTCGCTGCGCCGGGGGAGCTGTCGCTGCGATGGGGGGGGCTGTCGCTGCGCCGGGGGAGCTAGCGCTAGGCCGGGGGGGCTGTCGCTGCGCCGGGGGAGCTAGCGCTAGGCCGGGGGGGCTGTCGCTGCGATGGGGGGGGCTGTCGCTGCGCCGGGGGAGCTAGCGCTAGGCCGGGGGGGGCTGTCGCTGCGCCGGGGGAGCTAGCGCTAGGCCGGGGGGGCTGTCGCTGCGCCGGGGGAGCTAGCGCTGGGGAGCCGGGGGCTAGCGCCGGTTACCTGCTGTCTGGTCGGCGGCTGCGGGGCGTCTGGTCGGCGGCTGCGATGCGTCCGGTTGCCATGGAGACACAGCTGGCGGCGTCTCGGGAGCGCGCACGTCGGGCTGCAGCGAGCGACTGGGAAAGAGCCGGCGGCCATCTTGAGGAAACTTTTATAACTTGCTGAAACGCTGGAACGGTAAGTACGAACCAGCTAGAAATGTCATTTACAGGGGGGCTTAGTAATGTGTGTTTAATGGGGGGGACTGGGCAAAAAAAAAAATTAACTGCTTCCTCGAGACATCTCCTTTAAGCTCCATCATGCTCAGTCCTTCATTCCATTGAGATCTGATGCCCCTATACATGTTCTACTCATGGCCAATCTTGTAAACTTGAATGTAAGATGTATGGTCAACTTTAGGCTCTGTTCACGCTAATGTGATTAGTTGTGTTTTTCCAGGAAGCTTGACAGGTCTACATATTCCGTTCGCTGAATCCTATTTTAGAATGGGTTAGTAAGGTATCTGTCCAGTGAATCCTCTCCAAAAGACCACCTATTTGAGAAAATCACCCCCTTATCCGGACCGGACGTCCTGAGACAGATTTTCAGTTCCACCATTTATTATACATCCTGGCCATGTTATCTCTGGGAAGCCCATGCCCCTAGAAGACAACTTGGAGTAATTGCCTAATTTAGATTGAATTGTTGGAGCTTAGACTGCAGTTAACCGTACCGCTCTATATCTTCGGTACTTTATGTGGGTGTATGGTAATGTACTGTTTGATGGAAATCTACATGGAAACACACGCACGCAAAAATGCCTGAGAATATAATGCAGGCTCTGTTAATTAAAAGAAAAAAATGCCATACATATAAATTTGGGTAGAAACGTGTGTTTCCATGTGCTTATTAGACCATATATTATAATTTTTGGCCAGAAGTGGTTTTTCCAGCAATAACAGCTGATGACCAGGGCTTAGAGAAATCAGATGCACAGCAACTAGCTGATTGACGCGTTGGCTTCCATTAACCCTTTGAGTGGCAGGTTTCCTACCACCCTGTCGTGCCCACCAGGGCAGGTTTTTTAAAATGGTCTAATCATTGAATTTCAACTAGTTTTGCAGTTGCGTCTCAAGAGCCATAACTTTTTCATTTTTCCATTGACATGGCCATATGAGGGCTTGTTTTTTGCGGGACAAGTTGTGATTTTTTAAACAGGGGGGAGGAAAAAAAGAAATGGGGGAAAAAAGAAAAAAGGGGCCATGTCATTAAGGGGTTAAATAATGTATTAACTTCCTTCTCTGGGTCATTACGACGCACACGGATACCACATGTGTGATTGTATTTTTGATTTTTTACAAAGTAAAGGGAGACGAGTGTTTTTTTTTTATTTTTTTAATTTTTTTAATTTTTTTACTTTTTTTTTTTTTTTAATTTTTTTTAAATTTTTTTATTTTTTTTTGTCCCTTTAGGGGACTTCCACAGGGACCCATCAGGACCCCTGATCACATTCCGGGGGTCCGATGGTGACAGCCCTTTACATGCTGCAGTGACAGCCCTTTACATGCTGCAGTCACATAGACTGCAGCATGTAAAGGGTTAACACAGCAGAGATCGGAGGTTTTCTCTGATCTCTGCTGTAAGAGCTAGTACCTAGCTGTCCTCTGACAGCTAACAACCAGCTCTCCCTGCCACAGAGACCATCGTCAGAAGCAAGCCGATGGTCTCTATGGCAACGTGTAAACAAAGCAGGACATTGCCAACATGTCGGCAATATCTTCTGCTGGTTTTTCAAAGCCCTTGCACTGCTCTCTGTGGGTCTGTGCAGGCAGAGCACACTGCTACAGCTTGTGGCATTGTGCGCTGCAGCTCCCATAGTGATACATAGCCCGGAAATCTTCCGGGCTATGTCACTATGAGCAGTGGAGCTCGTCCCGGAAAATTTCCGGGCGTGCCACTCAAGGGGTTAAAGGGGTTCCGTCCTGTTTGAAAGTTGTTCACTAAGTACAGGATAGAGGATAGCTTTCAGGTTGGTGGGGTCCAACCATCGGTCCTGAGAATGGGGCTCTGGCAAGTCCCAAAGTGAGTGCAGCAGTGATCGTACATTGGTGCCACCACTTTATTCACTTCAGCGGGACTGACTGAGACAGCTAAATACACACATTTTTCCCATTAAAGTGAACGGAGCAGCGGTGCGTATGTGTGTCTACTGTGGCCTTCGCTTTGGGATACCCAGGAGCCCTTTTTCAGAATCAGAGAGGGACCCAGCAGTTGGTCCAAGATCTATCTAAACCTTCCTGTGGATAGATGGGATACCTTTCAAACATGACAGAGCCCCTTTTAAATAAATGTTATTGTCCTTTTAGAGCTCCCTTTTAAATTTCTTACCTCATAGCGTGAAAATGGTAGGATTTCATGTGTGTGTGTTTTTTTTTTTCTGTCTTGTTTTTTGGTTTTTTTTATATATACAAATTGTGACAGAACATTTAAAAAAAAAAATCATTAATATTCCTGACTATGTACAGCATGAAAACAAGGTCATTTTCTGTTGACACATCCCCTTTAAGATGTCTCCACCAGGCTCACTAGTCCTACCGCCACTGTTGCAGTGATGTCTTTTGAGGCAGCGCAGAGGGTATTACAAGGGTGAAGGTCATCTATCAGTATTGTACTTGGATCTGTTAGAAGTACTGGCCTATGTCTGATCTTTCAGGATGTGTGTGGGATGGATCACAATGATGTCTTGTACTCTGATCTTCTTTCACAAAGGGCTTCTCAGAGAATGGATGTCTTTTGGCAAACTAAAGTTTGTTTTAGCTCCTCTGATGCCGCTAACAGCAGTTTAAAAAAAAAAAAAAAAATTAGAATTAAAAAACATGAATGGTTATAAAATGATATTAGCGGAATTACCCGGATTCACACAGGTCTATATTGTGTATAACTTTGTCTGCTACTACCGTAATATGAAGCCAACATCTTTATAGCACCGAAGTAACCACATGGGTAAATAAGGATTTCAGCTCATGTTTGCTTTTTATATTCTGCTTTTTATTTATTTTTATCCAAAAATGTCGAAAATGATAGGTCCTAGAGAGCTGAAACCAAGTCTACAACCTTCCAAAGTATATATATATTCAATATAGTGTTTACATTCTTTTTTTGTAGAGCAAAAAAATCAGCCCCTAAAAGGGGTTGTCCTTTTACTGCAAAACTCGGCATGCAGTTACATCTCAGCAGATATACAAATGATTACAGTTGTAGTGATTAGATGAACGGTCTTGCCACCTGAGGTGCTAAAAGTGGCTCCCCCTTGGCCTATGAAAAGGCTCTCAGAGGCTCCTTGTGTGTAGTGACCTCTTCTTCCGCTTGTGTAGAGCTTGTTAACCACTAGACGCCTCTATGACACAATCAAGGAGATTTCACCCAGCTAAGAGTCTGAGAGGGGGCGCATTATTGGGATGTGAGATGCTGGATGATGTATCGATGAGTTGCCCACCACCTGGGCCATTCTGACCAGACTGTAAGGAGGTGTTAGGACCAGTGGATGCGTGAAGGCACGCACAAAAGCTAACCGGGCTCGGGATACCCTCGACAGACAACCAGGTGAGGGGTAATTCGTCATGTCTAGTGGTCAACTAGCTCTACCAAGAGATAAAGAGGTCACTACACACAGGTGGGCTCTGAGAGCCTTTTATAGGCCAAGGGTGGAACCACTTTTAGGGCCTCAGATAGTAAGACTGTTCATTTAATCACCACAACTCTAATCCATTGTACATCTGCCTGAGATGTCAGGCCTCGCGCACACAGGTATTTTTGTACAGCGTTTAGCGCTGCCTTTTTAAGCACAACGCTAAACTCTGTACAACGCTCCCATTCATTTCAATGGGGCTGCTCACACAAGGCTGAAAACACAGCGTCTCCAACGCTGCGCCTTGACAGCGTTGCATGTTCTATTTTTGGCCGTTTTCAGCCCTGCGTTGCCCATTGAAATGAACGGGCAGCGGTTTCAGCACTGCTGAAAATGCGGCATAACTTGGTACCGTGCTTTTGGCAGCGCTAAACGCCCTGAATAAAAATCAATACTCCCCTTGCAGGTGATGTCGCTGGCCCCAGCAGTGCTCTCGGGACTTGTCAGCTTTTAAAGGAACTTTCGCTGGTAACGGAGATTCTAAATCCCTGCCTCCAGCGAGAGATTGCTCTGATGGGCTGAGTGACAGCTGGCTTAACCAATTGGAGCCGGTGCTGTATACATCCAATCACAGCCATTCATTCATTGGCTCGGCCGGCTGTCACTTAGCCGACTCGGCTAATCACAGCAATCTGCTGGCTTCGCAAGGTCCCGACATCGGCTTCACCTGCTAGGTGAGTATTGATTTGGGTGGGTGGGTGTGTGTGGGTGTGGGTGTGTGTGTGTGTGTGTGTATTTCTAATATCCTCTTAGAAACATACACAGTTTTTGGCGGATGAGACCATTTATACTCATTATCACATTTTTTTCTTTCCTTAGCTAGAGAATGAAGACGACTCTTCGGAAACCCCAGCTGTAGAACAGCCGTCGACCTCGACACAAGCTTCTCAAGCTTGCCAGACCAGCTCTGCATGTGCAGCAGACACCTCTCCACCGCCATACAGCAGTATAGTCGTGGACAATGGTGTAGACACAGGTATGTACGGTATTATTTGTGATTGCTTCAGCTCAGTTGTTGGCTTTCTCATTCATGCATGTTGATCAACCAAATAGAAGCTTAATTGTAGTCCAATAGAGAGCTTTATAATCCTGCATTGATGTAGCTTAACTCTTCATATGCAGTAATCTAGTAGTGTGTTTATCACAGTTTTTAGTTTTGTTATTCATTGTTATATTTAATTAGCAGATATACCGTAAAAGACCTATCCATTTTTACGGGACTCAGCGTGTCTGACTCTCTATTCTCAGCAAAGACTTGGCACAACAGGAGCCTTTCTCTCAAACTCTACGAGGTCCTGCTGACCCTATAAAGGACCCTCTACGAGGTCCTGCTGACCCTATAAAGGATTGCTAATTCACTTGACAGTTGTCCTAACGATCAGTCCTATGCTTTCGCACAGGAGTGATAATTACTCACTGAAAGATGGGCGGAGCACGTTGGACATCTCTTCCGGCTGCCTGCCTCCATTCAGATTAAACAGGTAGTCGTTCGTAGATGAATGACTGCCTGTTTACACAGGATGATAATGTCAGGTTTTTATGCCTCCACAAAAATGTAGTGCAAATAAGACCAAAGTGTGAGTCTAAATTGAAACATATAGGCAAATAATATAAACTATAGTTATTCTACTCAGTTATACAAAAAATACCAATTTCCTTCAGGCCAAATTCACATGGCGAGGTCGGATTCCACATACGGGTGAGCCCTGCTCCCCCTTCCGGATCTGTCTTGCACAGTATAGATGACGTCCACAGTGACAGCTGCGGATCGGACGGCTTCCATTGACTTCAATGGAAGCCACATACGCTGAAATAGAGCATGCTGCGATTTTCCCTCCGCGAGTGGAAAATCACAATTGATTTCTACCCATGGACAGGGATAAGCAATTTTCGTTAGCAGGTCTATGGGCAGTATTTGCTGCGGAATGCGGAGGTGGACGCCCGCTCCGGACTCCACAGTGCAGATATGCCTGTGTACATTGGGCCTTACACTAAAGTGTGGTGAAGTGAGCAGCATTCCTATATACTGAAGTGCACACACAATAATGCACCAGTGTATGAGTGGAGTTTAACCCTTTCCAATTCACTGTCTGACGTCTAAAGGCATTCTGATTGAAGGCTGTAAAGCTCCGATGTCGGAAGACGTCAGGCAGCGTATTATTACTGTATATTACTGGCCGCTCTGTTGTCGGGGGCCTCTGCGGCATGTCACATACTGCAGTACTGGCTCTAGGCAGCAGATGGCGCCATTGTATAATGGCAGAAAGAGAAAACCCCCCCCTAGGAAACCCTGAATCCAAAACTGGATTGCAAAGCGTTAATAGTACATGGCACTTATATCATGACATCTAAGGCCGACCGAAATGAGAGTAGAAAATGAGGACCTGACCCCACATATATTGCAAAATTGCTGTAATCCTCAGGGTTTTCTACCAGATTGCTGTATCTTAAAACTCCATTCTTATAACTCCCCTTTAATTGAAAATAAATTCTATTAACAAAACCTTCCAGCGCTACTAATTAGTCTGGAACGTTGTCTACATTTTCTTCATACCAAATAAAGCTACATATAATGAGTCTGAAGTCCTGGTCTGAAGGAGGGGATATGAATGAATATATAGGATGATACACATTCGTGCCGGTATCGCCCATTCATGCTGTTATACAAGAAGCGTTATTAGTGAGCACTAGGTTGTCCGGCAGTGCCCAATGATACAGACATAATTCTGTCAGTTCTAGCATGGCCTGTCTGGGTGATCTCCCCATTAATTCCTGAACACAGGGCTCTTCAGTTCTGGCTGCTCTCTTCCAAGAAGCCCAGATAATGGGCTGATTCAGTTGATGTAGATGGCACCATTTGTTTAGCGGGCACAACAATTATAGAAGACTGCCTACATTGTTTCTTAACTTGGCAGCGTTCAGTATTTCATTTTATCATAACCCTGATTAGTGCTTGAGAAGTCGTTGCTGAGCTAAATCTTACCTTTTTAGTATTGAAGGTTCATAAGATCACATTTCTGATCTGCAGCAATATCCGTATAGCCCCATATTTCAGACGAGCCTCGCAGCTATAGGAGAGCTATACATATTTTCACTATCAGACTTTAATACTACATCAGCATGCTTGTTTGTTTTTATTAACCCCTTAAGGACCAAGTGCGGTAAATATATGGTCCTGGGCTTTAATCTCTGCTGATAGTAAAATTACAGTACAGAATTAAAGCCTCTGCTCATAAGAACCTGCTAAGAACCTGGAGGCAAAGGGAGAAGCTGTTTTCAACGGCTTCTGCCTTCTCCTTTCCCGGGTACATAGCGCTATGTACTAAAAAGTGTTTCTTTCACTACGCGAGCCGGTGATCACGTGACCGCTGGAAGCCCCCTTGCACTGCAGAGTTGTAGGGTTCTAGCAGACCCTGATCAGCTCTGTTAGTGACTACTGTCAGTAAAGGGGAGGTTTCCCCCTGTAACTGGGGTCCTGTGGGAAAGTGTAAAATAAAAAAAAGCCCATGTGAATGGTCTTATATGACGTCATGGGGGACATAGATTGTAAAAAAAAAATTGTTAATTTTTACATATTTTTATTTTTTTTTTTAAATTACTGAATAAGATAAAAATATATACATAAAGAAAATAACCCTAAGCTGACGCCAACCAAAACGGTCAGCGTATGCGCCCTGTAATCCAAAACCATATATATTACATATTAAAACGTCCAAAACAAAATGAGGAACCCATTACTGTACTTGATTTTAGTGTAAATATGCAAATTTAGAAAAATTTAGAAAAAACAACAAACTATAAATGTTAAAAAAAAGCATTTTTTTTACCCTCAATCTTTACCCCCAATAAAATAAAAAAGAGAAAAAAAAGTCAGTGAAAAAAGACATAAAAAAATCGCCCTATACGTCACGGAAAAAAGAATGCAGTAAAAAAATAATTTTGGTAGCTAAAGGAAAACAATTGCGCAGTAAAACCACATGGGTAAAATCCCTAAAAAGTATCTGGTCCTTAAGGGGTTGGAGGGCTTGTACCATGAAAAACATTGTTTTGTAGTTACATCCAGACCGTAATTATAAAGATTTCTTTGTATTTACACCTATTAAAAAAATGTTTCTATCCCCAAATATTCCAGGACTGTTAGAATAGCGCCACCTGCTGTGTTATCCACCCTCTGTTCTACTGGATAGAAATAATGCTGAGCTTAGTCAGAACGATTATGTTTAAACCAGCGGAAGTGAACGATAATCTTTTGGTCTAAACCTGAGCCAACAACTGATCGACCAATGAGAATCGTTCGCTTCTCTTCCGTCGTCCCCTTTCTGCAGGTATAAAACCCATCATTGGCTCGTTCGGTTTAAATCCCAAACGTTCCGCCCCTGTACTCGCTTATAAAGGAATTAAACGATTCTCGTTTGAATGAGCCAACAATGTATTTGACTAAACGGGCTGCATAAGTGCTAACAAGGTAGCGGTGACGAGAATCGGCTCATCTAAAAGGACCCTAAAGCCTGAGCAGGTGTGTCCACCTTGGCCTGAGATGGACCAGACACAGGAGGGCTCTGCAGGCAGCACGATGCTAACATTAGTCCTGGTATATCTGGGATACAATTTATTCATTTTAAGAAGTGTAATTACAAATTACAAAAAATGTTTAGAATTATGAGCTGGATTTAACGATATAAACTCTATTTTTCACTAGATAACCGCTTTAATGTAGTAAAATAACCCTTATTTTGTTCTTTTCATTGCTAGAAGCGCACAATGAGTTCTACCCGGTACCACCTCCCTATAGCGTTGCAACCACTCTTCCAACGTACGATGAAGCTGAGAAGGCTAAGGCCGCGGCTATGGCTGCTGCTGCAGCTGAAGCTGCTCAGAGGGTAAGCGATTTATTGTTTGCTGTTTTTTTTAAATATTTTATCCTATAACATTATGGGTGGTACTTGCGATGAATATTCACCTTTTTATTGTCTAACAGATAGCAGTAGTGGGGTCCATTAGCTGACTCGCTGATTTCTTTAACTTGCATTGAAATAAGCCTAATGCCCATACACCCCCCTTTGTGTCCAGCTCACGGACCCCTAAGCTGGGTTGACACTATCATTGCGGTATGCATCACTATTCTTTCTGTCAAAAATTCTAGGAACCCTGATGGACCCTGCTAAAGTCAATGGGATCCATGTCTGCATTTATCGGACTATGGATCCATCACAGCATAATGACTTCATTGGAAGACATGATGCAAGTGTGACTAGACCCTTACAATGCAGCGGTTTCAGCTCCTAGAGTGGTTTTTAATTACTTTTATCTTTGGCAAATCTGTTAATGCATTCAGGAGATCAGTTTATAACTGGAAGAATTATTCTTCTTGAAGTCTGGAGAAATAGTTGACAACTCCTGTGGAATCTGTAATGGACGGCATTTCTTTTGTAGATTTTAACAAACAAGCAAAGTAATAAAGTACTGAAAAGAAGTCTAGGGCATAATGACAAAACTAACATAATGATAAACAAAAAGTCTCTAAATAGAATTTTCATTCATTTCCATGTAACCTTTCCTTATTTCTAACTACATTGACATTTCAAAGTTTCTGTATTTGAGAATGTATGAAGTAATGTACCTACAGGAACACTAAGACCCCCTCACACAGGCGCTTTTTACCGTGATCAATGGCTGTGATTAGTGTATCAAGCCCTGGCTCTGATTGGGTGAGCCAGCACTCGAGAACCAATGAGAGCAATCTCTTGCTGGAGGCAGGGCTTTCAATTCCCGTTACCAGCAAGAGATGCTTTGTCGGCGCTGACAACTGCAAGCAAGCCTGCAGCAACGCCAGAGCACAGCAGCAGGGACCCGGACGGCGCCTGTTAGGGGAGTATTGTTTTGTTTTTTTTTCCTTCAGCTTCCTTGGCTGCGTTTTCGCCTGTGTGAAGGAGGCCTTATAGTCCGTAATGTAGAATGTTTTGTAGGTATTTATGTATTCTCTTTTACTTATAGCTGACAAATCCTTGAAAAGTATTTTCAAGTAGAACAATCCCTAATTATTATGATATTATGCATGAAGCAAATGGGAAGAGTTAGCTGCTTTATGCAGAATAATTAGATAGCGGAAGGCTAGGGATGAATGACTGATGACCTCTGATCTCTAATGTAATTCAGTCTGCAGCTGGCCATATTGATGTGAGATGAGAGGTTCCTTAGATAGACAATTGGCTGCCGGTACTCTTGGCCTGTAGCACTGCAAACCAAACATAAAACAAAAGCAAGGCAAAGATCATCACATGCAAAAAATACAATCCTGCGAATGCTCCTATAACATCCAACATTAGGGAAAAGCAGGCTACTAGTTATATCTAGTTCTAGAGTCTGTGATCTCCTTAAAAACGTATTCATGTGTTGTTAACATAATGTTTGTCACTTATATACTATGTTGACAAAAGTATTGGGACACCCATGGAAGGTTTTGAAATTCTGTTTTATTCATTGTTCAATACAATGTTGGACTGACTTTGGCTTCAGTGACTGCAGTAACCCTCCTAGGCTACTCTCAACCAAATTCCGATAGATGTGTGGAGGGATTTGTCTCCATTCCTACAAGAGCTTCATATAGTGATGCGGGGCATGATGGGCGTGTTCGGATCCATCTTCTAGTTCATCCCAGAGATGCTCAATGGATTGAGATCCGGACTTTGTGCTGGCCATTGAGGTTTACCAAAGTAATACCAAAGGATCAATAATGCCACATTGTCCAGAATGTCTGTGTACCCATTAGCGTTGATGGTGGACTTCACTATAACCAACGACTCTAGTACTCCCCAGCTGAAATGCCCTGATATCAGAACCTCCTCAAGACTTTACTGTTGCAACGATGCAGTTGCATAGAAACCGCTCTCCAGGCAACCACCACACCCAAATGTGGACATCTGAATGGAAATGGTGTCCTGTGATTCTTCTGTCCACAACATTTGCTTCTACTCATTGACGGTACAAGAATGCCACTTCAAGCACCATTGCAGGTACTTTTGTACATGCACTGCTGTGATTTTGGCTTGTGTGCAGCTGCTCGTCCATAGTAATACTTCACATGTGGTTCCTTGGTTCTGGTGCTATGGATGTTCTAATAGCCTGTGAGACCTCCTGAGTGTTTCAGCAGACGATGTGTGTGAAGCCTTCACATCTTATACAAGACTTCATTGTCCACATTCTGTCAGTTTGCAAGGTCTCCATGAACGTGGCTGCACTGCACACACCAGATGTTTTCCATTTGGGATTAACATTGTCAACGGTGGACGGTCCAAAAGTGTGGTGATGCCCTGTAGTAATTTGATTAACATCGTACCACCATACCCCATTGGAAGTTTGTTAGCTCTGCACCTTGTGACATTCTCATGGTTTCTGTACTAAGATATGCCTCTGTGATACTCTACTTTATACCTTATGCTTACACATTAGATTTCCATAGCCCCTTCGCCTGACCGCACTGGATTGGTGGGTGTTCCAATACCTTTGTCAACATAGTATAACCCCTTTATAAAGAAGACCTGTGACCTCCTCTGGGAAGTGAATCTGGCTGCATACTCTTACAGCTCAGTTCTCATGGATATCTGCACTGTTTTATTCTTCCAGTCCCTCACTCCTATTCGCTTCAGAGCCTAAGGCTAGTCCGTTGTCGTGTGGGAGGTCTCCACCACCCAGTGTCAATCAAGCATCACCTCAGCCATTGACACTGTCTGGTGGAGACCTCCCATGTGAGAATTAATTAATATTGGGCTGCAAAACTAACTGAAGTAATTGCGGGTGAACTGGAAGTAGAAGAAAAAATAAAAACCATGTAGGATTCAGTGAGGACTAAACTGCAAAGGTATGCAGCCAGTTTCACTTAACAAGTCTTTGATTGGACAGCCCCAAATTTCGGCTTGGTCCCCACTGACAGTACCAAGGTAATTAGAAAATATCTATGTAGTTATACAGGATGTCCCGCTTGATGGAGGCCTGGAAAAATCGACTATAACTCCAAAATTAGAGAACTCCTTTTAATGAAATTTTGTCAAAACTTACTCAATGAGAATCTGGAACCCCTCATAACATGTTCGTCAAGCACTCCTTAATCCGACTGCTGTTGTGCACACAGAGGCAATTGCTGGCAGGAAAAACGGAATGGCTACTTTGGGTGACTAGCATAGCGGTTTCGCTCGGCAAATCATGCTACCCTGACGGTAAAATGTTTCTTCAGTCATGTAGGCAAAAGTAGCCTGTGCTGCCCATATCATACTAGGGTGTGTAAGAGCGTGTAATAATTTTGTGCACCTAATGGAGAACAGGCTACATTGAATCCACCAGCAAAGTGTTGTATACAAAAACTAGAAACAGGAAAATTGTTGGAAGTTAATGGTGGAGGCAGGCCGAAAATGACACAAGATATGGTGCAGAATGTTATAGACAGATTGTTGAGCCAATGTGCATAAAGACTCTCTTGAAGAAGCCAACAGATGGGGACATCCAAGAGAACATGCCCAAAAAGCTTGTCTTCATGTATACCGAGAGACTGCTGTGCATGAACTGAAAGGGTCCCGAATTAAAAGAAATGCCTTGTTAACTGTTGTTGGTTTGAAGCATTTGTCATCAACGATCCAAATATTCTTGATGTCACATGGTTTACAGACGAGGCATGGTTTCACTTATCTAGCTATGTAAACTTTCAAAATACACTGTTCTAAAAGCCTCCCAAATCCACCAAACCCCTCTTCGTCCTGAAAATATTGGCATCTGTTACATGAAATCACGGTGATGCACGACTGGCCCCTTTTTTTGAAAGTGCAGAGTATGTGGAGACCTTCCATGAGTTCAAAAATCAATTGCATGATGAGGAAATTGGCATCGCCAACTTTCAACAGAACGGGGCAACCTGTCATACCTCCAATGCGACCATGCCTGAGATCCAAGCTTTTCTTTGAGGCTCGAATCCTTTCTAATGGACTTTGGCCACCACAGTTTCTTGATTTGACCTCCCCATGTTTTATTTTCTGGGGGAAGATGCCTCCTGAAGGGGAAAGCCTACTGCAATTAGCCACAAATTCAAAAGGAACATTATGCAAGAATTGCTGCAGTGATGCTGGACTTGCTTACCAGAACATTCAGCAATACGGAGCCTCGAGTCCAGGCATGCGCAACCAAACGGTGGGTACTTCCAGCACACATTATGAGGGCTTCCTGATTCTCATTGAGTAAGCTATGTTTTAACCAAATGTCATTAAAATGTGTTCATTAGTCTTGGAGTAATAGCTTATCTTTTTGCAGGCCTCCAGTGTATATATAGAAAAGCAAAAAACACAAATCCCTCCCCTAAAAAATGTTTTACATGCTCATTTGGCCTTTTTCACTCGGATGATAATAATAATGAATTTGATTTCTAATCCCTGAAATCCCTATAACTTCAACACTAAAGTGAGTTTATATTTTTGTGTTTGAAATGGGAGATTTTCCATTTAAAAATATGATTTAAAAAAAATCTAGTTTGCCGCTATCTTCCTTGTTTCTTGGCCACGAAAAGAAGCGAAACTTGCAATGAATGTTACAGATCTTTAAGTACCAAACAGATAGCAGATCTTGGATGTGTTATCCTCTTTTATGTGCGTGTTCTCTTCCAGCAGCTCTTGACTCAATTGTGGTTGTAGAGCCCATTACTTGAGTTTGTTATCTGCTAATGTTGTTTTATGCCATGTGAGAGAGCAGTACTTAGAGCTATCTCCTTCTATGAGCCCATTTCAGCACACGGGGAGTTGTTCTAGACAGTTTCAGTCTGTCAGCCCAGCTCAATTACACAGTATGAAATAGTTTCCTCTTGTGTGAGATAAAGAGAACGGCGTCTGATGAGTTGCTGTACTTAAGCGCTTTTACAATGCAAAATCAAAGCCACAAAGTAGGTTTTCTTCAGCCTTGGTTTCTTCTTAACACTTTTCTGTAGTTACATACTTTCTGAACAGAATTGTTCCAAGTGCACAACAAAGAAGAGCTTAAACACTCTTATGTCTTACTATGTCATACTAACACTCGCGCAGAAGAGTTCACAATTATGTGTTATTCTGTTATGCTATACCAAGGCCGCTTTCACATCTGCGCCAGAAGCAAAAGTACCACATGCGGCGCTTTTTCATTTGGTAAAATTCTGGACAGCTGAGCGGGAATCACAAGGATTCCATTATAGCCAATGGCGTCCATTCTGCGCTGTTCGAATCCGTCATAAATTGGAACCCTTTCGGCCAGGGGGTTTTCCTCTTCTGCTCCCATAACGGAACAGGAAAATGGAATCCCTGACGCAGATGTGAAAGCAGCCTAACCCTCATACAGCTAGATTCTTTTAATCTGGTACCTAATCTATAAAGTTTGGTAGTTTGGCATGGACCAGACATAAGGGTGGTTTCACATCTGCACCTGAATTTCCGGAATCCCCATGGCCAGATGGCTTTGTCTTGGGACCGAACCGAACAGCGCTGGCCGGGCCCCATTGACTATAACCCCCATTGATTTTCAGCCAGTACTTTGTGCCCGATCTGCGACGGAACATCCAACTGGAGGTTGCAACGCAGATGTGAAACCACTCGAAATATATGCATTTTTACTAAAATCGGAAGAGTAGACCGAAAAGCATATTTAACAACTGCTTTCACACCTGTGTTGGGGTCAGTTCTGTATGCTGGTCAAGGCAACAGCTCAGTAATCCATTTAGGATACGCCAGGGCCACTGGACAAATATGTTGGCAGCCCAACTGCCCAGCGTGCGGTTGCGTTTCATATTGGGCAGAAGAGTATGTCTGGACAACCTCCTTAACCCAATTCAATGTTCAACATGCCTGATCCTTTTCTCCCAACATCTGCCTCTCAGATTACTAGATGACTCTACCAAAATGACCTTCTTCAAATGTGAATGGCTAATTTAAAGAGTACCGACATATTTCTCCATCAATCAATAGTACAAGGGAATATAAGAAGCTCTGTAAAATATCGTATTAGAGCTATTGGTTTTTTCTTTTTCAACACTTATTAGTCACTTTTCCTCCTTTCTTGCCTCCTGCACCAATCACTCACTTTGCTGTACCAATAGTCGTTTGTGAGGTGGACAAGTTTAAAGCTAAATTTTATTTCTCCATCACTTGCCATGTTTCGACCAGCGTGGTTTTGTCAAGTTTGGTAGAGTGCACCAAGGTTAAAACATGGCAGATGATAGAGGAATAAAATTTGGTTTTAACTTGTGCACCTGATAAGTTGTCCCAAATTATAGTATTTGTACAATAGACCTGTGGATTTCAGGTTTGATGACTTGGCTTAGGTTAACCCTGAAACGCTGAGTCCATGAAATGATGCTACTGATACCCTTAATTATCATATCACTCCAATCAGATTACAGCTGTAGCCTATAGAAGTCCACGTTTATCTTCCCCCAGCAACTCTGTCCACCGTCTGTCTCTTCCTCCCAATTCCTCCTCTTCCCCTCCCATAGACTTCTACAGCTGTAATCCTGATCTGTCTGTGCTCAGAAGAGAAGGCTCTGATAAGTGTAAAAAGAAGCAGTTTTCTCTAATAAGATATATTACAGGGTTTCTTATACTCGCTTGTATTATTGATTTATGACTAAGGTTAAAAATGTAGTTTCTCTTTAAGGTTGGAAAGATAAATGCAGTTTTTGAGCCAAAGAGAAGTGGATCCAGCAGGAAGGATATGAGTCTGACCTTTTATATTTCCCATTCCTTTTGAATCTACTTTTGGCTTTGGTTCTGAAAACTGCAACTAAAACTCCTGGTGTGTTTCCAGTCTAAGACGGATCATATTGGCCTTCTTGTTGCTTTAGACTCTGTGTGAAATAGTGCATTGAAAAGTTTAGTACTTGAAATAATTGGAGCATCTGCTGGTTGGAAATACACCGACTTATCATCTCTGACTCCACTGTGTATGTCCTCTAATTTAATAGGACTACAGTTCATGTATGTGGTTAGACCTGTGACATTAATACAATTCTATGCTTTCTATTAGTGTAATGAAATTATGTTATCCGGCATGTGATTTGAAAGGTTAAGGAGTATCTTGGAAGATAGTACACAATCCTTCTCTCTTAGGTCATTCTTGAGTATGTCTTATTAATGCTTTCAGCCTTAAGAAGTTGTTGAAGACCCATATGTGTATTACTTCTACTATTACTACAGTTGCTAACATTTTTGTAATAGACTTTCCATAAAAAGATACCGATCTGGTAGATGGTCGTGTGTCCAACTTGCCAAATATCCTGAACTTCCCCTGATGCACGTATACAACCCAAGAACCTTCGCCACATCAGCAGCTGCACCAGTAACAGTTGTCTGAGAAGATTGGTGCATGCTGCTGATTTGCATGTACACTCTGAACCGAGAAGGCTCCTCAATTGTGTGCATGACGTCATCGGACGTTGGGGATAGGTTACAGCTTGGATAAGTAATCGGTAGCATGTTATATCTTTTTAGTGGTAAGTAAAGAGGATGAACCCCACATTTGGGTCTCCGACAACCCCTCCGATTCCTCTGTCTCCTTTTTGGTATAACTTAATTTATTTTCAAGTTTTCGATGGAGCTTCTTGACAACTGCAATAATCTTAATAATGTAGTTGGTTAATCATTTGAAGGCTGAGAAACTGGTAAACTGTGTTACTTTCTTCCTGGTCAACGACCTAACTGCGTCAGTTCTTTTGTCTTGTGTCTTTGTTTTACATGCTAAGCACGGCCAAATTAGAGAGTCTAGAAGTCTGTTTGATGAAATATTCCTCAGTCCTTCAGAGGTATGGAACCGTTTTAGACTTTGATATCAATGTCTTTCATGCTGAGATGTGAACTTT